>NC_069123.1:12356860-12956860 GCF_026914265.1 Mya arenaria
TTAGAGTTCTACAGATAATGCCCAGTACACGTTAGAGTTCTACAAATAATGCCCAGTATATGTTAGAGTTATACAGATAATGCCCAGTATATGTTAGAGTTCTACAGATAATGCCCAGTATATGTTAGAGTTCTACAGATAAAGCCCAGTATATGCTAGTGTTCTACAGATAAAGCCCAGTATATGCTAGTGTTCTACAGATAAAGCCCAGTATATGTTAGAGTTCTACAGATAATGCCTTGTATATGTTAAAGTTCTACAGATAATGCCCAGTACATGTTAGAGTTCTACAGATATAGCCCAGTATATGTTAGAGTTCTACATATAATGCCAAGAACATGTTGGAGTTCTACAGATAATGCCCAGTATATATTAGAGTTCTACATATAATGCCCAGTACATGTTAAAATTATACAGATAATGCCCAGTATATGTTAGAGTTCTACAGATAATACCCAGTATATGCTAGAGTTCTACAGATAATGCCCAGTACATGTTAGAGGTCTACAGATAATGCCCAGTACACGTTAGAGTTCTACAAATAATGCCCAGTATATGTTAGAGTTCTACAGATAATGCCCAGTATATGTTAGAGTTCTACAGATAATGCCCAGTATATGTTAGAGTTCTACAGATAATGCCCAGTATATGTTAGAGTTCTATAGATAATGCCAAGTATATGTTAGAGTTCTACAGATAATGCCCAGTACATGTTAGAGTAGTATATATTAGAGTTCTACAGATAATGCCCAGTAAATGTTAGAGTTCTACAGATAATGCCCAGTATATATAAAAGTTCTACAGATAATGCCCAGTATATGTTAGAGTACTACAGATGATGCCCAGTATATGTTAGAGATCTACAGATAATGCCCAGTATATGTTAAAGTAGTATATCCTAGAGTTCTACAGATAATGCCCAGTATATGTTAGAGTACTACAGATGATGCCCAGTATATGCTAGAGTTCTACAGATAATGCCCAGTATATGTTTGAGTTCTACAGATAATACCCAGTATATGCTAGAGTTCTACAGATAATGCCCAGTACATGTTAGAGTTCTACAGATAATGCCCAGTACACGTTAGAGTTCTACAAATAATGCCCAGTATATGTTAGAGTTATACAGATAATGCCCAGTATATGTTAGAGTTCTACAGATAATGCCCAGTATATGTTAGAGTTCTACAGATAATGCCCAGTATATGTTAGAGTTCTACAGATAAAGCCCAGTATATGCTAGTGTTCTACAGATAAAGCCCAGTATATGCTAGTGTTCTACAGATAAAGCCCAGTATATGTTAGAGTTCTACAGATAATGCCCAGTATATGTTAAAGTTCTACAGATAATGCCCAGTACATGTTAGAGTTCTACAGATAAAGCCCAGTATATGTTAGAGTTCTACATATAATGCCAAGAACATGTTGGAGTTCTACAGATAATGCCCAGTATATATTAGAGTTCTACATATAATGCCCAGTACATATTAAAATTATACAGATAATGCCCAGTATATGTTAGAGTTCTACAGATAATGCCCAGTATATGCTAGAGTTCTACAGATAATGCCCAGTACATGTTAGAGTTCTACAGATAATGCCCAGTACACGTTAGAGTTCTACAAATAATGCCCAGTATATGTTAGAGTTCTACAGATAATGCCCAGTATATGTTAGAGTTCTACAGATAATGCCCAGTATATGTTAGAGTTCTACAGATAATGCCCAGTATATGTTAGAGTTCTACAGATAATGCCCAGTATATGTTAGAGTTCTACAGATAATGCCCAGTACATGTTAGAGTAGTATATGTTAGAGTTCTACAGATAATGCCCAGTAAATGTTAGAGTTCTACAGATAATGCCCAGTATATATAAGAGTTCTACAGATAATGCCCAGTATATGTTAGAGTACTACAGATGATGCCCAGTATATGTTAGAGATCTACAGATAATGCCCAGTATATGTTAAAGTAGTATATCCTAGAGTTCTACAGATAATGCCCAGTATATGTTAGAGTACTACAGATGATGCCCAGTATACGCTAGAGTTCTACAGATAATGCCCAGTATATGTTTGAGTTCTACAGATAATACCCAGTATATGCTAGAGTTCTACAGATAATGCCCAGTACCTGTTAGAGTTCTACAGATAATGCCCAGTACACGTTAGAGTTCTACAAATAATGCCCAGTATATGTTAGAGTTATACAGATAATGCCCAGTATATGTTAGAGTTCTACAGATAATGCCCAGTATATGGTAGAGTTCTACAGATAATTCCCAGTATATGTTAGAGTTCAACAGATAATGCCCAGTATATGCTAGTGTTCTACAGATAAAGCCCAGTATATGTTAGAGTTCTACAGATAAAGCCCAGTATGTGTTAAAGTTCTACAGATAATGCCCAGTACATGTTAGAGTTCTACAGATAAAGCCCAGTATATGTTAGAGTTCTACATATAATGCCAAAAACATGTTGGAGTTCTACAGATAATGCCCAGTATATATTAGAGTTCTACATATAATGCCCAGTACATGTTAAAATTATACAGATAATGCCCAGTATATGTTAGAGTTCTGCAGATAATACCCAGTATATGCTAGAGTTCTACAGATAATGCCCAGTACATGTTAGAGTTCTACAGATAATGCCTAGTACACGTTAGAGTTCTACAAATAATGCCCAGTATATGATAGAGTTCTACAGATAATGCCCAGTATATGTTAGAGTTCTACAGATAATGCCCAGTATATGCTAGTGTTCTACAGATAAAGCCCAGTATATGTTAGAGTTCTACAGATAAAGCCCAGTATATGTTAAAGTTCTACAGATAATGCCCAGTACATGTTAGAGTTCTACAGATAAAGCCCAGTATATGTTAGAGTTCTACAGATAATGCCCAGTACATGTTAGAGTAGTATATGTTAGAGTTCTACAGATAATGCCCAGTATATGTTAGAGTTCTACAGATAATGCCCAGTACATGTTAGAGTAGTATATGTTAGAGTTCTACAGATAATGCCCAGTAAATGTTAGAGTTCTACAGATAATGCCCAGTATATATAAGAATTCTACAGATAATGCCCAGTATATGTTAGAGTACTACAGATGATGCCCAGTATATGTTAGAGATCTACAGATAATGCCCAGTATATGTTAAAGTAGTATATCCTAGAGTTCTACAGATAATGCCCAGTATATGTTAGAGTACTACAGATGATGCCCAGTATATGCTAGAGTTCTACAGATAATGCCCAGTATATGTTTGAGTTCTACAGATAATACCTAGTATATGCTAGAGTTCAACAGATAATGCCCAGTACCTGTTAGAGTTCTACAGATAATGCCCAGTACACGTTAGAGTTCTACAAATAATGCCCAGTATATGTTAGAGTTATACAGATAATGCCCAGTATATGTTAGAGTTCTACAGATAATGCCCAGTATATGGTAGAGTTCTACAGATAATTCCCAGTATATGTTAGAGTTCTACAGATAAAGCCCAGTATATGCTAGTGTTCTACAGATAAAGCCCAGTATATGTTAGAGTTCTACAGATAAAGCCCAGTATGTGTTAAAGTTCTACAGATAATGCCCAGTACATGTAAGAGTTCTACAGATAAAGCCCAGTATATGTTAGAGTTCTACATATAATGCCAAAAACATGTTGGAGTTCTACAGATAATGCCCAGTATATATTAGAGTTCTACATATAATGCCCAGTACATGTTAAAATTATACAGATAATGCCCAGTATATGTTAGAGTTCTGCAGATAATACCCAGTATATGCTAGAGTTCTACAGATAATGCCCAGTACATGTTAGAGTTCTACAGATAATGCCCAGTACACGTTAGAGTTCTACAAATAATGCCCAGTATATGATAGAGTTCTACAGATAATGCCCAGTATATGTTAGAGTTCTACAGATAATGCCCAGTATATGCTAGTGTTCTACAGATAAAGCCCAGTATATGTTAGAGTTCTACAGATAAAGCCCAGTATATGTTAAAGTTCTACAGATAATGCCCAGTACATGTTAGAGTTCTACAGATAAAGCCCAGTATATGTTAGAGTTCTACATATAATGCCAAGAACATGTTGGAGTTCTACAGATAATGCCCAGTATATGTTAGAGTTCTACAGATAATGCCCAGTATATGTTAGAGTTCTACAGATAATGCCCAGTATATGTTAGAGTTCTACAGATAATGCCAAGTATATGTTAGAGTTCTACAGATAATGCCAAGTACATGTTAGAGTAGTATATGTTAGAGTTCTACAGATAATGCCCAGTAAATGTTAGAGTTCTACAGATAATGCCCAGTATATATAAGAGTTCTACAGATAATGCCCAGTATATGTTAGAGTACTACAGATGATGCCCAGTATATGTTAGAGATCTACAGATAATGCCCAGTATATGTTGGAGTAGTATATGCTAGAGTACTACAGATAATGCTCAGTACATGTTAGAGTTCTACAGATAATGCCCATTATATGTTAGAGTACTACAGATAATGCCGAGTACATGTTAGAGTTCTACATATAATGACCAGTATATGTTAAAGTTCTATAGATAATGCCCAGTATATGTAAGAGTTCTACAGATAAAGCCCAGTATATGCTAGTGTTCTACAGATAAAGCCCAGTATATGTTAGAGTTCTACAGATAAAGCTCAGTATATGTTAAAGTTCTACAGATAATGCCCAGTACATGTTAGAGTTCTACAGATAAAGCCCAGTATATGTTAGAGTTCTACATATAATGCCAAGAACATGTTGGAGTTCTACAGATAATGCCCAGTATATATTAGAGTTCTACATATAATGCCCAGTACATGTTAAAATTATACAGATAATGCCCAGTATATGTTAGAGTTCTACAGATAATACCCAGTATATGCTAGAGTTCTACAGATAATGCCCAGTTCATGTTAGAGTTCTACAGATAATGCCCAGTACACGTTAGAGTTCTACAAATAATGCCCAGTATATGTTAGAGTTCTACAGATAATGCCAAGTATATGTTAGAGTTCTACAGATAATGCCCAGTATATGTTAGAGTTCTACAGATAATGCCCAGTATATGTTAGAGTTCTAGAGATAATGCCAAGTATATGTTAGAGTTCTACAGATAATGCCCAGTACATGTTAGAGTAGTATATGTTAGAGTTCTACAGATAATGCCCAGTAAATGTTAGAGTTCTACAGATAATGCCCAGTATATATAAGAGTTCTACAGATAATGCCCAGTATATGTTAGAGTACTACAGATGATGCCCAGTATATGTTAGAGATCTACAGATAATGCCCAGTATATGTTAAAGTAGTATATCCTAGAGTTCTACAGATAATGCCCAGTATATGTTAGAGTACTACAGATGATGCCCAGTATATGCTAGAGTTCTACAGATAATGCCCAGTATATGTTAGAGTTCTACAGATAATACCCAGTATATGCTAGAGTTCTACAGATAATGCCCAGTACATGTTAGATTTCTACAGATAATGCCCAGTACACGTTAGAGTTCTACAAATAATTCCCAGTATATGTTAGAGTTCTACAGATAATGCCCAGTATATGTTAGAGTTCTACAGATAATGCCCAGTATATGTTAGAGTTCTACAGATAATGCCAAGTATATGTTAAAGTTCTACAGATAATGCCAAGTACATGTTAGAGTAGTATATGTTAGAGTTGTACAGATAATGCCCAGTAAATGTTAGAGTTCTACAGATAATGCCCAGTATATATAAGAGTTCTACAGATAATGCCCAGTATATGTTAGAGTACTACAGATGATGCCCAGTATATGTTAGAGATCTACAGATAATGCCCAGTATATGTTAGAGTTCTACAGATAATGCCCAGTACATGTTAGAGTAGTATATGTTAGAGTTCTACAGATAATGCCCAGTATATGTTAAAGTAGTATATGATAGAGTTCTACAAATAATGCCCAGTATATGTTAGAGTACTACAGATAATGCCCAGTATATGCTAGAGTTCTACAGATAATGCCCAGTATATGTTTGAGTTCTACAGATAATGCCCAGTATATGTTAGAGTTCTACAAATGATGCCCAGTTTTGTTAGAGTTTTACAGATAATGCCCAGTATATGTTAGAGTTTTACAGATAATGCCCAGTACATGTTAGGGTTCTACAGATAATGCCCAGTACACGTTAGAGTTCTACAAATAATGCCCAGTACATGTTAGAGTACTACAAATGATGCCCAATATATGCTAGAGTTCTACAGATAATGCCCAGTATATATAAGAGTTCTACAGATAATGCCCAGTATATGTTAGAGTACTACAGATGATGCCCAGTATATGTTAGAGATCTACAGATAATGCCCATTATATGATAAAGTAGTATATCCTAGAGTTCTACAGATAATGCCCAGTATATGTTAGAGTACTACAGATGATGCCCAGTATATGCTAGAGTTCTACAGATAATGCCCAGTATATGTTAGAGTTCTACAGATAATGCCCAGTATATGTTAGAGTTCTACAAATGATGCCCAGTTTATGTTAGAGTTTTACAGATAATGCCCAGTATATGTTAGAGTTTTACAGATAATGCCCAGTACATGTTAGGGTTCTACAGATAATGCCCAGTACACGTTAGAGTTCTACAAATAATGCCCAGTACACGTTAGAGTTGTACAAATAATGCCCAGTACATGCTAGAGTACTACAAATGATGCCCAATATATGTTAGAGTTCTACAGATAATGCCCAGTATATGTTAGAGCAGTATATGTTAGAGTTTTACAGATAATGCCCAGTTTATGTTAGAGTCTTACAGATAATGCCCAGTTTATGTTAGAGTTTTACAGATAATGCCCAGTATATGTTAGAGTATTACAGATAATGCGCAGTTTATGTTAGAGTTTTACAGATAATGCCCAGTATATGTTAGAGTTCTACAGATAATGCCCAGTATATGTTAGAGTTCTACAGATAATGCCCAGTATATGATAGAGTAGTATATGTTAGAGTTCTACGGATGATGCCCGGTATATGCTAGAGTTCTACAGATGATGCCCAGTATATGTTAGAGTACTACAGATGATGCCCAGTATATGCTAGAGTACTACAAATGATGCCCAATATATGTTAGAGTTCTACAGATAATGCCCAGTATATGTTAGAGCAGTATATGTTAGAGCACTACATATAATGTCCAGTATATGTTAGAGTTTTACAGATAATGCCCAGTATATGTTAGAGTTCTACAGATGATGCCCAGTATATGTTAGAGTTTTACAGATAATGCCCAGTATATGTAAGAGTTCTACAGATAATGCCCAGTATATGTTAGAGTTCTACAGATAATGCCCAGTATATGTTAGAGTTCTACAGATAATGCCCAGTATATGTTAGAGTTCTACAGATAATGCCAAGTATATGTTAAAGTTCTACAGATAATGCCAAGTACATGTTAGAGTAGTATATGTTAGAGTTGTACAGATAATGCCCAGTAAATGTTAGAGTTCTACAGATAATGCCCAGTATATATAAGAGTTCTACAGATAATGCCCAGTATATGTTAGAGTACTACAGATGATGCCCAGTATATGTTAGAGATCTACAGATAATGCCCATTATATGTTAGAGTTCTACAGATAATGCCCAGTACATGTTAGAGTAGTATATGTTAGAGTTCTACAGATAATGCCCAGTATATGTTAAAGTAGTATATGATAGAGTTCTACAAATAATGCCCAGTATATGTTAGAGTACTACAGATAATGCCCAGTATATGCTAGAGTTCTACAGATAATGCCCAGTATATGTTAGAGTTCTACAGATAATGCCCAGTATATGTTAGAGTTCTACAAATGATGCCCAGTTTTGTTAGAGTTTTACAGATAATGCCCAGTATATGTTAGAGTTTTACAGATAATGCCCAGTACATGTTAGGGTTCTACAGATAATGCCCAGTACACGTTAGAGTTCTACAAATAATGCCCAGTACATGTTAGAGTACTACAAATGATGCCCAGTATATGCTAGAGTTCTACAGATAATGCCCAGTATATATAAGAGTTCTACAGATAATGCCCAGTATATGTTAGAGTACTACAGATGATGCCCAGTATATGTTAGAGATCTACAGATAATGCCCATTATATGATAAAGTAGTATATCCTAGAGTTCTACAGATAATGCCCAGTATATGTTAGAGTACTACAGATGATGCCCAGTATATGCTAGAGTTCTACAGATAATGCCCAGTATATGTTAGAGTTCTACAGATAATGCCCAGTATATGTTAGAGTTCTACAAATGATGCCCAGTTTATGTTAGAGTTTTACAGATAATGCCCAGTATATGTTAGAGTTTTACAGATAATGCCCAGTACATGTTAGGGTTCTACAGATAATGCCCAGTACACGTTAGAGTTCTACAAATAATGCCCAGTACACGTTAGAGTTGTACAAATAATGCCCAGTACATGCTAGAGTACTACAAATGATGACCAGTATATGTTAGAGTTCTACAGATAATGCCCAGTATATGTTAGAGCAGTATATGTTAGAGTTTTACAGATAATGCCCAGTTTATGTTAGAGTCTTACAGATAATGCCCAGTATATGTTAGAGTTTTACAGATAATGCCCAGTATATGTTAGAGTATTACAGATAATGCGCAGTTTATGTTAGAGTTTTACAGATAATGCCCAGTATATGTTAGAGTTCTACAGATAATGCCCAGTATATGTTAGAGTTCTACAGATAATGCCCAGTATATGATAGAGTAGTATATGTTAGAGTTCTACGGATGATGCCCGGTATATGCTAGAGTTCTACAGATGATGCCCAGTATATGTTAGAGTACTACAGATGATGCCCAGTATATGCTAGAGTACTACAAATGATGCCCAATATATGTTAGAGTTCTACAGATAATGCCCAGTATATGTTAGAGCAGTATATGTTAGAGCACTACATATAATGTCCAGTATATGTTAGAGTTTTACAGATAATGCCCAGTATATGTTAGAGTTCTACAGATAATGCCCAGTATATGTTAGAGTTTTACAGATAATGCCCAGTATATGTTAGAGTTCTACAGATAATGCCCAGTATATGTTAGAGTTTTACAGATAATGCCCAGTATATGTTAGAGTTTTACATATAATGCCCAGTTTATGTTAGAGTTTTACAGATAATGCCCAGTATATGTTAGAGTACTACAGATAATGCCCAGTATATGTTAGAGTTTTACAGATAATGCCCAGTTTATGTTAGAGTTTTACAGATAATGCCCAGTATATGTTAGAGTTTTACAGATAATGCCCAGTTTATGTTAGAGTTTTACAGATAATGCCCAGTATATGTTAGAGTTTTACAGATAATGCCCAGTTTATGTTAGAGTTTTACAGATAATGCCCAGTATATGTTAGAGAACTACAGATAATGCCCAGTTTATGTTAGAGTTTTACAGATAATGCCCAGTATATGTTAGAGTACTACAGATAATGCCCAGTATATGTTAGAGTTTTACAGATAATGCCCAGTTTATGTTAGAGTTTTACAAATAATGCCCAGTATATGTTAGAGTACTACAGATAATGCCCAGTATATGTTAGAGTACTACAGATAGTGCCCAGTGTATGTTAGAGTTCTACAAATATTGCCCAAATTAAATTATTTCTTGACCATTTCATCAAAAGTAATCTATAAAGATAAAAACAAATTTTTATTTTAAGTCTTGGAACGAGCCAGTTTTTGCGAAAATCCTTGGAAACCAGTTATGTAAGACCACTTATAAAAAATAGATCGCATATATTATTATTAACTTCAAAAATTGATGTTTTATGTCTCTTTTTCTTAAACCGTTTAAGCCATAAAACATTAATTTTTGAACGGATATATGAAAATCTACGATCTGATTTTTT
This sequence comes from Mya arenaria, assembly GCF_026914265.1. NCBI lineage: Eukaryota > Metazoa > Mollusca > Bivalvia > Myida > Myidae > Mya > Mya arenaria. Next base: position 12,366,785 of record NC_069123.1, read on the forward strand.
TGTAAGCAATCTTGTATCATTGGTTTGCAGATATTTACGCATTTTCCCTCTTTTCAAGACAAACAATAAAAAAAGTTGTAAAAATGGTCAATCTGTGAGAGTGCAGCTTTAAAGTGTAGTGGCTACCGGAAACATTTGCTTGAATGGTTTTTAAAGCTACATTTATGAAGTTATTCAACTGAAATTAATCGAGAATCGATAAATACAGCTTCTGGCGTTCTTGGTTTTACTATTTGGATTCTAGAACACGAGAACTCTTGCTGTCGCGATAAAAGTAGTAAAACAATTTTCTCACGTACCTCATTTGATTTTAAATTTTAATTGATATAGATAGTTGTTTCATTTTGTCAACTGTCAAAGAAAATAACTTTACATATTTCCCACCAATCCCGACCCTGGGTTAGTGTTAAGGCTCATGTTTTCGCCAATGAGATAGTCGGACAGATTCTCATTTAATTATTTAAAGCTGCACTCTCACAAATTGATTGTTTTGACATTGTTTTTTTTTTTTTTTTTTTTTGTCTTGGAATGAGCATTTTTTGCTGAAATGACTGGGAACCAGTGATATAAGACTGCTGAAAGAAGAGTAGGTAGCAGTTTTTATATTTACTTTTGAAAATTGATGTTTTATGGCTCAAAGCGTTACCCACATTTTAAGAAAAATAAAATTGTTGGCAGTTATGCACCAGTCAATTGACCGCCCCCCCCCCCCCCCAAAAAAAAAAGGTGCGGGGGTAAACTGGGGATAGCCGTGGAAACGGGCGGTGTTTTTACCTTCCAGGTGGCTCCGCAGTGCCGGGTGAATTGGTTTAGTCTTGGCGCCAAAAAAAGCGGGAAAATGGGTCTTACCTAGGGTCACTGGGGCGAGGGGCATTTGGCAGGGATTTTACCAGCAGTTCGTCCCCACACTCTTATATAATTGGTTCTCTTGGATTTTCACAAAAATTAGCATGTTCCAAGACAAAAAATAAAAAAAGTTGTCAAAACGTTCAATCTGTGAGAGTGCAGCTTTAGGTCAGTTTACTGTAATTTAAAATGTTCTGTGTTATGTATAAAGAACATAAAGTAACCGACCCTTGTGTATGTAAAGGGGTTAGTCAGACCCGAGACGAGATTTGGATATCAGGTTTATTCTGTACAACCGTTAACAACAACTAAATACGATTCTTGAATATAATGCGTAAATGCTAATCGCTGACTTCTAACTGGTAGGCGGAGCTTATCAGATCCGGCAGAGCATATAAGAGACCACTACATCTCTGTTTGTTTTCAGACATGGATTTTACTCATAATATAAGATTATAAATTCATAAGATGCATACAAAATACAAGTATATTAACAATTTAGATCCTCCTACCATACTACTTAAACACATGTTTGCAATTACCGACTGATGTTTAAGAATTCATGTGAAATTTGTATTTTCATTGCTAAAGTGTCTTTTTATCTTTCTATTTCCACTCAGTAATATATATTCAAAACATATATCCAAAGAAAATAATGAAACAAGAGGTATGACATTTTTCTCAAGGTCATGCCATGAGCAATGGGCGAAACCATTCTCATGTTGGGTGACCTAATTTGCATTATAACCAGAACGCATGGATAAAATATACTCATATTGGAAAATTTCTTTAACATTATAAAAGTAATACATTGATTATGCACCAGTCAATTGTAACCACGCCCCCCCCCCCCCCAGTGGGTATACCGGGGATAGCCGGGGAAATGGGCCGTATTTCTACCTTTCAGGTGGCCCCACAGTGCCGGGTGAATGCGGTGGTTTTGTCTTCGCTATACATATAGCGGGGAATGGGCCTTACCTAGGGTCCCTGAGGTGCGGGGGAATTTGCGGGGATTTTACCATCTGTTTGTTCCCGCAGGGCGGGGATTTTAGCCGTGGTTGGCTGGACCGAAAGTCAAAGTCCCCGCTATTTCCCGGACGTGGGGGGGGGGCGTGGTTACAATTGACTGGTGCATTAACCAAACTCATGTTCGATGTTCCCATTTACAGTATTATTTATTTAAACAATTATGTATAAACGCTTACATCTTGAACATATAACTGATTAGGGGCGTTGCTAGGCCTAAAAAAACTTGAAGGCCCGATGGTGAATTCGGGGATACCCAGCTCAAAGATTTCTTTCTAAATAAGAAGCAAAATAGTGCAAGTTGGGAGCATTCCATGAGAAAAACAAATGGCACAATTACATCCATTGTTTATGCACATTACAACAACTTAAATATATGCAATGATTTCAATAAAATCAAGCAATACACCCATCAGATAGTTTAAAGAAACACCAGACTTGCTTTTGTTATAATAACTTTATATACAACTTTTGAGTTTTTACTGCATTTTGGGGTTATATTTTTTCATTTTTCAAAAAAGTTGTAGGCCCAGGCCTACAAGGCCTATATGTAGCTACGCCACTGCTGATTATACAATTTGTGAATGGCCAAAGGCAGGATTAAGCGTCATAATGTTTGAATAACATGTTCATTTGTTGACGCATCTTATTGATCTTTAAACATTCGGAGCTCCTCGGCCATTTTTATCGAAAAGAACCTCGGATGTATATGGACGGTTTACATACTCAGAAATCGGTATGTTTAAGTCCGCTTAAGTAGATTGCGTAGTAATTAAATTAAGAAGTTAAACTTAATGAGACTTAACTCTTGGGAATCTTAATTATTTTTGCAAAAGAACAGTTCACTGGCAATCAATTTAAGCTTAAATCAATAAATACAACTCTAAAACACTACATTATGATTAAAAAACAACAACTATTGTTACTGATGTACCGGCATAAATCCGTGGTTGTTTTCGATATAAATGGCTGAGGAGCTCCGAATGATCTTTAAAGTGTTGGAAATTTTCTATGTATCCTATTTTATTAAACCTACTGCGCAGTGGCAGTTTCGTTGTCTGTTTTTCAGTACGCACTGCGCAAGTAGGGAATATCGATGACCTCAATCACAATGCTGAATGAGAACTCTTATTTAGACTATAATGTTAACCATGCACATGCTTTCTTTATCTAAATCACAGTGATTTGCTAGGAATGAACTCCTGCTTTGGTGTAATTTGACCTGTACAAAATTTAGTGATATTTAACCTAAATATTTTTTTTCTTCAGAAATATCAAAGTGGTCACTCCTACCAATTATCTAGCATAAAGTAGCTATGAATTACTGCAGTTTAACAATGTCAGAAAATCGTTTTTTAACCAAGTTTCAAGCCTATCCCTTTCAAAATAAAATGCTAAGTTCAAATCTCACTTCTAAAGCGCTTGACATTTATTCACTTTTTTGAAACTTATTAGTCAAAGTGTTTGCCTCGAATTAATACAGGACTGAGTCATCTTGAGTCATAATTAGCATGGGCGTAGCTAGCCATCTTTTAATGTGGATTCATAATTGCGCTGTGGGGGACCGGGGGCATGCCCCCTCGGAAAATTTGAAAACCACGGTGTAGTCTGGTGCATTCTGGGCGCTCTGAGGCGATGTATTTAGTACTGGAAAATGGACAGTATTAGGATCGTGGAGTCAAGTACGCATACTGCAACTTTGGCTGATTTTATATATATTTTTGTCAGAATCATGTGGATTAAGCAGCTACACGCATGATTAGTGCCAGCTATATGCTGTCAATCTGAATGTTCAAGTGAAATTTGGCCTTGATCTTCATGTCGTTGAACACGGCCATACATTTCTTAAGGCATCTAATGTTCAAATATCGAAGAATTTCTGGCCACCCCATACTTACTTAGTGGGAAAGGGATGGGGCACGTTTATGGGGGAATGTAATTATATTAACAACGTTAAAATTCAAGAAAGATAATTGTTTATTAACGAAAGAAATGTTGAATTTATTCAAACGGGCTTGGCTATATAAGTTACAAGTTTCAAACTCAGTCACAGATGATGTCATCTTCGTCATCTCCATTCGGACATTGTTGATCCAATAGCTCCCCACCTTCTTCGCAAAACTGCTCGTTCTGAATGCAGACTGTTCCTCCGTCGCACTGATATTCACCCTGCTTACATTGGCACCCACTACCTGTAAACAGACCATACATCATTCGCACTGATATTCACCCTGCTTACATTGGCACCCAATACCTGTAAACAGACCATACATCATTCGCACTGAAATTCACCCTGCTTACATTGGCATCCATTGCCTGTAAACTGACCATACATCATTCGCACTGATATTCACCCTGCTAACATTGGCACCCACTACCTGTAAACAGACCATACATCATTCGCACTGATATTCACCCTGCTAACATTGGCACCCACTACCTGTAAACAGACCATACATCATTCGCATTGATTTTTAATTAACACACGTTACCAGTTAACAGAGTATATCTCCTTCGTACTGAAATTCACCCCTCTTACATTTATACACGCTACCAGTAAACAGAGTTTATTTCCTTCGCACTGAAATTCACCCCTCTTACATCTGCACACGCTACCAGTTAACATACTATACCTCCTTCGCACTAATTTTCACCCAACTTACATCAGCTCACGTTACCTGTAAACAGAGTTTTCCTCCTTCGTACTGATATTCATCCCTTTAACATTTACACACGTTACCTGTAAACAGAGTATCCCTCCTTCGCACTGATATCCACCCTCTTACATTTACACACGCTACCAGGAAACAGAGTATACCTTCTTCGCACTGATATTCACCCAACTTACATCTGCTCACGTAACCTGTAAACAGAGTATACCTCCTTCGCACTGATATTCACCAAACTTACATCTGCTCACATTGCCTGTAAACAGAGTATACCTTCTTTGCACTGATATTCACCAAACTTACATCTGCTCACATTGCCTGTAAACAGAGTATACCTCCTTCGCACTGATATTCACCAAACTTACATCTGCTCACATTGCCTGTAAACAGAGTATTGCTCCTTCGCACTGATATTCACCCCTCTTACATTTACATACGTTACCTGTAAACAAAGTATATCTCCTTCGCACTGATATTTAACCAGCTTACATTTGCACACGCTACCTGTAAACAGAGTTGACCTCCTTTGCACTGATATTCACCAAACTTACATTTACAAACGCTACCAGTAAACAGAGAGTTCACAACGCACTGATATTCACCCAGCTTACATTTACATACGCTACCAGTAAACAGAGTGTTCGTCCATCGCACTGATATTCGCCAAGCTTACATTTGCGTCCGCTACTTCGCACTGTTATTCACCCAGCTTTCATTTGCGTCCACGACTTCGCACTCATATTCACCCAGCTTACATTTGCTCCCACTACTTCCCTGATATTTACCCTGTTTACATTTTTTAACAGTGACCTAATGAGGAGCATGATATAAATATGAATATTATATAGAACTTATTGAAAACAAGATATCCTTTTTTGAATATAAATGAAACAGAATTGTTGCCCAAATAAGCCGCTTTGCTTTACTCCCACAGTTTGATATTTACCCAGTTTAGCCCCCGCCCCCCCCCCCGCCCCCGCCCCCCTCGGACACTAACAATTTGTCATGGTTGTTGTAAATAGGGTAACCGTTTCGACCCCTCCTTGAACGTTTCGCATATTGAAGCGAGCCCAAGGTGGCAAAAAACGTACCAAGTACAATATTTAACTTTTGTACGTACGACAGGTTTCATCCTCGTTCATCGGGCAGTCATTATCGCCGTCACAGACCTGTTTGATGTTGATACATTTCCCCTTCCCCATGCACAGATAGGATCGTTCTCCACACTTGCATTCTGCGGCTGTTAAAAGCAAATGTTTGTATATTTTTAATTAGCCTTAATTTTTAAGCTGGTGACTTTGGAAATATGATACCTTTAGCAGTTTATTCCTTGGCATTAATTATTTTTACAGTAACTGTGTGAATGTGATATTTGTATCCAATTGTGATAAATATATAACGTCAAATTTATTTCATTTTTAAGTCACTTCTTAAAGCTGCACTCTCACAGATTAATTGTTTTGACAACTTTTAATATATTGTCTTGGAACGAGCCAATTTATGCGAAAATTCATGGAAACCAGTGATATGAGACTGCTGACAAAAAATGAGATCGCAGATTTTTATATGTAGGTTAAAAAATGATGTTTTATGCGTTTTTCTTAAACCGTTAGTAACGCTTTTAGCCGTAAAACATTAATTTTCGAACGGAAATATTAAAATCTTCGATCTACTTTTGTAAGCAGTTCAATGTCACTGGTTCGCAGATATTTATGCAAAAGAATGGCTCATTCCAAGACAAAAAATATTAAAGTTGTCAAAACGGTAATTCTGTGAGAGTGCAGCTTTAATATAAGATAACGTACGGCAATCGTCTTCGTCGTCGCACGCGGGGCAGTCGTTGTTGCCGTCACAGAGTTGCTTCTTCGATACGCAGGTCTTCATATCCTTGCAAAGGTAGTGGTTTTCGGGGCAGAAGCAACCGGCAGCTTTGAGATAATAAGCATTATTTAGACGATTAATAGTGATCCGTTAAAATTTCAAATCAACCATGAGTGACCTAATTGGAAGTCAAAGGTTATTAGCTCTAACAGCTAATGTGCTCTCAATTTTCTTGTGTTTTTTTTGTGAGTAAAAATCTGTTTTAATATCGTATTAAGTTCCAAATACGTCCTGCACCTTTGGCATCAATAACCTTGTTTTACTGCAAAATCCGATAAAGCACATCGTTCTTGCTTTTATTCGATATATTTTCAATATGACTCAATATCTTGTTTGTCACAGAACCGTAGATTCTCCAGAAAAATGGGTCATCGGTCTACACAGGGTATTGCATACACGTTTAAATATGTTAAAGATGCACTTTTACCCCCAAATAGGATTTACCACAATTAAAACAATTGTTTTGATATACCAAAAAGGATGAATAAATTTCGAAAACAATGGTTCTTATTAAGGATACCAAGTTTAATTTGAAAAAAGGTGCAAAGAACACGGTATTTCTGCATTTTGAGACTATGGTAGATCACAGTAAATCTTTTACCATTCACCAATCATTTTAAATATTCTTGCGTTTTCAGCTATTAAATACACGGTTACAATCTTGTTATCAGAAATTAATAGTTTTCCCTAAATGCATTATTTAGTAAGTAATTAAACGTGTATCACTCAAAATGTATGTTTGTTATACATGTGTATGTATTAGTTTTTTAATAAGAGTGTCGCTTTTATTATTACGTACGACAGGGCCTTTCATCTTCCATGCCGTGACAATCAGGAACTCCGTCACAAAGACTACCACAGTTCTTCCGATCCCTGCAACTGATCATTCCCATCTTGGCGCACTGGGGAGCTAAAATTGCAATGATGCATTATAACTCGATTATAACGTCGCCGATATCGAGGTAGATTCTGTGTGTGTGTGTGGGGGGGGGGGGGGGGTGTAAAAGGAAAAATTCAAATAATCCGTTTAATATGGTTTGGGCGATTTTATTCTATAATGCACCAGTCAATTGTAACCACGGCCCCTCCAGTTCCGGGGAATAGTGGAGACTTTGAATTTCGGTCCAGCAAAGCCCGGGTAAAAACCCCGCCCTGCGGGGACGAACTGATGGTAAAATGCCCCCGCACCACAGGGACCCTACGGAAGGCCCATTCCCCGCTATATTTGGCGCGAATACAAAACCACCGCATTCACCCGGCACTGCGGGGCCACCGGGAAGGTAAAAACACGGCCCATTTCCCCGGCTATTCCCGGTATACCCCCGGACCTTGGGGGCTGTGGTTACAATTGACTGGTGCATTACTGATAACTATAATAACATGGTTTTTTTTGTAAACGAAATTCTACAATAATATAGAAAGACATAAGTAGAAGTTGCAACCAGACATTAGAATTGTCCAAGCAGTGTCTTTCGAGTTACCTTTAGTGACAATGTGCTTTTGACTCTCGATAAATTGAACGCATACATTAAACAAAATACAATACATTCTTTTTCTATGTCCATTCTTTGACTACAGCAATGAAAGGCGTCTTATTGAAGACTCTTTCGTCGGCCCCGTTATCAAGAGATAAACTGTTTGGAATAATATTCGCAACCTATACCCTATAACAACTAATCGATATTATGTATGAAAATGTGACAAAGTGACTTACGGCAGCCCTTTTCGTCGGCCCCGTTACTGCAGTCCATCATACCATCACATATTTTCATTTTGTTCACGCACTCGGGCTGGCTCGATGGTTGCATCCAACTGATACCACTACTGGACTGTGTGTTCTTGCAGTAGAACTGTCCCACGCAGGCAGCCGTAGCTGGAATTGAGAAGCGGTTCCTGACAACAACAACAACTACAACAACAAAAACAAAAATACACGGCAAAAATGGTGCTCGCTCAGTAACTCAAGATATAAGCACAAACTTCCCAATGTGGTTACAGCAGTAAACATAAGAGTACTAAAGTCTCTTAAAATAACCCCCAGAGCACTATATTCTCTCAAAATTAACCCCACAAACTATATCAACACCACCAAATTCGAGTAATTGCAAATCAAATAATCTTTGTCTGAGATAACTCGTCAAGCTATTGTTTGTATATCTTATTTCTTCGAAGAATATTTAAGGGCCTTCCACAGTGAAAAATTCAATTTGAAGGACCAAAACATAAATGTTTATTTTTTTTTATATTTTTTATTTAAGTTTGATGTTCAATAATTAGCAAGCATTATTCATATATCCGTTGCAACATTTGTAGTTGTAATAAGGAATCGAGCAAATTTTATGGAATAAGATATTACGAGATTTTTTTACTTTTTTACGGAAATGTCTTTATACAAAGTTACTTTGTTTGTGTGCCAAGATAGGCAGGACTACCCGATCAACAATGACTTGCGGCTTTGTGATTATTGCAGGTATTTTGAGAAAGATATTTGCATTTTTCAAACCTGGAAATTTAATTAATCCACTATTTTGCATTGTTTTCTTTAATATCTTTCTTATTTGCAACGTTATCATTAATTCCCCGCAAAACATTTATGATTTGGTAGTCTGGAGCATTTTGACACAAAATATATCTATATCGTCGACCGACTTTTCAAAAGAAATGTAAATGCCTTTTGAACCAAAATCTAATAAAATTGTAAAATTTGCTCAATTCCTTATTACCCCAACATATGTTGCAAAGGATGTTTGTTCTACTCCTGAAAAATATTGTTCTTAAAAACTTAGTTAAACATGAACTTTTTAAACATTTTGATTGTTGGCCTTCCCCACCCACTTTGTGGAAGGCCCTTAATGAAACGATTATAAATACGATGTGCTTGCTCATGAGATAAACTGTACATCTGAATATTTGTATAAAAAATTCAGGTTTTTTCTTGTATAATGAGATACGCAACCGGTCATTGCGAGCGATCGCCTACTTTGAACAAATGTTTACTCCAGAATCAGATAAATGTTATTTGCCAGTCCATGTTATATAAAATGCATAGACGCCTACTTTGAACAAATGTTTGCTCCAGAATCAGATAAATGTTATTTGCTAGTACATGCTATATAAAAATGCATAGACGCCTACTTTGAACAAATGTTAACTCCAGAATCAGATAAATGTTATTTGCTAGTCCATGCTATATAAAAATGCATAGAAGAACGTCACTTACATCCGTGATAGGCAGTTGGATATTGATAATACCCTGCTTTCCCGAACGACATCTTCGAGGGATAGTATCCATGATTTCCTGAGCAGACCTCGGCCACGATGGCCAGAACAACAAAAGATGCAAAACCCATCTAAAATTATTTTTGATAATAAATATAAAGATTGTTTTGCCAGCAGTGAGAATGCATTCAGCATCATGACATCTTAATGATAATCACACTCATCATCTTTATCATCTAGATGCGTATCATTGTTATAATCAATATAATCTTCATTATCATAATCGCTATCCTCATCATCATTTTTCAAATAGTAAATGCATTAGTTCTCTCTGGAAAAAAGCAGTATTATTATTTATTTAAAGCAACATACAGTACTGAATCTGTTAATGTGATCTGAATATCAATATATTAAGAAGAATAAAATAACACAATTATTTAATTAATTTAACTTTCTTAAGTTTAATATGTTGCTTACCTCTCTCTTCCTCCGAGAAAAATGGTCACATGCGATGAATCAAAGCCCATTTATAGTCAAAAAGACATAAATTATGTATTTAAATTTTCATTTCCGACCACGAGTAAATGACGTGTCATTACTTCTAATATTTTAGATATAATTATGTTCAAAATCGAACGACGCAATAAAAAGAAGGTCACACCTTTAAGTATGAAGCAACATATGTGTTTAATTATGGGAGCATGACAATGAAGTTAGCTAGAAAATAATACAGTAAAAAAAAATTGAGGGGGTGGGGGGGGGGGTGAGGGGGGGTATATATGTTTTACTGATTCATGTTATAGTATATGAGTCTTTTAACATACACATCTCTTAAGCACGTAAAATTTGGAAAACAACAACATTTAAATAAAAACATTTAAAAAATAAACATTTTTAATCGCCTGGAATCCGCAGTCTCTACTTTCGCTGAGACTACATAAAATAAGGGTATAAGTGTTCCCACTAATTCGATGCGGCTGAATATCATTAGGGTGAAACATTGCATTCGCACAAAGCTGTCGCACACAGAGCCTGGTAGTGCTCCATTTAACCGGGCCTGACCCGGGAGAGGGGGGGGGGAATGGGGTTAACTTACTGATTCTCTTTATGGAGCTAACTGATTCTGATTGAGGTAGGTGGGGCTAACTGATTCTCTTCAGGCGGATAACTGATTCTCTTTAGGAGGCTAACTGAATCTCTTTAGGGGGCTAACTGAACCTCTTTAGGGGGCTCAATGATTATCTATGGCTTTATATCTCGTTCTAAGATAAGGGTAAGTATCCCTCGTTCGGGTTTTTATTCCTTTTTCAACTTCGCGGTGGTACGTTATGGTCAAGCTATAATGCAGCCAATAGGCGTGCACAGAAAACATCATCCTTTCATCTAATAACTTATTAATTAATTTGAAATAGGGGTCCTTTGTTGACAGTTTGCAACTATCACAACAACTGTCAACTAATTGATTGAGGTCAATTGTGTACACAGCGGGGATTAGAGAGACCGTAAATTGTCCTCTTGGCAACTAACCAGTCATATTTTGTTTGTAAATCGTGTATTTGGTGATTGTTACAGAATTTTTTTCCGAGTGAGTAGTGATTTGGTACTCGAGTACTCGGACGTTCGATCGAGTACTCGGGTACTCGTTGCCATCCCTACTAATAAATAATCGTTATTATTTCATGTCAAGAAGTACCTGATTCTTAAACTTATTTGGCATGCCAGAAAAAGAGTTGGTGATATGGCGTTGGTGGTTGATGTTTCCTTGTAGTGGGTTGTTTGGCACTGGGTGTGTGTTATAGCGTTGGGTGGGTGGTGAATGGAACTGGGTGTGTGTTATGGCGTTGGGTGGGTGATGTTTCCTTGTAGTGGGTTGTTTGGCACTGGGTGTGTGTTATGGCGTTGGGTGTATGATATTGCCTTGTAGTGGGTTGTTTGGCACTGGGTGTGTGTTATGGCGTTGGGTGGGCGATATTGCCTTGTAGTGGGTTGTTTGGCACTGGGTGTGTGTTATGGCGTTGGGTGGGTGATGTTGCCTTGTAGTGGGTTGTTTGGCACTGGGTGTGTGTTATGGCGCTGGGTGGGTGATATTGCCTTGTAGTGGGTTGTTTGGCACTGGGTGTGTGTTACGGCGTTGGGTGGGTGAAATTGCCTTGTAGTGGGTTGTTTGGCACTGGGTGTGTGCTATGGCGTTGGGTGGGTGATATTGCCTTGTAGTGGGTTGTTTGGCACTGGGTGTGTGTTATGGCGCTGGGTGGGTGATATTGCCTTGTAGTGGGTTATATGGCACTGGGTGTGTGTTATGGCGCTGGGTGGGTGATGTTGCCTTGTAGTGGGTTGTTTGGCACTGGGTGTGTGTTATGGCGTTGGGTGGGTGATGTTGCCTTGCAGTGGGTTGTTTGGCACTGGGTGTGTGTTATGGCGTTGGGTGGGTGATATTGCCTTGTAGTGGGTTGTTTGGCACTGGGTGTGTGTTATGGCGTTGGGTGGGTGGTGAATGGCACTGGGTGTGTGTTATGGCGTTGGGTGGGTGATGTTGCCTTGTAGTGGGTTGTTTGGCACTGGGTGTGTGCTATGGCGTTGGGTGGGTGGTATTGCCTTGTAGTGGGTTGTTTGGCACTGGGTGTGTGCTATGGCGTTGGGTGGGTGATGTTGCCCTATAGTGGGTTGTTTGGCACTGGGTGTGTGCTATGGCGCTGGGTGGGTGATGTTGCCTTGTAGTGGGTTGTTTGTCACTGGGTGTGTGTTATGGCGCTGGGTGGGTGATATTGCCTTGTAGTGGGTTGTTTGGCACTGGGTGTGTGTTATGGCGTTGGGTGGGTGATATTGCCTTGTAGTGGGTTGTTTGGCACTGGGTGTGTGTTATGGCGTTGGGTGGGTGATATTGCCTTGTAGTGGGTTGTATGGCACTGGGTGTGTGTTATGGCGTTGGGGGTGGGGGGAGGGTATGGCGTTGGTGTGGTTGGTATGGTGTTGAGGTAGATGGAATGACCTTTGATTAGGTTGTATGCCGTTTCGGTGAATATTATGGCGTTGATGTGGTTGGTATAGTGTTGAGATGGGTGGAATGGCGTTTGGTTTGGTTGTATGGCGTTTGGGTTGGTTGTATGACCTTGGGATGGGTGGTATGGCGTTTGGGTTGGTTGTATGACCTTGGGATGGATGGTATGGCGTTTGGATGGGTTGTATGGCGTTTGGGTAGGTTGTATGGCGTTTGGGTTGGTTGTATGGCGTTTGGGTGGGTTGTATGACCATGGGATGGGTGGTATGGCGTTTCGGTTGGTTGTATGGCGTTTGGGTGGGTTGTATGACCTTGGCATGGGCGGTATGACGTTTGGGTTGGTTGTATGTCCCTGGGATGGGTGGTATGGCGTTTGGGTGGGTTGTATGGCGTTTGGGTGGATTGTATGACCTTGGGATGGGTGGTATGGCGTTTTGGTTGGTTGTATGGCGTTTGGGTGGATTGTATGACCTTGGGATGGTTGGTATGGCGTTTTGGTTGGTTGTATGGCGTTTGGGTGGGTTGTATGGCGTTTGGGTGGGTTGTATGACCTTGTGATGGGTGGTATGGCGTTTGGGTGGGTTGTATGGCGTTTGGGTGGGTTGTGTGTCGTTTGGGTTGGTTGTATGACCTTGGGATGGGTGGTATGACGTTTGGGTTGGTTGCATGGCGTTTGGGTGGGTTGTATGACCTTGGGATGGGTGGTATGGCGTTTTGGTTGGTTGTTTGGTGTTTGGGTGGGCGATAAAGTGTTGATTTAAGTTGGCAGGTACGGCGATGGGATGGGTGGTTTGGCCTTAGGGAGGGTGGATAAGTGGTATGGCGTTGGGTAAGATGATGCAGGATATGGCTTTGGGTGGTATTGCGTATGAGTGGGTCGAATGGCGTGGTGTGTCGTTTTGATGGATGATATGGAGTCTGGTTTGGTGGTATTGGCGGTGTGTGGGGGGCTATGGCGCTTAGGTGGATTGTTTGTTGTTGGCGAACATTAAATACTATTGGAGAGGATGGTATGCCATTGGGATAGGTGGAATGGCGTCGGAGTGAGTGGTATGGCGTTGGATGGGTGGTATGGCATTGGTAGGGTGGTTTGACTTTGGAATGGGTACTTTTGCGTTGCGTTTGGTTGATTTTGGCGTTGATGTTGATGGTATTGAATTGTGATTGATGGTATGGCGTTGGGATAGTGGTATGGGATTAAGGTGTGTTGTATGGCAATGGAGTTTGTGGTATGACGTTGGAGTGGTAGGTATGACGTTGGTGGAGGTGGTATGACGTTGGTGGAGGTGGTATGACGTTGGTGGAGGTGGTATGACGTTGGTGGAGGTGGTATGAAGTTGGGGTTAGTGATATGACCCACCCAATTTGTTCTGGTGCATTACCATCATAAATATTTCACCAGTGTTAGAGTTGTTCTATAATCTTGCATTTAATTAAATTATTCCGTGAGGAAATTAAAAATACCAGGATCAGTAACGATATTTTGTGAACTTTTGAAGAAGTTGACAAATATTTCCAGAACTTGAAAAGGTTGCAGAAATATTAAGCATGAAAGAGCACTCAAAGCACTATTTTTATTGGTAAAGCTGGTAAAGTTTACAAGCAACAAATATCGCATTATAAAAGGTTAAGGCAGACTTATAGGCAAAAATTAAGAAATTGTAGGAAGGAATTTGGTCAAAAACATGTATAATTCGCTGGAACTAAAGGAACGTTTTTTGACAAATGGTGTTCATCTAAGAAAATTATGAACAATTCTAATATTAATCAAAATTTATTTCATCATTGAGCCTATGTATGATGAATATTATTTGATGTGTTAAGACGCAAATATTCGATGCCGGTAGCCTGGCTGTAGGACATGGTGACTACATGTTTTTGCTGATACTTACGTCAATATAACAAATACCTTATTAAGTTTATAACAAAATTGAAACAAAATATGGCTGTGAAGGTCACGGTTTGTCGAAACTGAACAACAACTAGTTTTGTAATTGGTCATTTTATCATTTAAACCTGCATGTAAAACTTATTTCTTGATAATAAATATATGTGAAAAATAAAACAAAGCTTCCTTGCCCAAAACCTGACGCGCATGTGTTTTGTCCTGATATTTTTTTTTAATTTAAAAACCGCGCTTTTGTTATCATAAATGTAAACAGTTCAGTGACCAGCAATGTAAACAGTTCAGTGACAAGCAATGTAAACAGTACAGTGACCAGCAATGTAAACAGTTCAGTGACCAGCAATGTAAACAGTACAGTGACCATAAATGTAAACAGTTCAGTGACCATCAATGTAAACAGTTTAGTGACCAGCAATGTAAAGAGTTCAGTGACCAGCAATGTAAACAGTTCAGTGATCATCAATGTAAACAGTTCAGTGATCATCAATGTAAACAGTTCAGTGACCAGCAATGTAAACAGTACAGTGACCATAAATGTAAACAGTTCAGTGACCATCAATGTAAACAGTTAGGTGACCAGCAATATAAAGAGTTCAGTGACCAGCAATGTAAACAGTTCAGTGATCATCAATGTAAACAGTTCAGTGATCATCAATGTAAACAGTTCAGTGACCATCAATGTAAACAGTTCAGTGATCATCAATGTAAACAGTTCAGTGATCATAAATGTAAACAGTTCAGTGATCATCAATGTAAACAGTTCAGTGACCAGCAATGTAAACAGTTCAGTGATCATCAATGTAAACAGTTCAGTGACCAGCAATGTAAACAGTTCAGTGATCATCAATGTAAACAAATCAGTGACCAGCAATGTAAATAATTCAGTGATCATCAATGTAAACAGTTCAGTGACCAGCAATGTAAACAGTTCAGTGATCATCAACGTAAACAGTTCAGTGATCAGCAATGTTAACAGTTAAGTGACCAGCAATGTAAGCAGTTCAGTGACCAGCAATGTAAACAGTTCAGTGATCATCAATGTAAACAGTTCAGTGATCATCAATGTAAACAGTTCAGTGACCAGCAATGTAAACAGTTCAGTGATCATCAATGTAAACAAATCAGTGACCAGCAATGTAAATAATTCAGTGATCATCAATGTAAACAGTTCAGTGACCAGCAATGTAAACAGTTCAGTGACCAGCAATGTAAACAGTTCAGTGATCATCAATGTAAACAAATCAGTGACCAGCAATGTAAATAATTCAGTGATCATCAATGTAAACAGTTCAGTGACCAGCAATGTAAACAGTTCAGTGATCATCAACGTAAACAGTTCAGTGATCAGCAATGTTAACAGTTCAGTGACCATCAATGTAAACAGTTACGTGACCAGCAATGTAAGCAGTTCAGTGACCAGCAATGTAAACAGTTCAGTGATCATCAATGTAAACAGTTCAGTGATCATCAATGTAAACAGTTCAGTGATCATCAATGTAAACAGTTCAGTGACCAGCAATGTAAACAGTTCAGTGATCAGCAATGTAAACAGTTCAGTGACCAGCAATGTAAACAGTTCAGTGACCATCAATGTAAACAGTTCAGTGACCAGCAATGTAAACAGTTTAGTGATCATCAATGTAAACAGTTCAGTGATCATCAATGTAAACAGTTTAGTGATCATCAATGTAAACAGTTCAGTGATCATCAATGTAAACAGTTCAGTGACCAGCAATGTAAACAGTTCAGTGATCATCAATGTAAACAGTTCAGTGACCAGCAATGTAAACAGTTCAGTGATCATCAATGTAAACAGTTCAGTGATCATCAATGTAAACAGTTCAGTGATCATCAATGTAAACAGTTCAGTGACCAGCAATGTAAACAGTTTAGTGATCATCAATGTAAACAGTTCAGTGACCAGCAATGTAAACAGTTCAGTGATCATCAATGTAAGCAGTTCAGTGATCATCAATGTAAACAGTTTAGTGATCATCAATGTAAACAGTTCAGTGATCATCAATGTAAACAGTTCAGTGACCAGCAATGTAAACAGTTCAGTGATCATCAATGTAAACAGTTCAGTGACCAGCAATGTAAACAGTTCAGTGATCATCAATGTAAACAAATCAGTGACCAGCAATGTAAACAGTTCAGTGATCATCAATGTAAACAGTTCAGTGACCAGCAATGTAAACAGTTCAGTGATCATCAACGTAAACAGTTCAGTGATCAGCAATGTTAACAGTTAAGTGACCAGCAATGTAAGCAGTTCAGTGACCAGCAATGTAAACAGTTCAGTGATCATCAATGTAAACAGTTCAGTGATCATCAATGTAAACAGTTCAGTGACCAGCAATGTAAACAGTTCAGTGATCATCAACGTAAGCAGTTCAGTGATCAGCAATGTTAACAGTTAAGTGACCAGCAATGTAAGCAGTTCAGTGACCAGCAATGTAAACAGTTCAGTGATCATCAATGTAAACAGTTCAGTGATCATCAATGTAAACAGTTCAGTGACCAGCAATGTAAACAGTTCAGTGATCATCAATGTAAACAAATCAGTGACCAGCAATGTAAATAATTCAGTGATCATCAATGTAAACAGTTCAGTGACCAGCAATGTAAACAGTTCAGTGACCAGCAATGTAAACAGTTCAGTGATCATCAATGTAAACAAATCAGTGACCAGCAATGTAAATAATTCAGTGATCATCAATGTAAACAGTTCAGTGACCAGCAATGTAAACAGTTCAGTGATCATCAACGTAAACAGTTCAGTGATCAGCAATGTTAACAGTTCAGTGACCATCAATGTAAACAGTTAAGTGACCAGCAATGTAAGCAGTTCAGTGACCAGCAATGTAAACAGTTCAGTGATCAGCAATGTAAACAGTTCAGTGATCATCAATGTAAACAGTTCAGTGACCAGCAATGTAAACAGTTCAGTGATCATCAATGTAAACAAATCAGTGACCAGCAATGTAAATAATTCAGTGATCATCAATGTAAACAGTTCAGTGACCAGCAATGTAAACAGTTCAGTGATCATCAACGTAAACAGTTCAGTGATCAGCAATGTTAACAGTTAAGTGACCAGCAATGTAAGCAGTTCAGTGACCAGCAATGTAAACAGTTCAGTGATCATCAATGTAAACAGTTCAGTGATCATCAATGTAAACAGTTCAGTGACCAGCAATGTAAACAGTTCAGTGATCATCAATGTAAACAGTTCAGTGATCATCAATGTAAACAGTTCAGTGACCAGCAATGTAAACAGTTCAGTGATCATCAATGTGAACAAATCAGTGACCAGCAATGTAAACAATTCAGTGATCATCAATGTAAACAGTTCAGTGACCAGCAATGTAAACAGTTCAGTGATCATCAACGTAAACAGTTCAGTGATCAGCAATGTTAACAGTTCAGTGACCATCAATGTAAACAGTTAAGTGACCAGCAATGTAAGCAGTTCAGTGACCAGCAATGTAAACAGTTCAGTGATCAGCAATGTAAACAGTTCAGTGATCAGCAATGTAAACAGTTCAGTGACCAGCAATGTAAACAGTTCAGTGACCAGCAATGTAAACAGTTCAGTGATCAGCAATGTAAACAGTTCAGTGATCAGCAATGTAAACAGTTCAGTGATCATCAATGTAAACAGTTCAGTGACCAGCAATGTAAACAGTTTAGTGATCATCAATGTAAACAGTTCAGTGATCAGCAATGTAAACAGTTCAGTGACCAGCAATGTAAACAGTTCAGTGACCAGCAATGTAAACAGTTCAGTGATCAGCAATGTAAACATTTCAGTGATCATCAATGTAAACAGTTCAGTGATCATCAATGTAAACAGTTCAGTGATCATCAATGTAAACAGTTCAGTGACCAGCAATGTAAACAGTTCAGTGACCAACAATGTAATTATTCAGTGATCATCAATGTAAACAGTTCAGTGACCAGCAATGTAAACAGTTCAGTGATCATCAACGTAAACAGTTCAGTGATCAGCAATGTTAACAGTTCAGTGACCAGCAATGTAAGCAGTTCAGTGATCAGCAATGTAAACAGTTCAGTGATCAGCAATGTAAACAGTTCAGTGACCAGCAATGTAAACAGTTCAGTGACCAGCAATGTAAACAGTTCAGTGATCAGCAATGTAAACAGTTCAGTGACCAGCAATGTAAACAGTTCAGTGATCATCAACGTAAACAGTTCAGTGATCAGCAATGTAAACAGTTCAGTGATTATCAATGTAAACAGTTCATGGCCAGCAATGTAAACAGTTCAGTGATCATCAATGTAAACAAATCAGTGACCAGCAATGTAAATAATTCAGTGATCATCAATGTAAACAGTTCAGTGACCAGCAATGTAAACAGTTCAGTGATCATCAACGTAAACAGTTCAGTGATCAGCAATGTTAACAGTTCAGTGACCATCAATGTAAACAGTTAAGTGACCAGCAATGTAAACAGTTAATCAACCAGCAATGTTAAAAGTTCAGTGACCAGCAATGTAAACAGTTAAGTGACCAGCAATGTAAACAGTTCAGTGACCAGCAATGTTAACAGTTCAGTGATCAGCAATGTAAACAGTTAAGTGACCAGCAATGTAAACAGTTAAGTGACCAGCAATATAAACAATTTAGTGACCAGCAATGTAAACAGTTCAGTGATCATTAATGTTGACAGTTCAGTGACCAGCAATGTTAACAGTTCAGTGATCAGCAATGTAAACAGTTAAGTGACTATCAATGTAAACAGTTACGTGACCAGCAATGTAAACAATTCAGTGACCAGCAATGTAAACAGTTCAGTGATCATTAATGTTAACATTTCAGTGACCAGCAATGTAAACAGTTCAGTGACCAGCAATGTAAACAGTTCAGTGACCAGCCATGTAACCACTTCAGTGATCATTAATGTAAACAGTTCAGTTACAAGCAATGTAAACAGTTCAGTGTCCAGCCATATAAACAGTTCAGTGATCAGCAATGTAAACAGTTCAGTGACCATCGATGTAAACAGTTCAGTGAGCGGCAATGTAAATAGTTCAGTGACCATCAATGTAAACAAGTTAGTGACCAACCATGTAAAAAGTTCAGTGACCATCCATGTAAACAGTTTAGCGACCAGCATTGAAAATAGTTCAGTGACCATCAATGTAAACAGTTTAGCGACCATCTATGTAAACAGTTTAGCGACCATAAATGTAAACAGTTCAGTGACCATCAATGTAAACAGTTCAGTGACGATCAATGTAAATAGTTCAGTGACCATCAATGTAAATATTTTAGCGTCAAACATTGTAAGCAGTGCAGTGACCAGCATTGTAAATAGTTTGGTGACCATCAATGTGAACAGTTAAGTGACCAGCAATGTAAACAGTGCAGTGACCATCAATGTAAACAGTTGAGTGACTAGCAAGTTAACAGTTCAAAGACAATCAACGTAAACAGTTTAGCGACCAGCATTATAAACAGCTCATTGACCATCAATGTAAACAGTTAAGTGACCAACCATGTAAATAGTTAGCCATGTAAACAGTTCAGTGACCAGCAATGTAAACAGTTCAGTAACCAGCAATGTTAAAAGTTCAGTGACCAGCAATGTAAACAGGTCAGTGAATATCAATGTAAACAGTTTAGTGACCATCAATGTAAACAGTCGAGTGACATGCACCGTAAACAGTTTAGTGACCATCAATGTAAACAATTCAGCGACCATCAATGTAAACAGTTTAGTGACCAGCCATGTAAACAGTTCAGTGACCAGCCATGTAAACAGTTCAGTGACCAGCATTGTTCACAGGTCAGTGACCATTTATGTAAACAGTCCAGTGACCATCCATGTAAACAGTTCAGTGACCATCCATGTAAACAACTAAGCAACCAGCATTGCAAACAGTTCATTGACCATCCATGTGAACAGTTCAGTGACCATCCATGTAAACAACTAAGCAACCAGCATTGCAAACAGTTCATTGACCATCCATGTAAACAGTTCAGCGACCAGCAATGTAAACAGTTCAGTGACCATCATTGTAAACAGTTCAGTGACCAACCATGTAAATAGTTCAGTGACCAGCCATGTAAACAGTTTAGTGACCATCAAAGTAAATAGTTCAGTGGCCAGCAAGCGGCCAGCCATGTAAACAGTTCAGTGACCAGCAATGTAAACAGTTTAGCGATCAGCATTGTGAACAGTTTAGTGACCAGCAATGTAAACAGTTCAGTGACCAGCAATGTAAACAGTTGACGACCAGCCATTTAAACAATTCAGTAACCAGCAATATAAACAGTTTAGTGACCAGCATTGTAAATAGTTCAGTGATCAGCAATGTAAACAGTTTAGTGACCAGCATTGTAAACAGTTCAGTGACCAGCCATGTAAACAGTTCGGTGACCATCAATGTAAACAGTTCAGTGACCATCAATGTAAACAGTTCAGTGAAGTATGTACAACACGAGACATAACACTGCATACAAACAGATGTTACTGACATAGCAATTCATAAATGGAGTTGAGGCATGGTAGTCAAATTGTCCTGACGTTATAAATTAGTTAATTGATTCATTAATTATAATTGTTCTTGGTAAGTAGAAATTTCGGAGATTTGCAAAACTCCACATGAACTTCACATGTGTGTGTTCTAATATTTCATATATTCTTAGAATAATTTAAATATTTTTTTATTTAAGGTATGGATCTGAAAAACAGTGAACATTTAAAATAAAATTCAGGATATCGCGCTATGTATTTTAGCTTGCGGGTTAATGATATTACGCTGTTAACGTAAAGCTTACGTTCATAACGTTTCATCTTTATATATATATATATATATATATATATATATATATATATATATCTTATATTTCCTTATATACATTGAGTATTTAGTTAATTAAAAATTGAAGTTTAAAAGTTTTATCTTACACATTTTCACAGTATCAGTTATGTAGTGTGCCCATTTTCCCCGCTACCATTTTGATAAATCTATTTTATTTCCCGGGAAAAACTTGCAAAGACAGTAAACAAAACAAGATATATCAGACCTCTAGATTTGTGGCTGGTTTAGAACTTATAGACCTCTAGATTTGTGGATCAAGTTTAGAACTAAAAGACCTCTAGATATTTGGCTGGTTTAGAACTATTAGACCTCTAGATTTGTGGCTGCTTTAGAACTATTAGACTTCTAGATTTGTGGCTGGTTTAGAACTATTAGACCTTTAGATTTGTGGCTGGTTTAGAACTATTAGACCTCCAGATTTGTGATTTGTTTAGAACTATTAGACCTCTAGATTTGTGGCTGGTTTAGAACTATTAGACCTATAGATTTGTGGCTGGTTAAGAACTATTAGACCTCTAGATTTGTGGCTGGTTTAGAGCTATTAGACCTTTAGATTTGTGGCTGCTTTAGAACTATTAGACTTCTAGATTTGTGGCTGGTTTAGAACTATTAGACCTATAGATTTGTGATTGGTTTAGAACTATTAGACCTCTAGATTTGTGATTGGTTTAGAACTATTAGACCTCTAGATTTGTGGCTGGTTTAGAACTATTAGACTTCTAGATTTGTGATTGGTTTAGAACTATTAGACCTCTAGATTTGTGGCTGGTTTAGAACTATTAGACCTATAGATTTGTGGCTGGTTTAGAACTATTAGACCTCTAGATTTGTGGCTGGTTTAGAACTATTAGACCTCCAGATTTGTGATTGGTTTAGAACTATTAGACCTCTAGATTTGTGGCTGGTTTAGAACTATTAGACCTATAGATTTGTGGCTGGTTAAGAACTATTAGACCTCTAGATTTGTGGCTGGTTTAGAGCTATTAGACCTCTAGATGTGTGGCTGGTTTAGAACTATTAGACCTCTAGATTTGTGGCTGGTTTAGAGCTATTAGACTTCTAGATTTGTGGCTGGTTTAGAACTATTAGACCTCTAGATTTGTGGCTGATTTAGAGCTATTAGACCTATAGATTTGTGGCTGGTTTAGAACTATTAGACCTCTAGATTTGTGGCTGGTTTAGAACTATTAGACCTCTAGATGTGTGGCTGGTTTAGAACTATTAGACCTCTAGATTTGTGGCTGGTTTAGAACTATTAGACCTCTAGATTTGTGGCTGCTTTAGAGCTATTAGACCTATAGATGTGTGGCTGGTTTAGAGCTATTAGGCCTATAGATGTGTGGCTGGTTTAGAGCTATTAGACCTCTAGATTTGTGGCTGCTTTAGAGCTATTAGACCTATAGATGTGTGGCTGGTTTAGAGCTATTAGACCTCTAGATCTGTGGCTGGTTTAGAGCTATTAGGCCTATCGATGTGTGGCTGGTTTAGAGCTATTAGACCTCTAGATTTGTGGCTGGTTTAGAACTATTAGACCTATAGATTTGTGGCTGGTTTAGAGCTATTAGGCCTATAGATGTGTGGCTGGTTTAGAGCTATTAGACCTCTAGATTTGTGGCTGCTTTAGAGCTATTAGACCTATAGATGTGTGGCTGGTTTAGAGCTATTAGACCTCTAGATCTGTGGCTGGTTTAGAGCTATTAGGCCTATCGATGTGTGGCTGGTTTAGAGCTATTAGACCTCTAGATGTGTGGCTGGTTTAGAACTATTAGACCTCTAGATTTGTGGCTGCTTTAGAGCTATTAGACCTATAGATGTGTGGCTGGTTTAGAGCTATTAGGCCTATAGATGTGTGGCTGGTTTAGAACTATTAGACCTCTAGATTTGTGGCTGCTTTAGAGCTATTAGACCTATAGATGTGTGGCTGGTTTAGAACTATTAGACCTCTAGATTTGTGGCTGCTTTAGAGCTATTAGGCCTATAGATTTGTGGCTGGTTTAGAACTATTAGACCTTTAGATTTGTGGCTGGTTTAGAACTATTAGACCTCTAAATCTGTGGCTGGTTTAGAACTATAAGACCTCTAGATTTGTGATTGGTTTAGAACTATTAGACCTCCAGATTTGTGATTGGTTTAGAACTATTAGACCTCTAGATTTGTGGCTGGTTTAGAACTATTAGACCTCTAGATTTGTGGCTGGTTTAGAGCTATTAGACCTCTAGATTTGTGGCTGGTTTAGAACTATTAGACCTATAGATTTGTGGCTGGTTTAGAGCTATTAGACCTCTAGATTTGTGGCTGGTTTAGAACTATTAGACCTCTAGATGTGTGGCTGGTTTAGAACTATTAGGCCTCTAGATCTGTGGCTGGTTTAGAACTATTAGACCTCTAGATGTGTGGCTGGTTTAGAACTATTAGACCTCTAGATTTGTGGCTGGTTTAGAGCTATTAGACTTCTAGATTTGTGGCTGGTTTAGAACTATTAGACCTCTAGATTTGTGGCTGATTTAGAGCTATTAGACCTATAGATTTGTGGCTGGTTTAGAACTATTAGACCTCTAGATTTGTGGCTGATTTAGAGCTATTAGACCTATAGATTTGTGGCTGGTTAAGAACTATTAGGCCTCTAGATCTGTGGCTGGTTTAGAACTATTAGACCTCTAGATTTGTGGCTGATTTAGAGCTATTAGACCTATAGATTTGTGGCTGGTTTAGAACTATTAGACCTCTAGATTTGTGGCTGGTTTAGAGCTATTAGACCTATAGATTTGTGGCTGGTTAAGAACTATTAGGCCTCTAGATCTGTGGCTGGTTTAGAACTATTAGACCTCTAGATGTGTGGCTGGTTTAGAACTATTAGACCTCTAGATTTGTGGCTGGTTTAGAACTATTAGACCTCTAGATGTGTGGCTGGTTTAGAACTATTAGACCTCTAGATGTGTGGCTGGTTTAGAACTATTAGACCTCTAGATCTGTGGCTGGTTTAGAACTATTAGACCTCTAGATTTGTGGCTGATTTAGAGCTATTAGACCTATAGATTTGTGGCTGGTTAAGAACTATTAGACCTCTAGATGTGTGGCTGGTTTAGAACAATTAGACCTCTAGATCTGTGGCTGGTTTAGAACTATTAGACCTCTAGATTTGTGGCTGATTTAGAGCTATTAGACCTATAGATTTGTGGCTGGTTTAGAACTATTAGACCTCTAGATCTGTGGCTGGTTTAGAGCTATTAGACCTATAGATTTGTGGCTGGTTAAGAACTATTAGGCCTCTAGATCTGTGGCTGGTTTAGAACTATTAGACCTCTAGATGTGTGGCTGGTTTAGAACTATTAGACCTCTAGTTTTGTGGCTGGTTTAGAGCTATTAGACTTCTAGATTTGTGGCTGGTTTAGAACTATTAGACCTCTAGATTTGTGGCTGATTTAGAGCTATTAGACCTATAGATGTGTGGCTGATTTAGAGCTATTCGACCTCTAAATTTGTGGCTGGTTTAGAACTATAAGACCTCTAGATTTGTGGCTGGTTTAGAACTATTAGACCTCTAGATCTGTGGCTGGTTTAGAACTATAAGACCTCTAGATTTGTGGCTGATTTAGAGCTATTAGACCTATAGATTTGTGGCTGGTTTAGAACTATTAGACCTCTAGATTTGTGGCTGATTTAGAGCTATTAGACCTATAGATGTGTGGCTGATTTAGAGCTATTAGACCTCTAGATCTGTGGCTGGTTTAGAACTATAAGACCTCTAGATTTGTGGCTGATTTAGAGCTATTAGACCTATAGATCTGTGGCTGGTTTAGAGCTATTAGACCTATAGATTTGTGGCTGGTTAAGAACTATTAGACCTATAGATGTGTGGCTGGTTTAGAACTATTAGACCTCTAGATTTGTGGCTGGTTTAGAGCTATTAGACCTATAGATTTGTGGCTGGTTTAGAGCTATTAGACCTATAGATCTGTGGCTGGTTTAGAACTATAAGACCTCTAGATTTGTGGCTGATTTAGAGCTATTAGACCTATAGATTTGTGGCTGGTTTAGAGCTATTAGGCCTATAGATTTGTGGCTGGTTTAGAACTATTAGACCTCTAGATTTGTGGCTGGTTTAGAGCTATTAGACTTCTAGATTTGTGGCTGATTTAGAGCTATTAGACCTATAGATCTGTGGCTGGTTTAGAACTATAAGACCTCTAGATTTGTGGCTGATTTAGAGCTATTAGACTTCTAGATTTGTGGCTGCTTTAGAGCTATTAGACCTCTAGATTTGTGGCTGGTTTAGAGCTATTAGACTTCTAGATTTGTGGCTGATTTAGAGCTATTAGACCTATAGATGTGTGGCTGATTTAGAGCTATTAGACCTCTAGATCTGTGGCTGGTTTAGAACTATAAGACCTCTAGATGTGTGGCTGATTTAGAGCTATTAGACCTCTAGATTTGTGGCTGGTTTAGAACTATTAGACCTCTAGATTTGTGGCTGGTTTAGAACTATTAGACCTGTAGATGTTTGGCTGATTTAGAGCTATTAGACCTCTAGATTTGTGGCTGGTTTAGAGCTATTAGACCTCTAGATGTGTGGCTGATTTAGAGCTATTAGACCTCTAGATTTGTGGCTGGTTTAGAACTATTAGACCTCTAGATGTGTGGCTGGTTTAGAGCTATTAGACTTCTAGATTTGTGGCTGATTTAGAGCTATTAGACCTCTAGATCTGTGGCTGGTTTAGAGCTATTAGACCTATAGTTTTGTGGCTGGTTAAGAACTATTAGACCTCTAGATGTGTGGCTGGTTTAGAACTATTAGACCTCTAGATTTGTGGCTGCTTTAGAGCTATAAGACCTCTAGATTTGTGGCTGCTTTAGAGCTATTAGACCTATAGATTTGTGGCTGGTTTAGAACTATTAGACCTCTAGATTTGTGGCTGGTTTAGAACTATTAGACTTCTAGATGTGTGGCTGGTTTAGAGCTATTAGACCTCTAGATTTGTGGCTGCTTTAGAGCTATAAGACCTCTAGATTTGTGGCTGATTTAGAGCTATTAGACCTATAGATGTGTGGCTGGTTTAGAGCTATTAGACCTCTAGATGTGTGGCTGCTTTAGAGCTATAAGACCTCTAGATTTGTGGCTGATTTAGAGCTATTAGACTTCTAGATGTGTGGCTGCTTTAGAGCTATAAGACCTCTAGATTTGTGGCTGCTTTAGAGCTATAAGACCTCTAGATTTGTGGCTGATTTAGAGCTATTAGACCTATAGATGTGTGGCTGGTTTAGAACTATTAGACCTCTAGATTTGTGGCTGCTTTAGAGCTATTAGACCTCTAGATTTGTGGCTGGTTTAGAGCTATTAGACCTCTAGATCTGTGGCTGGTTTAGAACTATTAGACTTCTAGATTTGTGGCTGGTTTAGAACTATTAGACCTATAGATCTGTGGCTGGTTTAGAACTATTAGACCTATAGATGTGTGGCTGGTTTAGAGCTATTAGACTTCTAGATTTGTGGCTGCTTTAGAGCTATAAGACCTCTAGATTTGTGGCTGATTTAGAGCTATTAGACCTCTAGATCTGTGGCTGGTTTAGAACTATTAGACCTCTAGATTTGTGGCTGATTTAGAGCTATTAGACCTATAGATGTGTGGCTGATTTAGAGCTATTAGACTTCTAGATTTGTGGCTGGTTTAGAACTATTAGACTTCTAGATGTGTGGCTGGTTTAGAACTATTAGACCTATAGATTTGTGGCTGGTTTAGAGCTATTAGACCTATAGATCTGTGGCTGGTTTAGAACTATTAGACCTATAGATGTGTGGCTGGTTTAGAGCTATTAGACTTCTAGATTTGTGGCTGCTTTAGAGCTATAAGACCTCTAGATTTGTGGCTGA
Organism: Mya arenaria; assembly: GCF_026914265.1. NCBI lineage: Eukaryota > Metazoa > Mollusca > Bivalvia > Myida > Myidae > Mya > Mya arenaria. The sequence continues at coordinate 12,394,051 of NC_069123.1, forward strand.
TTTAGAGCTATTAGACTTCTAGATTTGTGGCTGGTTTAGAACTATTAGACTTCTAGATGTGTGGCTGGTTTAGAACTATTAGACCTATAATTTGTGGCTGGTTTAGAGCTATTAGACCTATAGATCTGTGGCTGGTTTAGAACTATTAGACCTATAGATGTGTGGCTGGTTTAGAGCTATTAGACTTCTAGATTTGTGGCTGCTTTAGAGCTATAAGACCTCTAGATTTGTGGCTGATTTAGAACTATTAGACCTCTAGATTTGTGGCTGGTTTAGAGCTATTAGACCTATAGATGTGTGGCTGGTTTAGAGCTATTAGACTTCTAGATTTGTGGCTGCTTTAGAGCTATTAGACTTCTAGATTTGTGGCTGGTTTAGAACTATTAGACCTCTAGATTTGTGGCTGCTTTAGAACTATTAGACCTCTAGATTTGTGGCTGGTTTAGAGCTATTAGACCTATAGATGTGTGGCTGATTTAGAACTATTAGACTTCTAGATTTGTGGCTGGTTTAGAACTATTAGACTTCTAGATTTGTTGCTGGTTTAGAGCTATTAGACTTCTAGATTTGTGGCTGCTTTAGAGCTATAAGACCTCTAGATTTGTGGCTGATTTAGAACTATTAGACCTCTAGATCTGTGGCTGGTTTAGAACTATTAGACCTATAGATGTGTGGCTGGTTTAGAGCTATTAGACTTCTAGATTTGTGGCTGCTTTAGAGCTATTAGACTTCTAGATTTGTGGCTGGTTTAGAACTATTAGACCTCTAGATTTGTGGCTGGTTTAGAGCTATTAGACCTATAGATTTGTGGCTGGTTTAGAACTATAAGACCTCTAGATTTGTGGCTGGTTTAGAACTATTAGACCTCTAGATTTGTGGCTGATTTAGAGCTATTAGACCTATAGATGTGTGGCTGGTTTAGAACTTTTAGACCTCTAGATTTGTGGCTGATTTAGAGCTATTAGACCTATAGATGTGTGGCTGCTTTTAAGTGCTATGCTAGTTAAATAGTTAATATAATCTTATAATTTTTCATTTCGTTACCAGGACGAAGTCAATAGTTTTAGTTAGTATAACACATTTATCTTTTAAACAATATATTTCGGTTACTTATGAAGGTGTTATGTAATGAGACAATCTTTGAAACCGTTATTGGTATAAATTGGATCTAAGGTTGATGTAGCTAATCGGATTACTCGATGTGAATAACAAACCTTTTAAGTGAATGAAACAAATTATGTTCGACCATTAGAATAACTTAAGTTGAATATTAAATACCCCTTCAGGTAAGACTTTTGGGAAGGTTTTGAGTGTACAAGTGTTATGGGTGCATGTGGATCTAAGAAATCGGCGGAAACATAACCGGAAACGTGGTAATACTGGATGTTGAATCGAGCAATGAGAATGTCATAACATCTTATTAACATCATGCGGTTTATGAAAATGAACACCAGTTTCTTCTCTTGACAAAGATTGAGGCAATGATAATAATTTTGGTGACATAGTATGGAAAAATTCGTACTGTATTATAATAAGGGCGGGGGGAGTTTACATTGGATTGCCGGTTTAAATCAATTACAGGAAAATTACTCAAGCAAAACATGCAAGATTACGGTGAAATACTTCGTTAACCAACATGTTGTAATATAATAATATCTTTTGAAAACATTTTAATGGGAAACGGAAATAAATGAAACAACCATGTTGTAGCAAAACATGTTAAATAACATGTCAGGGTTGACATATACATAAATGTATATATATATATTCGTTTCCCAACTTATGTTTTAATGAAACAAACTTTCAAAATGAGTCATTTGACTATGTTTTAACTTCGATGGAAAAATACTGAGCTTTACTGATAAATGTGTAGTGTATAAAGCTTGGTGTTGTTTTTAAATGATGTTTAGATGTATATTTTACTAAATGGTTGCTCAAACTTGTACGAACCTTTTTCCGAATTACACATAATTTATAAGAGAAATCGACCGTGTAGCATACCTGGTCATAGTATACATGAATATGTAGAGATTCCGTTGTCGGAAGTGCAAAAAGTCGCGAAAGCCACGAAAAAATACACATTGAAGCGCGAAATCTCGAAAACCCACACAATTAAACGCGATATCATAAAAACACACACAGCGGAACGCGATATCACGAAAGCCCACAAAATGAAACGCAATATCACGAAAACACACACTATGAAACGCAATATCACGAAAACCCACACAATGAAACGCAATATCACGAAAACCCACATAACGAAACGCAATTTCACGAAAAACAACATGAAAGAGAAAGAAGATTATATCTTTATATGAATCAGTATCGTGTGTAATGTGCATTGGAAGTTATAATTGTTACACGTCGTACAGTACTTAGTTAAGAATGGTCACGAAAAGCTACAAAATGGACGAAATCTCATGAAAATCAAACGATTTGTCACGAAAGGCAAGGAACCGTCACGAACAAAGCAAGAAAGTGTCACGTAAAGAAACTGCACGAGAAGTCTTATACAAGTTAAGTTAATATTAAATGTATAAGTTAAGAGAGCATTTCGTTACATGAAAATGGACAACATCAAAACTGTTATCCATGTTCATGCATCCAGACCAAGCCACGTGGAGGCGCTCTCACAATGGTCCTTTCAATTATGATAAAACTGTATTAAAATATAAGCTTTCTGATATGTGTATTTCTGACAACATCAATATTATCACTTATGAAAAAAAATAATCTTGACACTTTACTAATTCACATTATAATAAATAGTTCATTGTTTACATGAATTGTGTTAATGTACGTATTTACATTAACAACTTGTAATGGATACTACCAAATGTGTAAATATTGAAAATATATTGATTGAACGTGGTTTTTCTGAATATATCTACATTATTTACAGGATGAAATTATTGTAATTTATAATCATCATATTAAACTGAGTTTTGTTTGTCGAAGAAATGTTGAATACATGTATAATTATGTTGAATTACATGAGAAAAGTATGATAGTGATAGTGCGATTGCATGTTTTGTATGTTGCTTAATATGTAAGTTAGTATATGTGTTTTTGTAATACTTTTTGTGTGAAGGCCATGCTGGAAATAAGTAGTATGTCTGTAATGATTGTACATTTAGTATGTAACCTTCGTTAAATAAAGTTGTTGTTATTATTATTATTATTACTATTCTTCTTCTTCTTCTTCTTCTTCTTCTTCTTCTTCTTCTTCTTCTTCTTCTTATTATTATTATTATTATTATCATAAAATAACAAACAGCGCAGTCATTAAATACATTTGAAAAGATGAAATGGTAGCAAAAGCAACATGAATAACAATAATACAACATACGGAACAATAATGTAAATTATAATCATATGAGCAAAGAATTAAATAAGGATAGTACAAAATAATATATCACTTGCAGTTAATTAACAAAAAAGTATTCAGAGATCGATAGTAAATAAAGATCGGGGGCGGGTCCAGGATTTGACGTCAGAGGGGGGCGTGGCTTAGGGGCGTTACCTTTTGATATATGTATATACAATCAAATACATTTATCTAATTTTAATGTGTACCATATATTTTATATACCATATAAACGAACAAAATGAGCTGCACGGTGTATGGGGCGGGCTTAATAAGTACGGTATGTCATTTCAAATTTCCAGCGAATTAAAACTAAACATCAGGGAAAGTTGATAAATCAGTATGGGTTTTTATTTCTCGTCAAGAAGTAAAACTCAACAAAATCAGCACATAAAATATTGTTTTCTTTTTGAAAAATTGAATTTTGTTGCAATATAAAAAAAATTCAGCAAACCATTAATGAAACATGACAGGAAACGGTGATTAGCAAATTTATAAAACGTGCTCCTACCATGTACATAACCAAAATATAACTCCATAAGAGGCTTCGCATTCCAGTGCGGCGTCAATCTGGTGAGGGGGGTGGGCGTTTTGACAGACGCGGTGATACAGCCACTTGTTACAAGTCAGGTTTGGACAAGCACATGCACGTCCGGCACTACAGCTGCCGGTTTTATCGTGTTGTGTTTTGTTGCAAACACCAAAGGGAAAAGACGACATTGGGCGTTTTGTCTCAGAATCGAGAACACAATATCTGCCCCATGCACAATAAAGGTTTACAGTCACTCGCGTAAGGTAACGTCAGCAAGCTGTCTGTATTGTATCCCTGTTGCATCGCAGCACATTCACTGCGAGCAGGACCCTATTCGCGAACGTAAGCCGCAAACACTTACTCACAGAACACAGGGCTGGCATTGCAGTCGCATTTCGCTCTGCTGTTGTGGCATGGGAACCGTGAGAAGTTTTGGGTTCTGTTGCGTAGTGGCCGCGTGGCAGATGACGGAACGAAATACAAAGTTAAGTATTATGTTGTCATTTAGACGCTTGTGGAAGAACGAAATAATGAAAAGACGGCAAATTTAACCAGCCGTTACCGAACTTTTCAAGTCAACTGTCCTGTTCTTGAATATATAAGCCGCGCATTTTTATATAATGTTTGTTTTATGAAAGTATCGTATATCTGTTCTGGCGCCAAAACTGGCAAAATCAATCATCATAAAATATACCTCCCAGACATTTTGTCTGATTTCCGTCCCAGGGGCGACTCAATTTTAAATACGTTTCCGATCATATACCGGTAGACACACTGGCGTCGGGTGGAACAGCCAATGTGCACAGGCACACCTTTATCAACTCCGAAACAACATCAACGATCATGTATAATTAAATAGAGCAATCTATGGGGGCTGATTTCTGCCAATTCTTGTTTTAGCCTCGTCAACAGTAACATTTCTGGCGCATTGTCGCACGTTGCCTTGCAGTATTTATTGTCGCATATTTATTTTGGTATTGAGTCGTATGCAGAATTGGGTTGTTTAGTATGTACTGTGTTTAGCTTTTATTAATCATGCTTCATGATTTTACCTTTTCTACACGGTGATGGGTTAATTTCGCACATTATCGCCTTCCGATAGGCATGAGCAATTAAAACGTTATCAAAACAAATTCTACCGCTGCCTTTTCTGTGCATTTATGTACCTTTTTATGCCCCCGAAGGTGGGCATATTAAAATCGCACCGTCCGTCCGTCCGTCCCGTCCGTCCGTCCGTCCGTCCGTCCGGCTCTGTAACTTTCCCTTGCATGGACAGATTTTTAAATAACTTGCCACATGTGTTCCACATACCAAGACGACGTGGGGCGTGCAAAACTCGTGTCCCTACCTCAAAGGTCAAGGTCACACTTAGTGTTTATTCACAATGGAGTGCTGCATATAAGGACATAGAGTATAGGTTGTCGTGTCCGGGCTGTAACTTTCTCTTCTATAGACAGATTTTAAAATAACTTGCCACATGTGTACCACATACCAAGATGACGTGTCGCGTGCAAGACCCATGTTCCTACCTCAAAGGTCAAGGTCACACTTAGTGTTTATTCACAATGGAGTGCTGCATATAAGGACATAGAGTATAGGTTGTCGTGTCCGGGCTGTATATTTCCCTTGTATGGACAGATTTTAAAATAACTTGCCACATGTGTTCCACATACCAAGACGTCGTGTCGCGTGCAAGACCCGTGTCCCTACCTCAAAGGTCAAGGTCACACTTAGTGTTTATTCACAACGGAGTGCTGCATATAAGGACATAGAGTATAGGTTGTAGTGTCCGGGCTGTAACTTTCTCTTGTATGGACAGATTTTAAAATAACTTGCCACATGTGTACCACATACCAAGACGACGTGTCGCGTGCAAGACCCATGTCCCTACCTCAAAGGTCAAGGTCACACTTAGTGTTTATTCACAATGGAGTGCTGCATATAAGGACATAGAGTATAAGTTGTCGTGTCCGGGCTGTAACTTTCCCTTGTATGGACAGATTTTAAAATAACTTGCCACATGTGTTCCACATACCAAGACGACGTGTCGCGTGCAAGACCCTTGTCCCTACCTTAAAGGTCAAGGTCACACTTAGTGTTTATTTACAATGGAGTGCTGCATATAAGGACATAGAGTATAGGTTGTCGTGTCCGGGCTGGAACTTTCCCTTGTATGGACAGATTTTAAAATAACTTGCCACATGTGTTCCACATACCAAGATGACGTGTCGCGTGCAAGACCCGTGTCCCTACCTTAAAGGTCAAGGTCACACTTAGTGTTTATTTACAATGGAGTGCTGCATATAAGGACATAGAGTATAGGTTGTCGTGTCCGGGCTGTAACTTTCTCTTCGTTGTATGGACAGATTTTAAAATAACTTGCCACATGTGTTCCACATACCAAGACGACGTGTCGCGTGCAAGACCCGTGTCCCTACCTCAAAGGTCAAGGTCACACATAGTGTTTATTCACAATGGAGTGCTGCATATAAGGACATAGAGTATAGGTTGTCGTGTCCGGGCTGTATATTTCCCTTGTATGGACAGATTTTAAAATAACTTGCCACATGTGTTCCACATACCAAGACGTCGTGTCGCGTGCAAGACCCGTGTCCCTACCTCAAAGGTCAAGGTCACACTTAGTGTTTATTCACAACGGAGTGCTGCATATAAGGACATAGAGTATAGGTTGTAGTGTCCGGGCTGTAACTTTCTCTTGTATGGACAGATTTTAAAATAACTTGCCACATGTGTACCACATACCAAGACGACGTGTCGCGTGCAAGACCCATGTCCCTACCTCAAAGGTCAAGGTCACACTTAGTGTTTATTCACAATGGAGTGCTGCATATAAGGACATAGAGTATAGGTTGTCGTGTCCGGGCTGTAACTTTCCCTTGTATGGACAGATTTTAAAATAACTTGCCACATGTGTTCCACATACCAAGACGACGTGTCGCGTGTAAGACCCGTGTCCCTACCTCAAAGGTCAAGGTCACACTTAGTGTTTATTCACAATGGAGTGCTGCATATAAGGACATAGAGTATAGGTTGTCGTGTCCGGGCTGGAACTTTCCCTTGTATGGACAGATTTTAAAATAACTTGCCACATGTGTTCCACATACCAAGATGACGTGTCGCGTGCAAGACCCGTGTCCCTACCTTAAAGGTCAAGGTCACACTTAGTGTTTAATTACAATGGAGTGCTGCATATAAGGACATAGAGTATAGGTTGTAGTGTCCGGGCTGTAACTTTCTCTTGTATGGACAGATTTTAAAATAACTTGCCACATGTGTACCACATACCAAGACGACGTGTCGCGTGCAAGACCCATGTCCCTACCTCAAAGGTCAAGGTCACACTTAGTGTTTATTCACAATGGAGTGCTGCATATAAGGACATAGAGTATAGGTTGTCGTGTCCGGGCTGTAACTTTCCCTTGTATGGACAGATTTTAAAATAACTTGCCACATGTGTTCCACATACCAAGACGACGTGTCGCGTGCAAGACCCGTGTCCCTACCTCAAAGGTCAAGGTCACACTTAGTGTTTATTTACAATGGAGTGCTGTATATAAGGACATAGAGTATAGGTTGTCGTGTCCGGGCTGGAACTTTCCCTTGTATGGACAGATTTTAAAATAACTTGCCACATGTGTTCCACATACCAAGATGACGTGTCGCGTGCAAGACCCGTGTCCCTACCTTAAAGGTCAAGGTCACACTTAGTGTTTATTTACAATGGAGTGCTGCATATAAGGACATAGAGTATAGGTTGTAGTGTCCGGGCTGTAACTTTCTCTTGTATGGACAGATTTTAAAATAACTTGCCACATGTGTACCACATACCAAGACGACGTGTCGCGTGCAAGACCCATGTCCCTACCTCAAAGGTCAAGGTCACACTTAGTGTTTATTCACAATGGAGTGCTGCATATAAGGACATAGAGTATAGGTTGTCGTGTCCGGGCTGTAACTTTCCCTTGTATTGACAGATTTTAAAATAACTTGCCACATGTGTTCCACATACCAAGACGACGTGTCGCGTGCAAGACCCGTGTCCCTACCTCAAAGGTCAAGGTCACACTTAGTGTTTATTTACAATGGAGTGCTGCATATAAGGACATAGAGTATAGGTTGTCGTGTCCGGGCTGGAACTTTCCCTTGTATGGACAGATTTTAAAATAACTTGCCACATGTGTTCCACATACCAAGATGACGTGTCGCGTGCAAGACCCGTGTCCCTACCTTAAAGGTCAAGGTCACACTTAGTGTTTATTTACAATGGAGTGCTGCATATAAGGACATAGAGTATAGGTTGTCGTGTCCGGGCTGTAACTTTCTCTTCGTTGTATGGACAGATTTTAAAATAACTTGCCACATGTGTTCCACATACCAAGACGACGTGTCGCGTGCAAGACCCGTGTCCCTGCCTCAAAGGTCAAGGTCACACATAGTGTTTATTCACAATGGAGTGCTGCATTTAAGGACATAGAGTATAGGTTGTCGTGTCCGGGCTGTATATTTCCCATGTATGGACAGATTTTAAATTAACTTGCCACATGTGTTCCACATACCAAGACGACGTGTCGCGTGTAAGACCCGTGTCCCTACCTCAAAGGTCAAGGTCACACTTAGTGTTTATTCACAATGGAGTGCTGCATATAAGGACATAGAGTATAGGTTGTCGTGTCCGGGCTGTATATTTCCCTTTTATGGACAGATTTTAAAATAACTTGCCACATGTGTTCCACATACCAAGACGTCGTGTCGCGTGCAAGACCCGTGTCCCTACCTCAAAGGTCAAGGTCACACTTAGTGTTTATTCACAACGGAGTGCTGCATATAAGGACATAGAGTATAGGTTGTAGTGTCCGGGCTGTAACTTTCTCTTGTATGGACAGATTTTAAAATAACTTGCCACATGTGTACCACATACCAAGACGACGTGTCGCGTGCAAGACCCATGTCCCTACCTCAAAGGTCAAGGTCACACTTAGTGTTTATTCACAATGGAGTGCTGCATATAAGGACATAGAGTATAGGTTGTCGTGTCCGGGCTGTAACTTTCCCTTGTATGGACAGATTTTAAAATAACTTGCCACATGTGTTCCACATACCAAGACGACGTGTCGCGTGCAAGACCCGTGTCCCTACCTCAAAGGTCAAGGTCACACTTAGTGTTTATTTACAATGGAGTGCTGCATATAAGGACATAGAGTATAGGTTGTCGTGTCCGGGCTGGAACTTTCCCTTGTATGGACAGATTTTAAAATAACTTGCCACATGTGTTCCACATACCAAGATGACGTGTCGCGTGCAAGACCCGTGTCCCTACCTTTAAGGTCAAGGTCACACTTAGTGTTTATTTACAATGGAGTGCTGCATATAAAGACATAGAGTATAGGTTGTCGTGTCCGGGCTGTAACTTTCTCTTCGTTGTATGGACAGATTTTAAAATAACTTGCCACATGTGTTCCACATACCAAGACGACGTGTCGCGTGCAAGACCCGTGTCCCTGCCTCAAAGGTCAAGGTCACACATAGTGTTTATTCACAATGGAGTGCTGCATTTAAGGACATAGAGTATAGGTTGTCGTGTCCGGGCTGTATATTTCCCATGTATGGACAGATTTTAAATTAACTTGCCACATGTGTTCCACATACCAAGATGACGTGTCGCGTGCAAGACCCGTGTCCCTGCCTCAAAGGTCAAGGTCACACATAGTGTTTATTCACAATGGAGTGCTGCATATAAGGACATAGAGTATAGGTTGTCGTGTCCGAGCTGTATATTTCCCATGTATGGACAGATTTTAAATTAACTTGCCACATGTGTTCCACATACCAAGACGACGTGTCGCGTGTAAGACCCGTGTCCCTACCTCAAAGGTCAAGGTCACACTTAGTGTTTATTCACAATGGAGTGCTGCATACAAGGACATAGGGTATAGGTTGTTGTGTCCGGGCTGTATCTTTCTCTTGTATGGACAGATTTTAAAATAACTTGCTACATGTGTTCCACATACGAAGACGGCGTGTCGTGTGCAAGACCCATGTCCCTACCTCTAAGGTGAAAGGTACACTAAGTGTTTATTCACAAGGGAATTCTGAATATAAGGACATAACAGTGTAGGTTGCCAAGTATGGGTGGTGTTTTTTTTTATGTTCAGAGGCAATTTAAAATAACTTGCCATATGTATTTGACACGTAAAGGCAAGATCAACTTTTCATGTTCGTAGGTCAATGTCACATTCGGGGGCATTCGTCACATACTGTGACAGCTCTTGTTTAACTACAAAACGTACATGGTACCGCAGATAAATGAAGTGTTAAACACTTGTAAATGTACCAGTGGCAGTTAATGACTATAATGGCCGTTTTCGTGAAAAGCCGTTTGAATCAGTTCATATATGCGCATGTCTACCGGGGAGAAAATGCCCCAAAAGATGCGAAAATGGCCACAATATAATTTCGCATTTTCTTCCGCCTCTTTGCATATTTTCTCCCACCTTTTGGCACATTTTCTCCCGCCTCTTGGCACATTTTCTCCCACATTTTGACACATTCTCTCGCCTCTTGGCACATTTTCTCCCACATTTTGACACATTTGGCACATTAAGTCCCGCCCTTGGCACATTTTCTCCCACATTTTGACACATTCTCTCGCCTCTTGGCACATTTTCTCCCACATTTTGACACATTAGGCACATTTAGTCCCGCCCTTGGCACATTTTCTCCCGACTCTTGGCACAGTTTCTTCCGCCTCTTGGCACATTTTCTCCCACCTCTTGGCACATTTTCTCCCGCCACTTGGTACATTGGCAGGACTACTCGGATCCCTGGCCGCGTCAGACCAAAATACGTTAAAAGTTGGTACAAGTAGCTCCCTTGCCTGGCCTTCGGCATTTAAAGGGTAGTGCTTAGAAAAGTGGTGTACTCAGTACTGGTTTAACCCAGAAAAGTTGTACCCCGTGTATCGGTGCTTTACACCGAGCACGTAAAAGAACCAAGGGGTCTCTTCGAAAAAGAGCTAGGGTATAACACCCGGACTTCCTAGTATCCAACCACTGTCTCTTCTGCGTGCTGTCCCTTCAGCAAAAACAAAGGACCCCGTTGGAAATAAGTGCTTGCACTTTCATGGGTTATCCTTGACCGCAAGGTCTAAAGAAATACATACATACAACCCATAAAGCTAACCGTTTCTTGCCTACCGTTTTAAAAAATAAATTGCAAGCGTCTTGTAACTTGATATGACTGATTGATAAAAACAAAAACATATTGGAAGAAAAGAAAGAAATTTAGCTATAGAAAGTGTTAATTGCAAAGAGGTATAAGGAATTGAAAACTTTGTGATTTAATATTCTAGGTGAAAATTGCCTTTCACGGCTTATTACTCCAAAAATTCATTAATTATCTATGTATTATTATTGGCTATCTTCGGATGTTGCCATATTCGGATAAACTAATCAGTTTTTTTGTGCTTATAACTGTTGTCATTCTTACAAGTATAGTGCGCTAATAAAACCAGTGTATTAATTAAATCGTTAATTGTCTGTAAATGATATTATCCCTGATTTTCTTCATGATGAAATGAAAGATATTAATACAATGTACATATGGGCCCCTCGGCGATTTTTGGCCTTCAGACATTATTATTACAAATGAAATAATTCATTTATTAAAAAATGCCAAAAATAGTGAATTTTTCTACGTTTATTAATTTCTTTAAAATTCTTTTTTTCAAAGGGTTGTCATTGTCCAATATACTTCGACAATTTATGAGCATTATTTTACTCATGTTTCCATAGCAACCTCTGATTTCGTCCCAACTTAATTTGACTGCATTCATTGTCTATAGTTAAAATATCCCAATGGGTTAAAAATACAAGAATTAATCATCATTTATTTCTGGATTAATGTTTCAGAAAGACTTAAGTTTCAGAAAGCATTTAAATAAGTTAATTAAACTACCGGTAGTTGCAATATCGATATGTTAATTGTGCAAGTAATTTTAATTACATCATGTGTGTGACGTCAATATAAGCATACAAAATGCGCAATACATTGGTTTCACATATAAACATGTATTTTACGAAATTTAAGTGATATCATCATTTAACTTTCAGAATTGATAGTAGTGCATTATGACCCACCTACGCATGAGCTGGCTTCTATTTTATAACCCAATCACGTTACTAACTCAGGTCAAATTCAAGAAAGTAACTTTAAGGACAGGATTTAACAATATATACACATTTCATGCTTGGTGCAAGCTTTCAGTAACTAAGTTTTAATATAACTAAAACAGTAAGCATACTTTTTACCCATGAATGTTAAACTTTTTTCCCCGTGAAGTTGCTATTATGTTCTATGAGAAAGTCTTTTAGCACACTTGCTATTCACCACATTTGGGCACTTAATATTTTAACATATACTATAATATATCAAATTTAACATTTGATATGGTTACAACTTACAGTATTTATTATTAAAATCAGACACATGTTTTATTTTTCAGGAGAAATGAGTTCACTGACAGAAAACTTGTCAAAAGAAGATAAGAAGCAACATGAATATTATGAATGTGAAGAACAGAACCAGCTCATAGAGTTTTTTAAGTTCCTGTGGGAATATTTTGAGGTTGCAGAAAAATGGAAAGAAGTGCAGAATTTCTGTGCACATCATCCTGTAGGAAGTGTGTTCCTGCTGGTCACTTTAGGGATGTGTTCTGTTCCTGTAATCATATTCCTTGTCTTCGTATTCAGCAGTCTTGTCTTCACATTCCTTGGATTTCTCTTTGTTGAAGGTTTGACTTGCTTGGTTTTATTATGAACATGTTTGTTTATGTTAAATGATAGCGAAATAATTCATATACTACTCCATGTCAAATAACAAGTTATCTTTTTGAGTATTAAAATCTCACTTAGTTTAAACTTATTTATTTAACAAGATTGTATAACTACATTAAATTAATCACTCTCATTGACACAATGATGCACAAGTGTGTGTACTTGTCGCATGTGTTGTGGGTAAAGCAGTGTATGTGAAGGAAATCCACTAGTATAGGTTTGTCATCATAGACCTAACTCCCAAGCACCAAGGCCAGGAATCGAACATGGGTCGCCTAGGTGTGAAGCGAGTGTGCAAAGCGGAAAACCCAAAATCAATTAAAAGTTTTGTTCTAAAGTTGAGTATTTCATTCGATAAATGTATTGTAAGACTTCCAGAATCAAACTTTACCACTCTCTTTTACGAGGAAGCTATATCATTGGCAGATATTCAATTTGTGGAAAAAACATCTAGGTCATATTGCTTATAAAATGCTAGGTTAAAATATATTTCATTACAGGAACATTGTTGGCTGTGAGCACGTTCATCCTTGGAGGAGCTCTACTGCTGGTCGGGATGTTAGCTCTCTGCTTCAGTATGTTTCTTGTCTGCAGCTACTACTTTGTGCAGATAGGCAGTGGAGTCTTTAAAAACCTTGGAAAGAGGCTGGACTTATCTGCATTTAACTGGAGAGGGGAATCAGGGAAGGAGGAATGACCCTTGTCATGATAACGCAGTGAAAACATGTTTGAACAAGATAATCATGAATGTGACAATCATGGTGCTGTTTGTTATAAAAGTGTGACAAGTCTCTGAGTGCCTGCATGACTCTGATATTGGATTTATGGTCCCTGGCTCGATACTGGCTGGTGGAGACTAAGAGCCCTTGCCGAGGCCCGGCTTCCCAAGTATAATAACCAGAATTAAAATTATCATTACATGAATCCAAACTGAAATCATGCTTTTTTTAGCCTTTTCATTAAAGTCAATGCAAAATTGTTGTGCAAAAAGAAATGCATGTATGAAGAATGATACATTGTCATTCTTACAAGATACAAGATGTTACTTTAACATTGATTATATATTGGCAGATTCAAATAGACAAAAACTTGATCTCATGGAAGAAGTTGAACAAGTCAATCAAAATGGCAATTTATGTTTTGGCAATTTATGTTTTTCCTACAATGCATGGACACTAGTGTTTGTGTCATAAGATTCTAGTACCGGTGACATTGTATATTTATTTCAGAATCAGTGTAAATAGTTTTAGGATTATTTAACTATTTGAGTGTACTTGAATGTTTGTCAACAAATAAGATTATGATATTTGTTGGGGTTAATTGAATGTTTTGATTTTGATATATAATATATTTAATGATTTTTTTTTATTATAAATACATTGTTATCTGTTGCAATAAAAAATAAACTTGTTATTATATGACTGTTGGTCTTCATTTATATTTGTAAGTTAAGGAAGCACACTGCACATAATACAAGGGGTCCTTGTTTTGTGTGGTATGTCATTGATCGTAAAATGAAACTTGTACATATGTTGCCCCTGGGGCGATATGCACATGATTAGCATAGGAAAAACCCTTTGCTTTAATATACGTAGCTGTTATGTCTGTCGTTTGACTTAAAAGTTTAGACGAGCCTTGGCCTTCAATCTGCTGTGATGTCAGTATACATCTGTACACATATGCATGGATAAACGTTAAAATATATCTGAATGGGGGTCTTTGTATTGGATCACTCCAAGTTTCTTGCATACCGGATGTGTGTTTCTGGTCATATCACCAGTGCTAAAAAGACCTGTCTTACACCCACCCATGTAAGATGAGTCACGCGCAACAACGCACCACTTCTTATTTCTTTTATTGTATGGTTTATGAAAAGTATATTATGCCATTTCTATTATGCGCAATCAAATATATATAAGTATGCCAGACTTTCAATTAAAATTGAAAATAAATAATCGTATAAACGTGATTTTTAGAGAATCTATTCGACTATGTTGCACAAGCTTTTTGGTGACATGTACAAAAGTGCGTTTTCTAGGTAATTTTTTCCACAAACAGATAATTTAAGATATGCAAGAAAAAAAATCGAAAACATCCGACCTTCGGACACGCTGCGTGGCTGGTAACAAGCTTTGTTACAGGCTTATACACAATTGACTTAAGGTTGGATTTTTCTATCCATACCGGAAACACATGATAGATTACTTATAGTCTTTGTGGTTGGTATTTAAAGGCGATATGTAAATTATGTCTACCTAAGGCCAGACTGGCAACTAAATAGATACAAAAATAATATAACTTTGATACAGGATTGGGTTAAGTTCGACTTAAGGCAGCATTGCCACACTTTAATGTAGCTTCATGATGTGTTAATGTCATGTTAACCTTCCATGATCATCAAACACAAAAATTCATAAAATCCCATCCTTCAGACAGATGGTAAATCATAAAAAAACACACAAAAAAACAACAGAACAATTGTAACATATCAACAATTTATTTTCAATATTTTCATTATTGTTACATTTCATATCTCAACATGAAATATTTTTTCATTTTTTATTGTGTGAGTACGATGTAAAAAATATACAAAACAAACATTTTTCAACGAAACGTATCTTCATTTGCACAGCGCAAATAAGCTTAACATTTTAACATAACAAACATTTGATGCAGCGCATCTTTAACAATGTCAGTTACTGTGTATAAGTTTTCATTAGAATTATCACTTTGATTTCATCATTTTACTAAGGAACAATTATACATATAATCTACATATAATGTCAAAAGCATCTCCACATTTGTGTTGACAAAGTTTCAGTCACTGAAATGTCAAAAATATTGCCAACATTTTTTATTAAATAAAAAAAATGATTCAATTGTTAACCATATGCACTGGTTCATTGAAAGATCAAGTCGAGGTGTTGAAACTTTTATGTTCATGAACACAGATTTAAATTAAGATTTTTAAGATATTTTAAATTCAATTTTAAAGATGTTCTTGTTTTTTGGGGTGATAAACACCTTAAGACATAGATGCTCATATCTTTTTCTAGAATTCATAAATTTGGAGCAAAATAAGGATTCCAAAAAATACTTTCATAAATAAGGCTTCATGGTTATTCTAAGGTGGATTTACATGTGTATTTTATTTTGCTGTCAAAAAAGGTCAAAATAAAAAATTATGACAAAGATCATTTATTCTTCTCTATGTCTAACAATCAAAATATGTCAAGGAATTATTGCTTAATTGTAACACAAAATTTTGTATCAATTATAAGATCATTTTTTGAGATATTGGTATTTGAATGTGGAATGATACTTTTGGATTTGACGGACTTTTCCCTTGTTTATTTGCAATTCACATATTGGAATATCCTTTCTTACGTCAGTTATTTATTTGAATATGGCAGTATTAAACAAATGTACTGAAATCTTGTTGTGTATTTATCATCATTATATTTTTATAATCAATAATTTTGAAGACGATTGAGGAAAGATAATCTGCAAATATATCTAGTTCTCAAAGAGTATTGGAAAACATTAACATACATTACTCTTCTACAAAAGAGGTCATGTTGGTCTGGGAAAGAGTTTTTTTCCTAAAGAAACCTGCTTGATAACATACAGATTTCACAAAAAGTAGCAGAAATCACATTCCAGAATCTCTGTGTATTGGACCAATTCTTGTTACAGCTCGTAGAAATACAATTCAGTTTCATATTATTTCGTTTACACTGTACAAAATAATGTGCCTAGTGTGGGGCTATCTTGTAGACTGGTTCATCTTATTGCAAGCCACATTTGTTAAACAAAAAAACCTGACTAACTTTTAGCGATTTTTTATAACAAAGTTAGAATTTCCTGACCCCCCCCCCATTTTTTTGAGTATTGAAAATATACGACCTTTACATATACTTGACATGGGTAAGAATTGAATGCCCGATACAAACAACATAATGCACCAGTCAATTGTAACCACGGCACCCCCTCCCAGGTCCAATGGTATACCGGTGATAGCCGGGGAAATTGGGCATTGTTTAATTTTACCTTCCCGGTGGCACCGCAGTGCCGGGTGAATGCGGTGGTTTTATCTTCGCGCCAAATATAGTGGGGAATGGGCCTTACCTAGGGTTACCGAAAGGCAAAGTCCCTGCTATTCCCTGGACTTAGGGGGGCGGTGGTTACGATTGACTGGTGCATAATATTTACAAGCATATTCATACACAGTAGAGTTTGTGATTCACAATATGTACATGGACATGTAGCTATATGCAAGTTAAAAAAATGCCGTTGTTTGCACATTATAAACGTTGACGAGTATGCTCACATAAACACATAAATCCCCTTCCTCGTGCATTTGTTCCTGTCGTCTTAAACTTGTTAAACTTCATCCACATATCTAGATGATGTAACACAAACAAAGTACAAAACATGTACCGCTTATGTTCTCGTACAAGACGGATTTCACAACACCTCAACTGTAATCTCAACACACATGTATACATTGTGTATTTACTGATAAAGCTGGTCTGTTCAAACACTATAAATTTGTTAACAATAGAAAAATCTTCTGATAGGAAGATAATGTTTTTTAATCCTTAATATGTCAAGAGATAATAGAAAAAAAAGCAAAACATTTGCATTAAATGTATATTAAAGAATATCTCAAATATTTCAATAACTTATTACATTTCTTAATTACAATTTATAAATAAAACAATGTATATATATTTTTTATTTACATTATTAATATTATTTACGGAAGACAATAATTCCACCTAGATGGAAGAAACTTCTAACAAGCAAAGCAAATTTTCAAAAGGAAATTCAAGTTCACTAATTTGAATGCAAAAATATTCCACTTATTAAATTTGAAACTACCTGTTTCAAGAAGTTGGATTGTATCATGCTGGTAATTGTATTTGTATATACATGTATATTGTCTCCCATATCAAAACAGAAGCAAAAAGGCGGAGCTTAACCATTCAATAACTACTCTGCATACAATATACATTTGTACCCCATGCTACATATTAAAGATAGCCCTTGACAGCATCAACATGGTGAAAAACAGTTACATCATGATTTTTCTGCATTCATACACTTTTTTTCTACAATTTAAGCATATTTTGGTAAAAATGTATTCTTTTTTTTAGGGGCACCCACTTTCTTCATGATTGAAATTATATGCTCGCACAGAGTGCTCATGTACAAGTTAAAACACTAGGCTTAGATGCAGTTGCAATACTATTACATAAACAGTGCTCCAGCTAGGCTGAAATAGCAGGGTGGGGCACCCCGCCTCCATTTTCCAGCACCCTGCTGCCTTTTTACTACACCCTCTATGTCCTTTAGTTTGACTAGATTCAATTGTCAGAACATAAGTATAAAAGTAATAAAATTAATATACATACTTTTAAAAATATAAAGAAAATATAACAGCTAAGGTATTCATAGCAAACTATTAGTATTAAAAGTAGTTCTAACAATACGTGTTCTAATAATTAGTACACAATAAGAATCGAACATTGGCCCTTGCAAAGACCCGATTCATTAAGGCTCATTCAAGGCACATCAAAAGGGCCTGTTCTGACTTTGCCCTTTTTAAAACCTGGCAGGAGCACTGCATAAATAACATCACAGCATAAAACAGGAAAAAAGTATAATATTATTTCCAAAAGACTGGCATAACTGTAACATCAGTTTATACAAATGACAGTCTCCTGCATGAGACACTGTGGTTTATCCGTATAAAGCACACTTTATATTTAAGCACATCACTTCTATGACACATCAAGGTATTGTATATACAATTATGATAATTTTAGTGTTGACCCATTTTGTTTTAATATCCTTTGAAACAGTTTAGAATCATAAACAAAGAATCATAAAAAAACAAAGAAAATGTGTGAAATTCGACCACAGGGACTGGATTAGGTCGACATAGCAAAAATCGACATTAGCAGATTTATTTTATAAAGAATAAGAAGGAATAAATTAGGGACCGGGGAAAAAAGTCGACACAACCAGAAAGTCGAGATATCCGATGTCGACATAGCAAATTTGGACTGTATTACCAAAAGTTTTTTTGTACTTATTCAAGGATGTAAAATCAGTTATTTCTCGTCTAATTGAAACAAAAAATAATAAGAGGCCCAAAAGGGCCTATGCTCTACTGGCATGGCTCTTGTGGTCATTTTTAATCCAGAGCATGTATGTATGGGTAAAAGGCAACAGACATTAAATTCACATTTTGTGTTTGGGTTACCTGAAAACGTTGCACGTTCAACATCTGAGCCCAGGAAGTATTGTAAGCAGATTAGTTGCATGAACTATTTTAATATGTGCCAAGTAAAAGTCATCTGACAAAAAAAATGCTTTCAAAACTGTACTCATGGAAAAAATTTCTGTAGTTTTAAAAATTTAAAAAAAGTTGGTCAAAAGGTCAAATTCAAGGGCATCCCAGGACAACATTGATCAATTTGAACAAACATTCACAAGCAATTGTGCTGAGAAGGATGCAAAAACACACAAATATTTTCAAACCTATCCCAATTTAATTCTACCAAACCTGTGAGCCCTGGGTGCGACCAGTAATGACCCCAGGTGCATAACTTAAACAAACATTCACAACCAATTTTGTTAAGATGAATGTGCAAACTACAGACACAGAGACTGTATCGCGTTAACAAGAAAATGATTACAGACGTACGGATGCACGGACGCACATACTACATACACATTACCATCGCATAAGCTCTTCTGGCCTTTGGCCAGTAGAGCTAAAATCAAGAAATGCAATAACATTATGTATGATGACTTTTTTACCATTTATTTTACACATCAGTTAAAAGTTAAGAGCACCCTTTCAAAGGATACCAACATTTCATTGGGTCTCAAGGGATGAAAAATTTACATTGTTACTAATGGCTCGATGGAGTGACAGACTTATTTGTAAATCAGATACATAAATTCAAATATGTCAAACCTTTTGAAACTCGTATACACACGAGTGATGGATCTGTCTATGACTTGATGATCAGATGTTTGATGAAAGCACAAATTGGCACGAAATATTACATATAATTTTAATTGTTCAGCAACAGAAATTCATAAATATTGTACATCATTCCTGCAACACACTGGCTCCATAATGAATGGAATAATGTGACTGTGGCCTCGTGTATTGCTATTTCTATT
Source organism: Mya arenaria (assembly GCF_026914265.1). NCBI lineage: Eukaryota > Metazoa > Mollusca > Bivalvia > Myida > Myidae > Mya > Mya arenaria. The sequence goes on from NC_069123.1 coordinate 12,414,008, forward strand.
GTTTGATTTAATGGGAACGCCAATTAGGGTACAAAAAAAGGTCGTATTTGTATAATGAAGTTCAAATCCATGAAATCATTATAACTCTGTGTAAACTGGCAGCATCTTAATGTCAAACTTATTTAAACAGACAGTGGAGAAACCCAGAGCATGTACAATTAAATGCATCTATCATTATTATGTATGAAGTCCAGAACTTGACCCAAGATTTGCCGAGTTAACTATACACATAACTGATGGTTGTTTCCCAAGTCTGACCGATAACATGTTCATGGTCAGTTCTTTTTCTTACATACCTAACAAGTGTTTATTATGGTTAAATCTGACTCTTAATATGCAGTATTGGGTCATCGCACCATACAATACAAGTGTGTAATTATTTGCTGACATTATCAGGGGCTATCATTTGAATGGATATAAAACAGTTTCTACGAAAAGATTTTTTTTTAACTTTTCCAGAGTTTTACTTAGTATAATAATTACAAATTATTATTACTTTTAAAATACACTTATCTTTATCTTTATGCATTTCTATAAGGGATTAATGCAGACAACACATTAATGCCCAATTTTTCATTTTGACAAATAAGATTTTGCAGCAGGTTGTAAGTTTAATAGAATAGAGGAAAAGGTAAATGGTGCAGACCCACCTTCAAACTTTTCTGACCTATTTGTTGACCTTCCATGACTCATATTAACAGTGGTCCTAAACATCATGTTGACAAATGTTCTGACCAAGTTTCATGAAAATTGGATAAAGACTATAGTATTTATGAACGGAATAAGAACATATAACACTACTAGTATTTTGTTTTAATATTCCACTTAATGGCCTATTTTACAGCACCAAAATAAAAACTGTTTTGTTTATGACACAAAAATATAACTTAAACACAAAATCGTAAACATCACCCGAACGCCGGAGTTTTCGTCAATCTATAACCTGGAATTTTTCGATGAAAAATCCGGCTAAATATACTTAAGGCGCATTGTTGTTCCTGACTCATCATACATGGGAGATATGCATGAACGCAGTTTTTAAAGCACCGGTTAATACAAGGAATGTCGATGTCTGGCACATATGATCCTACCAAGACATTATATTGTAATGGAAGATGGACATGAGCATATCATACTTAAACATAAATGCACATCAACACTTCTGCTGAAAATTAATTGTGAAACAAGTCAATATTTCAATGGTTTGAAATTATGATTTAAAATTGTTTTACATAGGATATACATCATGTGACGTCATAATAATTTATGATGAAAAAAATCAGCGATATAGTTCTTATTGCAACAAAAGCAGTATTTCCAATGAATAAGATTTAACATATTTTAAAATGTAAAAAAGGGACACTTAGTAAATAGGACCATCGCTATCCAAAATATCTCGCTTGCCAGTTAACATTGAAAAGGGAAAAGCAAGAAGTATCTGACTTTAACAGGGCTGCTTGCTTGAACTATTTTCTATCAAGCACTCTACAACCATATCCTTTGCAACCATAAGTTAGCATAGAGGGCCATATAGGTCGCCTGGCTAAAATTTCGCTGCCAAGCCGATAGCTCTATTTCGATTTAAGTTGTCTGATAGAAAATCTGTTGGTTAAAAACCACATGGACTTTCTGTGGGTTTGGCTTAAATTTGCAACTCTTTCTATTGGTAAACTTTTTCTATTTTTAACTGGAAAACACTATTTTGATTCAGGTCGTTGGGTCGTAGCTTTATATAATGAGAGCTCTGACAGAGCACTGTGTTGTACTCTTTGCTACGGCAACTAGCCACAGAATTAATGTTCCATATAACTATGAGTTATGAAGGTGACAGTTTATTGATGTATATGAGAGTAATGTGTGTGCGACTATGATCGATCGTCTGTCATCTCAAGGAACTGTGAGTACATGTCTCGCGTACACTCCCCCTTCTGGTTGAACACAAACTTGTAGTAGCTACCGTCTGCACACACCACTGTATGGAAACAAAAAACAAACATTAACATTCTCAAATGATATACAGTCAAAACCCTTTGGCTCTATATCCCAGAGACCAGCAAAAATACTTCCGAGCATCGCGAATATTGAGCCAAGCAGGAAAGCTTAAAATGAGTAAAACAAAATAAGTTCTTTGCATCAAGGAAATCAAGCCAAGCGATATCAAGCCAACAGGATTCGACTGTATTTGTATTATTATCAGTGTAAGTACTATTAAAAGATTAATGGCGAAAATTTATGTATGGCAAAAACTTATGTACAATCCTGGGCAAAATCAGTAATTAATTGCATGGATCTATTAAAAATGTCAAAAAACAAAACATAAAAACAACAACAGATGTTTGTCAAACATTGTGCCTCACCCCCCTTGAGCGCCATGTTGTCAGGATTATTTAGACAATTGAATGAAACAAGCATGGACTGAAATGACAGCTGATTTGTCAATGACATTGGATGCCTTTGAGGCAGTTTTAAGATTATGACCATTCAAAGTGTGAAGATAGTAGGTACAGTTTTTAATCATGTTCAGATGATGAGTGATATTTGCAGATAAAAATGTATCCTCGTAGCAGCAGGGAATAAATAGGGGTCATCAACTGGTCAGGCCCACCCTCAAAGTCAAGTTTGAGGGCCATGTGTGCAGGTATTGTCGAGTAATCCCTCCGACAATCTTTTATCATTCAAGGTCACTGTGACATTTACCTTAGGCCCGATGACCCCCAAAATCAATAAGGGTCAACTACTGGTCAGGCTCAATCTCCAAGTCATGTTTGAGGGCCATGGGTGCAGGCATTGTGGAGTTATCACTAGGACAACCTTTTATCATTCAAGGTCACTGTGACCTTGACCTTTGAGCCTTAAATCAATAGGGGTCATCTACTGGTCAGGCTCAGCCTGCATGTCAAGTTTGATGACCATAGGTCTAGTCATTGTGGAGTATAACTCGGACAAGCTTTAAAATCCTTTTACCATTAAAGGTCACTGTGACCTTGAACTTTTACCCAATGATAATAATCAATAGGGGTCATTTACTGGACAGGCCCAGCCTTTATGTCAAGTTTGATGACCATACATCCAGGAACTGTTGAGTTATCACTCGGACAAGCTTAAGTTTACCGACGGACCAATCAACATGTGCAAAGCAATATATCCCTCTATTTCCAAGGGGGGCATAAAAACTAAGAGACATGCAGTGTGCTTTTTTATCCCTTTTGGGAACCCAATCCTCTCCTAAAAAGTTATTTTCCCAATATAGTGCAATACATAAATATGTCAACAGGTTTGTTAAATAAAACAAGTTGAACTTTATATGAACCATGTTGGTATTTTTTCCCTGTTTGCCGAAAAAAACGTTATTTTTCCTGTATCAAAGGGCCCCTCCAACATCCCCTTGTAAGTGAAGATAACACTGGACAAGCTAAAAGTTGAAAAACAAAATACAAACGAAATGTTTCCATGACCATACCTATCACAGAGTTACTGTCCGAGCCGAAGGCACACATGCAGTGAGCCCCACCAGGCACCTGGAACTTGCAGAAACTCCACTTGGAGCTGAAATACTTAGGAAGAAAACCGGCACCTGCCAAACTGAAATATAGACTTCATGTATATTTATGCATTGCGGTTAAAGGTTAAATAGTTAATTACAATGTCAGTTTTATATAAAAACAAATAGTACTAAACTAGGAGGACAACAAGAGGCCCATGAAGCGCAGGCTAATGCTCTTCTTTTGTTTTTTCCTCATTTGAACAAGGGGCATAATTTGTCTATAATAATTTTTAAAGCCCAGGTTATGGGCTTTACTATACATGAGTACAAAGTTTCATAAGAATATCTAGAATGGTTTAAAAGTATTGGCAAAGGTTTGAGTGTTCCACAATGCTGACGCCCCCGACAACAACGACATCAAGGCTATGACAATACCTCCACTTTTTTTGGATAAAACAGATGACATAAAAACAAGTTTTTAACAAACATTAAACACCTTCTACGTTACCTACATGCAAAAATCACCATGGTTAGGCTCTTGAAAATCTATTGCTCAATAATATGTTAATGTGTCATTTCTTACAATACTCCTTCTATTAAATCTATGACAAAATTATGATATATAATATGGAAATTTCTAGTTCTAGCATTCTTATGTGATTGTTGACATACAACATAGCACGAAGTACAAGAATAATGTAAGTAAGTTTAAGGCATCATCATTTATGCTTTATATTTGATCCAGGGGAGGTAACTAGCATAAACGGTGTATTTCTTATAATTACAAACCTTGACTGTTTATTCTTTTTGGTATCCTCCGTTGAAAATATATGCACTGTCCCATGATCACTAGATACACACAGTAATGTGGAATCTTGGTTAAAGTTTATACTGAAATATTCAAAATGTACTATAAATAAACAGCAATTTCTATATCAAACAGAAATAGCACAAAAACATGATTATTGTCAAGTCTAACTTACCTAGCCATACAGAACATGGGTGATGCCCCTTTAATTGTAAGACCTTATCATTGATAAAACTGACAAGTAAGTCTTCAAACCTTATAAAAGGATAAGGCAATGCTTAATAAATGGTATGATAAGTTATTAGTATATGTCATATCCAGCAGTTACATGTATTACATGTATTAACAGAGACACACATTAGCATTGAAGCAATTGCAAAAGCGTTCAAGTTGTAATCACCATACCGGCCACAATTGTTTTAAATATCTTTTGCCTAATAAGTACAAGTATATTATTTCATTACCCAAATCACTTGCTTAAACTTGACTTTACAAAACATAAATAATTTAATCTAGATAATATTTTTAAAATAATTTCTTTTAAAAGTGTCAAATTTCTTTGAAAGGAAATCATTAAACGATTTATACAAGAACAAAAATAGTGTGCTAAGTTAGGTCATGATATAAGGGACTAACAAGACTGATTTAGAAATTGGGGCTAGTGGTTTCTTCGGTTAATGACTTGAGTACATGGTACATGTAGATGGACATTTGTTTTACAGAACAGAGCTTCATTTTGTTGAATATTACAGAAAAACTATCATTATAACTAAATTTGATCCTTAACCAAAAAGGTTTCTTAAGATTACCTCAATGATAAATTCTTACCAAAAAATGTTAGCATGATTGGCCCCTCTCCGAAGCTCATGTAACTGTTGACCGTTACTTGTATCAAATACTCGTATCAATGTGCCCTGTAAAACAATATGACGCCAAAGTAATTTTCATAAGCAAGTCAACTTTCCAACTTTCCACCTGAAAATGCAAAAATATTCTTTTTGGTTTTGATAAGTTTCGAAGAACAACATTCTAAAACCACTTTGAACCTAAACTTGGTTACATACATGTATATATTATCCAAATGGCAAAACCCACATTTTTTATTCACCAATTCATGGTATCAATTTACTGGATGATACAAGTAAGAATGCCTTATGTCTGTTTAACTTTAAATTTTGCATATGAAATACAGAATGAAAATTGCAGACATGAAACATTGTAAAATTGTATGTTTGAACCAGAAATGAAGACAAAACCTTAGCCGTTTTTCTTTTATCTACTATTTTAAAAAAATTGATTCACCCTGAACCCCTGCTTCAAAATTTCCCTGGCTTTTGCCCAATTCCAAAATATCCTTGTCCAGTAATGAATATTCCTTGACCATGGGAACCCTGTGATTCAGTTAGGCATACAAACTATACCCACCTAATCTGATGATGTTGCCAGTCCTGTACTCTCCTTATCTGCAATATTGCCAGCCATATACCCACCTTATCTGACGATGTTGCCAGCCGTGTGCCCTGCAGGTTAAGGGCCATGCAACTGAGCGAGGCCTCATGTGCATCGATGTCTAGGGGAGGTTTCTCTGTGTTGGCGAGGTCGACGACCTGCACATGGCCCATCTTTCTCCCCGGGAATGTGAGCAGGGAGTTGTTACTGTTTGGACACATCACACACAGACCTGGGTAGATTGCAGGTATTACAACATGGGCTTTTTTTGTTATTATTATTATTATTATTATTATTATTATTATTATTATTATTATTATTATTAATGCATCTTATGATGGAAATAATCAACAAGTTTTATTATAGTTACAAGCATTGACAAAACAAGAGATGTTTGTCAAACATTATGCCCCCCCTGAGCGCCATGTTGTCAGGATTATATGGACAATTTAATGAAATATGCATGGACCGAAATGACAGCTGATTTGTCACTGACATGGGATGCTGGTTAAGCAGTTTTAAGATTATGATCATTCAAAGTGTGAGGATAGAGTGTGTTATAACCATGACCTTTGACTCTATGACCTCAAAATCCATAGGAGTCATCAGCTGGTCACCAAAAATCTAAATGTCAGGTTTGAGGGCCATGGGTGCAGGCATTGACAAGTTATCACAAGGACAACCTTTTGCCATTTAAGGTCACTGTGACCTTGACCTTTGGCCCAATGACCCCTAAAATCAATAGGGGCCATCTACTGGTCAGGCCCAACCTCCAAGTCAAGTTTGATGACCATAGGTCTAGGCATTGTCGTGTTATCACTCGGACAACCTTTTACCATTCAAGGTCATTGTGACCTTGACCTTTGGCCCGATGACCCCCAAAAACAATAGGGGTCATCTACTGGTCAGGCCCAACCTCCAAGTCAAGTTTGAGGGCCATGGGTGCAGGCATTGTCAAGTTATCACACAGACAACCTTTTACCATTCAAGGTCACTGTGACCTTGATCTTTGGCCCCCAAAAACAATAGGGGTCATCTACTGGTCAGGCCCAATCTCCAAGTCAAGTATGAGGGCCATGGGTGCAGGCATTGTCGAGTTATCACAAGGACAACCTTTTACCATTCAAGGTCACTGTGACCTTGACCTTTGGCCCGATGACCCCCAAAAACAATAGGGGTCATCTACTGGTCAGGCACAACTTCCATAAAAAGTTTGATGACCATAGGTCTAGGCATTGTTGAGTTATCACTCGGACAAGCTTTAAAATTATTTTACCATTAAAGGTCATTGTGACCTTGACCTGATGAGCCCTAAAATTATAGGGGTCATATACTGGTCAGGCCCAACCTTCATGTCAAGTTTGATGACCATATGTCCAGGAATTGTTGAGTTGTCACTCGGACAAGCTTTGGTCTACCGACGGACAGATCGACCGACCGACCTACCGACAGACATGTGCAAAGCAATATACCCCTCTTCTTCGAAGGGGGGCATAAAAATTATTAACATGCTACTATGCTTCTCATTGTTTTATGATATTATTTACCTTTTGTTTGACTAAAAAATGTTACATCATTTCCATGTTAAGCAAGGGACTTAAGGTCAGGTGCTTGTTTCCTTATTTGTGTGAATTGAACTTAAGTCACTTTTAAGGATTACAAACATGGGGCAATGCGGGAAACCAACATTAGAGCAGGATTTTTAGTTTTGACAATGGCGTTTTTTCAATGGGATGTATGGTTAGTGGGCAGTAATTAAAACTTGCTTGCTTTTACTTCCATTTATTGTATTGTTTGGAGCCAGACCTGTACGTAAAAAAATGGCCTTAGATTGAAATATTCTGACCAAATGTCATGAAGATAGGATAGTTATGTTGAACTTATGAAAGAAAAAATGAATTTGTGCATTGGGATTTGTATTTAAACAACAAGTGAATATAATTGTTGACTGAATATTTTCAAAGATTTGACCCAGTGACCTGGTTTTTCACCAGAGGTGACCAATATTCATAATTGTTCATGGCAACATGCAGTCAAGTATTCTGACCAAGTTTCATAACAATTGGATAAAAACTTCTAAATTTATGACAAGGGATATTTAACGCAGAATTGTTAACGACATCTGCCTGCACACTTAACTGGCTGCCCGCCTGGTTTTCCCACTTCTATAACTCTTAATTTTTTTGTTGAAAGATCAGGCTTAAAATGAACTATTGAAATTGGCAACATTAATGCATATTTAATATTATTGAAGTTATGACTAAGATCCTTTAATGAACCAGGTCACAGGTAGCCATTATCATGTCATACACAAATAATGTTCATGCAACACTAACCTTTTGTATTTTGGCAAGTTTCAAACACATGAAGCTGTTGGGGGTTCTGTGTAAACGTGTAAACTTTGATCATTGTGTCCAGCACCACCACAATTCTGAAAAACAAAACAACATTTCACATTGTTTTATTGACCTAAACATGCATTCAATAATACAAGTTTGTTTCATAAAATTGAGTTTGTATCAATAATAAACAAACAAGACTCCCAATAGTAGATGTATTATAATACAGCGTCTGCAAATGAGACTACCAAAAGAATGTTTATAAAGTGGCTCCTATAAATGAGACTACCAATAGCAGATGGATTATAACACAGCTCCTGCAAATGAGACTACCAATAGCAGATGTATTATAATACAGCTCCTGCAAATGAGACTACCAATAGCAGATGGATTATAACACAGCTCCTGCAAATGAGACTACCAATAGCAGATGGATTATAACACAGCTCCTGCAAATGAGACTACCAATAGCAGATGTATTATAATACAGCTCCTGCAAATTACATTAAAAATATTTTAAATATATGCATAAATATACAGCTCTGACAGTCATTAAAACATTTTAAATGTGTCAAACTGAAAAAGAGTCCATATTCTGAGCCTGAGTTTCCGAACCCAAGATGTTATGTGAAAACATTCCAAGGTACATTAACACTGGGCAAAGGAAACACCAACATCGTTACATATCCTTGGCGATAAATTTGTGGTTACCACTATACAGCACTGCCTGTGTTCGGGGGGGGGGGGGGGGGGGGGGGGAATTGTTTTTTCAGAGCTAAACCCACATAATATTAAATTTTAACAAATTTCTAAAAAAGACCAAAACTTCTAAATGTAAATATACCTGTCCCTGCGTAGCCTCACACTGCGGACTTCGCTGGAGAACTCAAGCTCTATCACATGCTTCTTCTTCAGGTCATCCCATACCATCACTTAAACATCATAAATAATACCTAGACAAGCTAAAATATATGTGTTTATTATATACATCGAAGTATCATAAAACTGCAAGTAACCTATATCACAAAAAATCACCTATTAAAAGTGCAATATATTGTCTGTCCAGTAACTGAGTAGTTGGAGCACCTGCTTCTCACCTAGGTGACCTGGGTTCAATTCCCAGCCTTGGCACATGCTAATTTGGTTTTGTGGTCACCAAGCCGGAAAAGTGGGTTTCCTTAGGGTACTCTGATCTCCCGCACAACACAAGACCACACTTTCGCGTTAAATCATGCCAACAAGAGTGATTAATATAATGCTGTAATAACTTGTTTCACAATCGTTGTAAAATAAATAAGTTTAAACTTAAAGTGCAATACGACAGTTTTAAACTACAGCAACATCACTTCATAACAAGTATTATTGTATGATAATGTCAAAAAAACAATGAAGGGCAAAATTCAATTGATGTAATTGTTATAACGCATCTTCTTAGCAATTTTATTTAATAAAAGAGTTATTAATACCTAACACTAAGTGCAAACTGACTCTGCAATTATCCACTTATGAAATAAACTACCATAATGTAGTTTTTAAATAACCCTTACGTATGAAACAGATCTCGATCAGATTAAACCAACTTCAAAGTTTTAGAAAATGACAACAATGACATGACACTAGCATCACATATCTAAGAGCTAAATTAAGTTATCAACCATCGAAATATGGTGCTATCTGTATTGTATAGCTTTTACCTTTTTATTGCAAATGTTGAGACAGATTTAACTTGAATAAAGAACATGTGTGGGATGTCTAAAGATACCAGAAATGTATAATAGACCCTTAATGCGTTTGATAAAATACGAAAATTTCACTCATTAATGTACATGTAGTACAAAAATTAGTTCAATGTGATCTAGATCACATTGAACTAATTTTTGTACTACATGTAATTCACAAACGTTTTCAACAAGCTTTATTCTTTTACGTTTAAATTCTGCGAACTTCCAAAACAATAATCGCAGATATCTTTCTGTTCCAATATCAACACAAACCTTTGTTTGGAGGGTATCTGGGATTCTTTCCCCCTCCCACCAAAGCCAAGTAGTTACATCTGAACAACATCTCAATATGGCCAATGCCACCATCTGTAAAATCCTGGCGTTCTTTTTCTTTCAAAGGGTCTGCATTGTAGACTCGAAATCCACTTTCCATTCCACATGCAAAACATCCTGCAAACACAATTTTTTAAAGTTTTATCTTAACTTTAAGTGAGGGGTCATAGCGAGTAATGATTCTGTGAAATATATGACAAATCACTGCATTAAGTGCAGATATAAGTTGTGGCGGTTTAAAGCTACAATCTTAAAAGGGGGAAAGTTTGACAACTTTCATTTTATTTTTTGTCTTGGAATGAACAAATCTTTGCTTGAATATCTGAAAAAACCAGTGATATAAGACTGTTGAAAAATTATCAGATCAAAGATTTTAATATTTACGTTCGCAAAATGAAAGTTTTGTGGCTATAAGCATAACTAATGCTTTACAAATGCTTTTAAAAGAGTTTTCGGCAGAAAACATCAATTTTTGAACATAAATATGAAAACTGCATTATGATCCTTTCTTACATTAACTCAAGTAATCTGGACGAGGACCATCCAATGAACATTCCTTTGAAGAATAATTGAAATTGTACCAGTGGTTTAGGAGAAGTTGTTTGAAAGAAAATGTTGTTGACATACGGACAATCACCCTCTCACTGCGCTGAGCTCAGAACTGACCGGGTTAACTTAGGCGGTGGCATGTAGCAGTGCTAGTGTCTCTGTGGTTGTGAATTTAAGCCCTATATAGAGTGCACTCCATTACCATACGTGTTTAAAGTTTACTTTGCAACAATTGGTTAACATTGGTTAACAATTGTTTAAATTGTAACCAAACTTCTGCTGGCCTAACCAATGAAGTCATTCCAGTAAGGGCATGGACAAGTACCCATGAGGCCAGTACAATTTGGCTAGTTCCCTGGTGCAATTTTACTACCTGGTACTAGACTAATGTCCTATATGTTTAGTGTTTTTTAAGTATTTTAACTGCTAGATGTTGTTAACTGCTAGATGTTGAAGTGAATGAACCATTTCTTCTCCATGTGTTTTATAGAAGATGTTTACCCACTTTGTGACTGAGCACACATGAACAGAAACAGCATTTACTCTTTTCATTTGACAAACAAAAACCTTCCAAACAATCCTTATTACTGTTTCAGACGATAGGGATACCGTAGCTTTGCAGTGCAGTGTGCGACATTAACAGTAGCCCGATCGCCCGTGGCAACAAAAAATTACCTGGGCTATGAAAATTCCTTTAAGATAGCCCGACTAGCAATGAAATCATTGGGCTTGTTGGTTAAAAGATCAAATTTCAGACTGTCAATACTTTTTTGATATGATTTGGATTATATACAGGCGGCAGTAGGGTTGACATGGCCCACATTATGGCCACAATCGAACCATCACCCGCCTCCCCTCTCTCTGTCAACACAGGACCACACCACCACCATACTTGCATTCATACAAAATGAAATAAGAAATTTTACAGTTGTCATATCATTCCTTATTTTAACCATATAAGGTACATAAGATGCGTTTTTCTGTTAACCGGTGGGCAATGGAAATCTGGCTCGGGCTACAGAAAACTCAGTCTGTAGCCCCATTGACTAGAGGGGAAACACTTGGTTAATTTCGCACACTGCAGTGGTTTCAAAAACTGTAAAAACGACAGTGATGCTTGGCTATGCACCAGTCAATTGTAACAACAGCCCCTCCAGGTCCGGGGAATAGCGGGGACTTTTGACTTTGGGTCCAGCCAAGCCCGGGTAAAACCCCCGCCCTGAGAGAAAGAAATGATGGTAAAATCCCCGCCAAATGCCCCTGCACCCCAGGGACCCTTAGTAAGGCACATTCCCCGCTATATTTTGTGCGAATACAAAACAACCGCATTCACCCGGCACTGCGGGGCCACCAGTAAGGTAAAAACACGGCCCATTTCACCGGCTTTTCCAGGTATACCCCTGGACCTTGGGGGGCGTGGTTACAATTGACTGGTGCACTAGGAGTGAAAATTAAGAGTCAACAGCGTCTCTTCCATCTTATTACACCAATTCTGTCTACATGCTAAAGCAAATACAGCGAATGACAACAACCCATAAAGTATCAGGGTTTCCGCCAGCCCTTTATGGCATGTCGGGCCCGACGTGCCTTCCGCTGGCAAGGCTAATTAACGACACGCGTTAATTATGCCGACATGCTTTAATCCGCGTAGCGACAACCCTTATCAAAACAATCATCAGTTTTGACAATACACAGTTTTGTTGCGATTCCAACGGTTGCAACGGTTGACTGACAGCCAGAAGGCGTGTCGGGACTATTACGGCATTTGTATCAGCCATTCAGGATCGACGACAGCATGAAGGCGTGTCGGTGAGGTTCAACAGTGCAATTAACCAAACTCCTCCTATTCTTTATCAAATAGGAATGGGTGAAAAACACCACTGTCGTAATTGCGACCTTCATCCCTAGAATCATCTATGAATGCAAAGTAAACAATAAGTTGTTAATTGATTTCGGTAACATAAATCATGTGTCGTTTTATTTTGTTTTTTAATCCCGAGTGCGTTTGTTAACCAATTAAATTATTAAATTGTAATTGAGAACCGTGTTAAGATATCGGTGTTATTATAAACAAGGGTTATGCTATGTCGTCGTATGTAATTGAGTCGCGTTCCCGTCTTTAGTTTAGTGTAAAAATCGACGTAAGGAGGGGACACCCCTCCCAAACCCTCCCCTTCCGACATGCCTTATGAAATTCCTGGCGGAAACCATGAGTATTATAAAATATGCTATTATTTGAAGTTGGTTTCCGTCGTTCGCTTCTTAATATGTATATACAAGGAACCCCGTATAATTGACGATGCCGTGTCCAAAATTTCTACCCGTCCATGCCCTGCAAATATTGTTGACATTTCGTAAAAAATCACTCTTTATTTGGGAACAGAATATTTAGGAATGTGGTTTAAACCTGGCAACTAAGGCAAAGGATGGTACCTTGGTCTTGGTTCCAGCCGGAATACAGGAGTCCATTACCATACGTGTTTGAAGCGCTTAAATTCATCGCGCAAAAACAAAACACGCCTACTTTTTTATCTTGAGAAGTTTGTTTTTCGGAAGTTCAAACACTTCCGGGTTAGAAATAGTCTCCAATGAATCAAATTAACTTTTAAAGTAAGATATCAATGGGCAAGATTTAAAATAAATTTCGGGGGAAAAAAGGTTATGGGGAATTTTGCTGAAAAAACTTTGATTCCATCAAAAATAACAGTATTCAAGACGTTGATTGTCTTTTATTTTGAGAGTACTAAAAATGGCGTCTTTGAATCTAGGTCGCCGAGTATTTGGTCAATTTCTTCTGAAATCAGCACAATCTAAGAGCAATCTTACATCATTTGGCATTGCAAGATGTATGGCGACACGTAAGTGTTATATAAGACTAGACTTTTACGAATGACAATTCATTGTTTTTTCAACACAATCTTATCTTTGCAAGGTCATGTTTTTGTCACCCAATTTCACGAACTGTCAAACGTTTGTTAGAGTATTCGGATAGGTATTTCGGATACTTTATAAAGTAAAATTAACTTTAAGTGACTTTACTGTTATTCGCGCACATACTTAAATAAATAACAAAACCGGAAATGCTTGTCGTGATTTTTTTTATTTGTGTAATAGTAATATCTAAATCAGTTATTATTATTATTATTATTGTTATTTTTATTATTATTATTATTATTATTATTATTATTATTATTATATTTTGTTCTTTGTCATAAAAATAACTTTGATGAGCGGGGCATGCAAATATATATATATATATGTATTAGAGTTCCATCTCACGTAAAATATCATGTAAATCACACAAAAAAATAAAATCAGGCATACATTTTTCACCCGGTACGAGATCGTGCCCGGCCAAAAATCATGGGGGCGAATATTAATTTCGTTGGAATCCCACACTGCGTTCTAAAAATAGACATGGCAAATAATATCTAGTCCCATTGATTGGCTAAAAATCCCACACTGCGTTCTAAAAATAGACATGACAAATAATATCTAGTCCCAATTGATTGGCTAAACCGCAGATTCTGCTCGGTGACGTCATTACAATGTTGACGGGTTAGAACTTTTTACGCATGGGGAAATAAATGATAGGCAGCAAAACATTGTAACCAATCGACACACGGGAATTCCGTCTGCATTCAAAATGTCCATGCAATCAAAACTGACAGCGTTTGGTAAATGTCATTCAAAGGGCAGTTCAGAAATGTAACCTGTAGACAATAGACTTTGATTGGCAAGGATTGAAATAGTTGTTAAGTTGTTACTTCAATACAAAACTTACCATTTGTTTTATAATGTAACTTTTCAATAATTTTTTTAACATCTTTTATTTTCATACTGAAGAAAAACAGTTGTGAAACATTTTCATATTAAGTTAAACATAACATACTCATTTTATATTTATAATTAATCTTGTTTTTATTTCATCATATTTCATGTTAAATAATTTTATATGATAATCAAAATTTGTTTATAAATATAATACAGTGTTGTAACATGACATTCATATTGCCCAGCATACCCTGTTTGATGCATCACGGTTTACACTTATGAAATCAAATGTGAAATTAGCTTTTCTTGATATCAGACATGTACGTGGTGATCAGAAGTAGACTGAAAAACACATGCAATAAGGATTCTCAGGGGAAATAAAATCAGATTTTGTAAACTACTGAAAACATTTGGTATTAAACTTCTTTTTATCCTTACAAGAAGAAAAGTGTTTTTACCTGTTGAGATGTTTAAAGCACCTGATTGATTATTTTTAGGGATGGAAGCGAATATCTGAGTATCCGGATATCACGCAAGTATTCGGATACCAAAATGGGTATTCGAATATTCGTTAAGAATTAAACTTTCAATGAAATAGCTTAGCAGAGACATAGCATTTGTTATAAAACTTTTCATATGAAATATTTCAGGTGATCAACAGTGTCTGTCGCGAAGCGGGTATGTGTCACAAATCGTCTGCTAATTGGGTGTTTGCAAAAGGCGTGATATTATGTCCTTGTGCAGCACCCTGTGAAGTTCTATGACCTTGTTTACAATGACAATTGTTGTTTTATGATCTCAGATGTGCTTAATTGACACTAATTGGCACTAGTTGATATTAAACGGATTGATCATTAATCCGTATGAATTGATCGTCCAATCACAAGATAAGGGTCGTGCAATCAAAGCTATTAATGACCAATCATATTTTTGATGAATATGCATGAAGAAATTATTGCTATCTGAACAATAAATACAAAAACAAATTTGTTTATCTTTTCACTTTTCAATCAAATTTCCATCATTTTGCATCTTGTAATTGTGTTTTGAATTATTAATCGTTATTCCTGTATCACGACTTCGGAAATATGCCTCCAACATTGACTTCAAGTGTTTGGAAGTATTTCACAAGTATGTCCTCGCCGTACCGGCTACCTCTGTTCCATCTGAACGAGTGTTCTCATCTGCTGGTCTGGTACTGAGCAAACTTAGAAATTGCCTCAGCAGTAACATGGTGGACGCTATCTTGTTTCTGAACAAGAACATGCGTTCGATTAAGTGCGACATCGAATGAAAACTGTTGTGAAGTATTCGAATATTTCGGACTTGAAAGTAGTGTGTGTACAGTGTTTAATTAAATTATCAAATATATAAATGATTTATTTCCTATTTAGTATTTATTCACGTTTTATTTTGTGTAGTGTATTTTATTTTTCATACGATATGTAAATAAAGAAAAATCAGATCGTCTTTTTGTTTTCTTATCTTTTCCGCAATTATATCCTTCATTACAAAACACCGCAGAAATTGTAGGTATTACATTAAATCAAACAATGTAATGAAATAAAATTACAATCGACTATCAAATAATCAAAGCGTCATTTAACATGAAACCTGCTGTTAAATAACAAACTCGAAAGCACGTGGCAGTAACCAAGCAACCACCTCGGCCGAAGTTACTATCAAATTTGCGAGGTGTTTATGTGGTATTCATAATGAGTTTTATGACGTAAAATGAGTTGTTTAGCTTTGATTATAACATTATAAATTATTAAGACTGAGAAAGAATGAATGAAAAAGTGAAATTGCCATATGACGAATTATAAATTAAGTGGACAATTATGTCAAATAACAGCAGGTGGGTGACATATAATAGGAAATTTACTTATTATGAAAACAATTTGATACGAGTATCCGGATAGTATTCGAATACTTGATACGAATATCAGGATACTGATTTGGTATCCAGGATCCATCCCTAATTATTTTATAAGGCATTACTTAAATCTTCCCAAATAAGGTGAAAATCACGACTTACCAAGACCTACTGCTGTCCGAAAACTACTTGCCCACTGTTAGAACTTGAGCTCACGTTTATTAACGGTATACATGTTTGTACTGGTTCTTTCAACTGAAGAGAAAATCATTTTAAACTCAACCAGAACCTGACATTTTTATGTCACACTTAAGTTTCAATCATTCAAAATACAAGCTAATATTTTATTACATGTACATGTATATTGATAATAATAACCAATCAGGTGCTTGATTTATGTCAGATGTCAAACCATCTCAGGGATTTATTAAATATATATATTGCCATGATTAGTGCTTATTTATAAGGCCCAAAAGATTTTTGAATAATCCAAGTCCAGATTTTTAACTTTACAACAGTACTCTAATTACTTCAATTTATAAATCCCTTATCTTGAACTTTATTTATTCTACCGTAACCTTGAAGATAATTTAGTCATTTATAATTGTTTGACGTTTCTCATGTTTCTTGAAAATAAAACTATTTTAACTTGCTTACATGTATGTCCAGAAAAATGTCCGTCAAAGTTTTTATGCATCATTGAGATGGTTTGACATCTGACATAAATTTTTAACGTTAATATGAATACTGTCAGTTTCAACTTTTATACACAACCATGTTAACAACATCACTACAAACTTTATTACCATTTACATTTGTATATTTGTAGGTCTGGAAACACTTAGTTTATAGTGTTTTCCCCGCAGAAAATGTCTATAATTATGCAGTTTCCCCAAATTCGAGGTTATGTCACAGTGGGCAAAACTAGCACCAAGACTTTGTGGTGTGGGTTCCAGGGCACACTCTTGATGCTAGAACTGTTTTTTTTCCAGGAAACAGATGACCTGAGGTGATTTCTGCTTACTGCTGTCTTCATAGCCAAACTGAAATAAAATCAATTAGTGTAATCTAATTGTCAGATTTTATTTGATTTCAGAGGGTGAATACATAATAACAGACAAGAAAGGGGAGAAGGGTAATGTTGGCTTTATTCAGCTGAACCGGCG
This sequence comes from Mya arenaria, assembly GCF_026914265.1. Classification (NCBI taxonomy): domain Eukaryota; kingdom Metazoa; phylum Mollusca; class Bivalvia; order Myida; family Myidae; genus Mya; species Mya arenaria. Next base: position 12,431,507 of record NC_069123.1, read on the forward strand.
TAAGGCTCTTAACGCGCTGTGTGATGGACTTATGAAGGAAGTAGCACAGGCTGTGGACACTTTTGAAGCTGATGCAAACATCGGCTGTATTGTCCTTACTGGCGGGGATAAGGCATTTGCTGGTAAGACAGTTGTAAATGACATCTGTAATTAAAGAAATCTATGTTAAAATAAATGGACTGCTGAAAATATTAACTTTTCGGTATTTTCTTGAGGTAATCCTTAAAATATTAACCCTGAGGTCATCCTTAAAATATTAAGCCTGAGGTAATCCTTAAAATAATAATCCTGAGGTAATCCTTGATATATTAACCTGGAGGTAATCCTTAAAATATTATCCCGGAGGTCATTCTAAAATTATTAACCATGAAGTAATCCTTAAATTAGTACATGTACCCTTGAGGTCATCCTTAAAATACAAAAAGAATTGCAGTGTAGTGATGAACTCATCTTAATTGGCAGTAGGTGTACCCTGTTGGCTCGAACTCGACGCGTATTCCTTGATGGCTCAAATTAGATGTAATGAACCAAATGTCTTTAAACTGAAGGTAAGCATTCCCACTTTGCTCAGTTTTCCAAGGCTCAAGGTATTTTCGCCAGTCCCTGGGAGTTCAAGCCAACGAGGTTTGACTGTACAGGGCTCTGTGGTGTAAGCAAAATATCAAATGGAGCTGTTGCTGATTGAAACAGTTTTAAGGCCTAGCATTTTGTATGTAAACCACACTCGCTAATTTTAATTTGTGTATTATTTTACTATCATGTTCATGTTTACATTACCAGCTGGTGCTGACATCAAAGAGATGAAGGACCGAGACTTTGCAGGCGTGTACAACGGTGATTTTCTCTCCTTCTGGGATCGCTTGGCAAAATCTAAGAAGCCTGTCATTGCAGCCGTAAACGGATATGCGGTAGGGTGTGAAGATATCAACCATACTAGCATAGCATCAACTTGTGGGGCATATGTTTTATTTTGTCGGATCAGCAGTTAATACATATGTATTGCATCCAGGTATAAAGCTCGAGGGGTGAAAGCAAAAAGGTTCTATCTTCTTCTTTATTTTATGTCACTTAGAACCTTTCTTTTCGCATTAACCCCTCGAGCTGCTGGACTTTCCAAGTAGGGAGAAGTTTCTTTTTCTGTTATTTACTAGTCTGTAGTGTTAAAAAGAAACGGACAGTTCAAATTGCAATTGAGCTGATTGAAATTTGGAAAAATAAGTGAATTTTAAGTAGAATAAGTAGAGGCTGGTCGGCTACTTTACTATTTGAGACAGTTCAGCCTCAACTTATTGAGAAACCTGGTCTATTCAGAGAAAGGTTTAATTGCTAAGGAAGGTTGTCTTATTCCCCAGTAGCTTAATTTCTGGCATCCCATTCAGTGAAATAGCTGTCTCCCTGTGGCTTAATAATAGCATACAATCACAACCTGCGAAATATACTGTCAGCTAAAGGAAGACCTTATCAAACAATACAAAATACAAGAAGCAAATACTGTAAATCTAATCTCAATTTATTATCATATAATCTCTTTAATTCTGATTTTAATGTTTTGAAGATAATATTATTTAAAAACATAGCTTTTGTAGATTTGTCTGTTTATATACAAAGGCTTTTTCTCTATTTTTCCAGTTGGGTGGCGGGTGTGAGATTGCGATGATGTGTGACATTATCTACGCTGGAGAGAACGCCCAGTTTGGCCAGCCTGAGATCACACTTGGAACAGTACCTGGTAGGCCAACGTGATATATACAGCATGTTGTTCATGCTGTAAAGGATGTGTTGATATATGAGTATGGTTCTAATGGTATAAGGCATCAGAGGCGGTTTCCTGTCTAAGATGACAGTATTTTGTTTCCTGATTGATTGTGGCAAGTTATCCCCTGGCATTACAAAAAATGTGATAAACTTTTTTCTAATAATCATATACTAGTTGTGTGGCCAGGTTAAGCGTATAGATGGTTACCTTGTCTAAGATGACAGTGTCTTGTTTCTTGATTAATTGTGTGTATTAGTTAAGGGTATATATGGTATAGTAAAACAAGTAGTGTGGAGGATGAGGTTGAAATACTCCACTCATTCTCCATCCAGTAGCCATATGTCTCAAAATTATAGCGTAATCTTCAAGACTGATGTGGTGAAATCTCACCCTAGTCTGGTTGCAGGTTATATATTAAACCCAGATGAGTTTAAATAATGCTGCTAACATGTCCAAAATTAATCAGATACTTCTTATATATCCCAAATTTGTGATGTCATAAGTAATTGAAGTTTGTTTTTAGAGGTTTGTGTTTTTGTTATTGTGTGAGAAATCTGAACACTCGAGAAGTTTCAATCATGCTGAGGCTTTTATACATCAAAGAGAATGTGAGAGGTAAACGGAGCTATACACAGGTGTTGGTAGATCAGTTATAAATATAAATACTTTTAGTAATGCACGTTGGTCATGAAGCCAATCATAGGCATGACGTAAATGTGTAAATGGGATTGTGTTATTGCTGCTGTGAGAGAGAAGTAAATTTTGTCTTCTTGATTAAAAGTTATGTTATGGTACATTATATTGAGGACAGCCGATGAAGTAAAAAATAGCAAAACAGTTTAATTGTTGAAAATCTAGAACCTCAAACTCTTCTCCAATCCTTGGAAAATTTAAACAGTCATTTTTATTTGTACTTTTTGGAGAAAAGCATATGATGATATAATATAATTTTTATTTGGTTTGAAGTTGAACCTCCGTCTCGACAGTTATCAAAGAGACATTCTTTCTTAATTTTAGGATAATTATTGAAAAAGTGGTTATTGGCACGAGAAATTGTTTCAACGTTTTTGTCACTGACTCTAAATTTTGTAAAAAAAAACGAACCCGATAAATGATGTGTAATATATAGGTACAGCATTGACCTCTACCTGAGGACTATTGGGTCTCTTTGGTATCATGAATTTATTGTAAAGCTATTTGTCTTTTCTTATTTAAGTAAACTGTCATTGAAATCAGACTTTTAGATGAACATGGGGAGAATTGCTCAATAATTTTCAGATAAATAGTAGGGATGCAAACGAATATTCGAATATTCGATCAAACGTTTGGTATTCGAATGTCAAAATCGGTATTCGAATATTTGGAAAAAAGAGTAATGATACTAATTCTCAATAAAGAGAATAAAAAACCTTTTGCCTTCAACACTGTTGTTGTTCATAAAGTTTGTTTTGTTTTTACAACGACTGGCCCCTTATGCCAGAGGTGTGAATGTGAGAACAATACACTAAACACGTGTCATATGTCATTTAGGGACATATCGTCGGGTACTGTTAAAAGTCCCCCTACTTTTACAATAACTGACTAGGAATCAGCTTTAACACCAATGTTTTGTCTTGGCTCCAAATTAAGCTTTGCAACGTAGCTCAAATCGCCATGATGATATGAATGCCATGTGCTACATTAATGTTGTTACATATATTCGCTTTAAATTGTTTTCCATGTTTCGATACAATGTTCATGCTTTGAAATGTTAATGTATAGTATAGCGTTTTAGGAAATATTTCCTTTATTGTTAAACACTGGATGAGTCAAATCCAGATATGTTTTCGTTTTATTATGTTACTATTTCCTGAGTTGCTTTGGGTTTTCCATAGTTATATTTAGTCAATTTAGAGGTCAATCTCAGAACGACGCTGCTTGTCCTACGGAAAGACCATCCGTTGGCGCAAAACGCTATTTGACTAGAAATCCATCTAATTTCACCATGTTTTCACATATAAAGGCAGCGGAATTGAAATTATTCGATTTTGTTGTTTGTCTGTTTATAATATATTGTTTTTTTCAAAGGCTTATTTGGGGGAAATCGGGGTCTGCCGCTACGACAAATAGGGTCAAATTGCCCTGGTTATTAATTTTAAGCAAATGATAATAGTAGTTTTCTACATCTTCCAAAATATGTATTTCGGTAATCGAATATTCGATCGCAAGAATTACCGAATATTCGAATATCAATTTTGCCATTTGTTTGCATCCCTAATAAATAGTTTAAAGAAAATAAATAGAGTTGACCCCTCCTACATAATTATAATACCACAAAAGTGTTTTTCATCGACTTTCCAATTATGATATGATAATGTTACTAGTATTTGTCAGGCTGGCGTGTTCCCGAAAAAGGTGCTGGCAAGGGGTACAAGTCTAAAGCGCCACTTATATTTGTTAAGGGGCGCACACCTGTACAACCTTGCTTATTTGCTAACACCATATGTATTTCACTACAGGTGCAGGGGGCACCCAGAGGTTGTGCAAGGCAATCGGGAAATCCAAGGCAATGGAGATGGTTCTCACCGCGGATCGTATGTCAGCCAGCGATGCTGAGAAGGCAGGTATGGTTTGTCTAGTGTATTGAAGTATTTGATAACCTATAAATTGTGTTATCTTTGTGCATGTTTTGTAAGGTGGTCACCAATTTCCTCGGGGTATTCTGGTTTTTACCATAGCACAAGACCACACACAGGGACCATTGCACCAATGAGATTGATTGATGAAATGGTGTATTTACTGCAGGGCTTGAATTTAACTTTTTTTGCGAGTGCTTAAATTTTCAACTTGCAAAACCAGAAACTCACTCGCATTTTTTAAGGCAAATTTTTGTGTTTGCTAGGCAAAATTTATATTGAATGGAAAACAATGATTTAAGGTATAGTTTAATTGATTTAATGAATTATCATGTAATTTTACATTAAACGATATCATCATATATGTAACACTGACAGTACGTACTGAGGAAGTCGGATCAAGCCTGAGTATTGGTCTGTGCAAAATATTTTGAAAATGTTCCTTTTGTCATAGGTGTTGATGGTCAATTTAATGTACAACTCCCTCTTTCACTTCGAAACAGTTTAAACGGACATATTATTTCATTTTGGCTTCTTTTTGGGAACTGATTTATCATCGCCATCAGCGATTTTAAATCAACACGCTGAGAAAACTTATCTTTTTGCTTTTCATCATTATGCAGACTGTGTCTCGATACGATTATTGCTAAATACCGCCGCCAAATATGGAAATGAAAGACCAATGTACAAAACTGCAAAGTAACGAGTACTTGCAACATAGTAACAAGTACCTGCCTATGCGCATAATGTTAATCTACGTCATCAATTTCTGTATCTTTATCGGAAAACGAAAGTAGGCATCTCTAAAATTAGTGTTATACCTATTGTGCAGGAATTGATCACCGATTATGTTCATTTCTCTTTCAAGGGTTGCATATTTTCTGCAAATTTTTGCGAGTGTCTTTAAATTCAACTCGCATATTCCAATTTTGGCTCGCATTTTGCGAGTGTGCGAGTGCTAAATTCGAGCCCTGTTACTGGTTTTTGTAAAAAAAACTTAACTTATTTTTGTAAATTTAATCATAAATAGAATGTATTTAAATGTGAATGACTAAGTCCCCTATTTATTTTGTTTAAGGTCTAGTGAGCAAGGTTTTCCCGGTGGACCAGGTGGTGAACGAGGCCATCAAGACTGCAGAGAAAATATCCTCCTACTCCAAGATCACCACCGCCATGTGCAAGGAGCTCATCAATTCTTGTAAGGAGTATTGATGTCTGAAGTGTTAAAGAAATTCTCTTTCATGGTGGCAGCCATTTATGACACTGAAGAAAGGCATATATTAGACACACTGTCTGTCCTTCAGTGTGTCCGTCTTGTTTGTTTGCCTATGTGTCCCTGTTACTATCACGTTCAGGTGTAACTTATTCAATTATTTTATATAAAACTTTTAATTCCCTGTTTAATTCTCGCCAATTCGGAGGAGTAAGTCACATTTGTGTGACAGCTTTTGTTTCTGATTATGCTGAAATTTGACTTGTTTTTTTTCATTATTTCAAACACACTCTTAACAGTAACGGATAGGTAGTTGTTTGAACAGATGTTTCTTAATTTAAGCCTACAATTTCCATCCTATTTCCAGTGTTACCCATGCTTTTTGGCAAAATAAAGCTACATGTACTAACATTGTATTTAAGATGTTTGTCTCAGTACTTGGCAAAAGAAGATTCATTTTTGTTTTGATCGCTTGCTCGAGCTGACTATTGTGTTGTATATATTGTAGCCTATGAGCTGTCCCTAAAGGAAGGTCTTCACTTTGAGAAGAGGATCTTCCATGCTACATTTGCAACTGTAAGTACGAATGAAAAACATTTATCAGTGTTCTTTTTTCTGTATAAATAAAGCTTATTTAAAAGGGGAGGTTATCAATACAAAGTAGCAGATACAAAAAAGCTTTTTAAAAGTGTTATGTTGTTTAATATTGAAGGTATTTTCAATAGACTGATCGTCTTTTTTTCACATTGCAGGAGGACAGAAAAGAAGGAATGACAGCGTTCTCCGAGAAGAGAAAACCAAATTTCACCGACAAATAATGAACTTATACAGTTAGAATGGAGCGTTTCCTGAATGATTGGTAATTGATAACATGTTAATTATGTATGTGCAAGTCACTTTCTTTGTGTGGTGAGAATGACATTTATAGCATGGATGTGACAGTGAGGCTTGAGTTCTTCATGAAATAGCATGTAATTCACAGTGTATTTCAATTTCTTTATGTCAATTAAAGTAAAATGATACAATTTTGTACAATTATTTTTGTTATACATATTTCATTAAAGTGCTTTATAACTGTGTGATTAATAATGTCATAAGAGAACAAATAAATTTGCAAAATCATTAGTCTTGCTTGAACCTTCATGGCAAGTTTTTGAAAATCCTATTATGCATGGTCAAGATACAGCTTGGACAAGGATCATTTTAACTTTTGACCTCTTAGCGTGACCTTGACTTTTGAGGTACAAACCCGGGTATTGAGCCCGACATGCCATCTCATTTTGGTGATCTTCCATTTAGATTTTTTTTAACTACTATAATGCATGGTGAAGAAACAGCCCTGACGAGATTCAGTCCGCAAAAACGCACATACACAGCGCCATTGTGACAGCTATGCCAAGCTCACTGCATTGATTCAACAAAAACAAACTTGTTCCAAAAACCTTTTCCAACTCAAGTTATGACATTGACCTTTGACCTCAGAATCAATAGGGGTTATCTTCTAATCATGACTAAGCTGCCTAGCAAGTTTGAGGTTTCTGGGACATAAGATCCTACAGTCACTCATAATGACCTTGGCCTTTTACCTACCATCAAATCAATAGGGGTCATCTGCTGGTTATGACCGGTCTGGCTACCAAGTTTGAGGTTCATGCCCAAGCAATCTGGGGGGGGGGGGGGGGGGGGGGTTTCAGCTCAAAGTCACCACAACCCTGAACTTAAAAATTGATAAGGGTTATCTGCAAACCTACCAAGTTTGAGGTTCATGGACACAAGCAATTTGTTCTTTCCGATTAATGTCACCACGACCCTGACCTCGCAACTACAAACTTGAAAATTAATGGGGGTCATCTGCTGTTCAAGAAACTATCTGCCTACCAAGTTCGAGGTTCAAGGGCACAAGAGTTCTTCAGTTCTTGATCAGATACCATGGGGACAAACTGCCAAGGCGGATGGGTTGATTGCTATTCTCAGTACAATTTAAAAACACAAAGTTTTCATTTCTTCAAAGGGCATGCTAGTTTGATGTGCTTTTTAAAACTATAATTATACCATTAAAACTCATTAAAGCTTGTTTTTTGTTTTTACTATCATTTTAAGTTGAGTTTGAAACATTTTGATAACTTTTAAGAGAGGAAACAAAAAGCAGCACCTCCAAGAGAAAACTGGTCTCCTCAGGCAAAAGTCATTAAGATGATTTAAAAGCAAAGGTTAAACTGATGACATGCTTTAATTTAAAAGCTACCAACTATTAAATTAAGGATTGATTTGCTCTTAGATAAAAATTTTACTCAACTTCAGCTAAAACTTTGGACAACACTTGCAATCTTAACACTATGAAAGATATCAATTAAATCAAAACACATAATTTGTAGAACTTTGGAATAGCATCTTTTTGAATTGTATCTTTAAATCTGTAAATTGCATTATAAAAAGTTGCATTTTTAAATCTACAAAGTATAAATGGTGCCCTTCGGGTACATAAAAACCAGGTGACTTTCCAGAGCTGGGGGTAAACCTTTTGGGCTTTTTTTTAAATTAGTTGTTTTATTTTTAACCAAAACTGCTTTTTAAAATCAGGTGTATTCTTTATAGGGAGAGCTCTTATGTGATACTCAACCAGAAGTCTCTACCTATGCAACTCACCAAAGTACGGTATTTTAGCAAACCCTTATCATTGGGATGAAAAAAAAATCTTTGAAAAAAATAAAAGATTTATTATCAAAAGTACAAAAACAATTCTACAATAATAACTGGTAAAACTCAGAACAAGCCACAAACAATCATTTTTGTACAAATGGCATATGAGATATACTAATATGGCAAAAGAGAGCAAAGCAAATGATATGGTGCTATCAAACAGTAGCGAGAATGAACGCTCTATGGAAGAATTATCTGGTACATTTGCTTGAAATCACGATGAGACAGATCTTATACGATGGAGGAAAAATAAACTACACACTCTTGATTTAAATAAGACCATCATGAAACAAGCATTATATGTAAATAACAATATAATCATAAACTGTGTATAATATCTCACTTACTTAGAAAACATATATGGAATTTACAGAATAAAATATATATCGATACTATCATTATTTAAAGGTAAAAGCATGCGCCTATGATGCTGTGGATAATAGAATTGCATTTTGAAGTTTTTAGTACCAGAGTAACTAATCAATTTAAAACAGATATCAAGCATTAATGAAATCAAATAAGGAGATCTCGGATATGGAATGTTCTTTAAACAAGTCCGCTGTGGAGAATCGCCATCTATTGTAGTTGTGTTTTCAATCAAACAAGAGTCTTGACATTATAATTAAAGCCAGAGTTAAGAACTATACATGTATATACTGTCTCTTGCGACATGTGTACCAAGTTTCACTTGAACATTTTGGACAGTTTTTGAGTCAAGGCTTGAGTTCTTGTATGACAACGATGTCACTGACAACAACAACTTCAAAGCTATGACAATACTTTAACTGTTTATTTCTTCAAAAAACCCCAGACAAGATTAAACTTTATAGTTCAAGATAATTGCATTGATTGATATTAAAGCTGTACCTAAATAAACCTCCATCAAATTGTCAACATTCTAAATCTTTCTTGAGTGAAACTGACAATCATTGAGACAGAAATTTGACCAGATATTGATCAAGCATGAATCAATACAACCAGTAGTATGTACCATTCTTAATACAAGCTACACATTTCATTATAAAATTATATATTTAGTATAATAAAATAACTTTCTTTGTCAAGTTGAGGTAAAATGATGATAAATATATATTTTAAAACATGTATAGAATGCTGTTAAGCCAAGCCCCAAACCGTGTAAACACTAGTCTTCATGAATACACATGGAAACCATCTTATCAGGAAACGTGTGACATAATATCAGACGATCAAGAATACCAGTTTAATATAAAGGATAATTGTTTATTTAAGAATAAGATCGTAATATATTTCACCAAGTGAACCCAAAAAGCTATATTTCACTAGTGGCAGAGCCGCAAGTAAAATATTTACTTTTAATGTTCAAGAGGTTAAATATATTGCGATCCTACACTGAAAGAAACAGTTTTTCTTTTTATAATATGCCTAAAAAGGATATAAAAGGACATTTAATTGTAATTTTGTATTTGAAATGACGTCGTTGAAATTGAGTCCAGCCCTGTGCGCAATGACGTTCGAATTTGAATTGTCAGAGCAGGCCAAAATTTTCAAAACAGTGAAAAATATTAAAATGTTCTTACACTATTTGAAACAGTGAAATAACTTTTTTATTTCACTGATAAATATCTATATAATACATGAAAGCATATAATAAAATACAATATTATCACAAAAATGACCAATGAGATCATATACATACAACAGTATGTATCCACATACAAAATCTAAACTATTTAATCATTGTCTTTTACTTAATAACAATACAAAAGCTACTTTCTAAGATAGACGACAACCATATTTAAAGTACAACAGTTAGGCAATGATCAACCATAATAGCTTAAAATCTTTCAAGGTTCCAAAAACAATGAGCTCCTAAACTATAACTTTTTCATTGATGCCTTTGTGATAGAATTTACTTGTATATATTGAACACTCAAAATGTTGTATAATTATATGTATAGTGACATATAGAGGATAATGGTTTGTTTCAGTGGAAGATCATAATATATTTCACAGAGTGAGCACCAAAATATGTATTTCACATTAGTGGCATAGCAACAAGTAAAATATTTTCTTTGATGTTCAGGAGGTGAAATACATCGCAAACTGACACTGAAACAAACAATTTTGTTTTTATTATATTTGTAAAAAGGGTATACAATGACATTTAATTGTAGTTTTGTAGAAAAGCATGCAGAAATGAATGCAAGCGTAACATCAGGTCAGATATAAAGTCGTTGAAAGTGTGTCCCAGCCCTAAGCGTGCTGACACTTAATTTAGGTAAATTTCGAATCAATGAAAAATATCAAAATGTTATTTCACTGTTTAACATCATTTTCGTTTCACTGATAAATCACTGGAAGGCATGTTATAAAAATTGTAAATAATATTAAGATCAAAATGATTCTATTTGCCTGAACCTACCTAACAAGTCACTGTCACACAAATGGTGGGATTTAGCTGTTTTCTATTAACACAACAATATAAACAAGTGAAAAATATTCAAAAACACAAAATAATATATTATAATTAAACTTAGGGGCTGTCTTTGGAGCTAAACAAAGTTGGCATATCAATATCACATCTCAAAAGGTTGATATCACCAGATACATTAAAACATAATGCTGTTTTCACAGTAAAGCAAGTTTTTCATATAAAGACAAAGCTGAATAAATGAATGTCTTTAGAAAAATAGTATCTTAAAGAAATAGCATAAAAGCAGTAAAAGCAACATATCACAATATATGATATATCTGGTTTCATAAAATTTTGTAAGAAATCTTTAAGAAGTACACATCACAGAGAGCATTTCATAAATCCAATAGTCTCTGACAGAGAGCATTTCATAAATCCATATCCAATAGTCTCTGACAGAGAGCATTTCATAAATCCAATACTCCGCAATAGTCTCTGACATAGAGCATTTCATAAATCCAATAGTCTCTCACAGAGAGCATTTCATAAATAAAACAGTCTCAAATTAACAGTATTTCATAAACCCAATAGCCTTTAACAGAGTATACATCCAATAGTCTCTGACAGAGAGCATTTCATAAATCCAAAAGTCTCTGACAGAGAGCATTTCATAAATCCAATAGTCTCTGACAGAGAGCATTTCATAAATCCAATAGTCTCTGATGGAGAATATTTCATAAATCCAATAGTCCTTAACAGAGTGTGTCATGATTCCAATAGTCTATGACAGCGAGCTTTTTGTAAATCTGAAAGTCTCGAATAGAGAGCATTTTATAATCCAATAGTCTCGAATAGAGAGCCTTTTATAAATATAATAGTCTGTGAACATAGAGCCTTTCATAAATCCAATAATCTCCAAAAGTCTGTTACTCTATTGTTCACCAGGCTTTGTATACACAGAGTCATGTGTTTTGCCCATGAACTGTGTCCATGTCTGCTGGTCAACAGGCAGGAGGGTGGGGTGCTCTGTGATGGGGTGGAGGGGGTCAGGCATGGGCATCTTTGTCTTCTCATGTAACAACACTTTTTCCAGGGTCCCTGTCTCATAACTGGTAAAGAAAATAGTTCGGTGTAACTTATTTTAAGTGTTGATCAATAAATCAAAAAAGGTCAACATAGGCAAATTTCCATAGTGATTAAAAAAAAAAAGTAATCCAATCTTGTCTACCACAAAAGTCTCTTGCGTTTAAGTAATAGGTTTTAAGTTAACCCAATAAACTTATTTTCTGCAGGGGATATGGCAATCAGTAACTTCTTCTAAAAATCATGAGAAAGTTTTTAATTTCCTTACCTTATTTGAAGGCTGACAACTTTAATCTCTTTAGCTTACCCTGATCTCTATAGCTTACCTTCTCTGAAGTCTGATGTCTTTAATCTCTTTAGCTTACCCTGATGTCTATAGCTTACCTTATTTGAAGGCTGATGACTTTAATCTCTTTCGCTTACCCAAATCTCTATAGCTTACCCTAATCTCTATAGCTTACACTAATCTCTATAGCTTACCCTATCTGAAGGCTGAAGACTTTAATCCCTTTAGCTTACCCTAATCTCTATAGCTTACCCTGATCCTATAGCTTCCCCTATCTGAAGGCTGACGACTTTAATCCCTTTAGCTTACCCTAATCTCTATAGTTTACCCTGATCCTATAGCTTCCCCTATCTGAAGGCTGACGACTTTAATCTATTTAGCTTACCCTGATCTCTATAGTTTACCCTATCTGATGGCTGATGACTTTAATCTCTTAAGCTTACCCTAATCTCTTTAGCTTACCCTGATCGCTTCCCCTATCTGAAGGCTGACGACTTTAATCTATTTAGCTTACCCAAATCTCATTAGCTTACCCTGATCTCTCTGAATGCTGATGACTTTAATCTCTTTAGCTTACCTGAATGTCTATAGCTTACCTTATCTGAAGGCTAACGACTTTAATCTCTATGAAGAAGCTGATCCCCTGCATACAGTAGCCGGCGTCCAGCTCATCATAATGCAGAGCCCGTACAGACATGTAGTCCAACATCCCATCACCGTCAAAGTCACTGATCAGACCTACATAATGACTGATGAGAATTACTGTTCAAACAATATGGCTTTGGTGATAGGCAATTTCTTATCATGAAATACAGGCTTACCCTGCAGATCTTGTTATGTTTAGGATACACACACAAAATTGATACAGTTTTTGTTTAAATTATGGACATAAGTTTTATTTGAAGAATTTCAATGCCTGAACACAAAGTCTCTTACAAAATTTATTCTGTAACACTAAATCATGTAAAGTTTTAAATAAAAGTGTAAAAGATAAATTATTATATATTTAAAAAAAAAATCATCAGTGTTTTTCAACTATGTAACTAAAATTTTCATAATGCAGCTTTATGGTTAGGCAATGGTAACTTTCTTAATGGTATTTAAACCTTCTTTATGGTTTCAATATCCAAATATCAAATATTGATCTTATCTAGGTTTTAATACCCAAATTTCCAATATTGATATTTTCCATGGTTTCAATACCCACATTTCCAATACTGATCTACTCCATGGTTTTAATACCCAAATTTCCAATATTGATATTTTCCATGGTTTCAGTACATGGTTTCAATACCTAAATTTCCAATATTGATAATTTCCATGGTTTCAATACCCAAATTTCCAATACTGATCTACTCCATGGTTTTATACCCAAATTTCAAATATTAAAACGCAAGATGCTAGTTGGGGGTTCATACCTGTACTCATGCTGTCAGGGGATTCCACATTACACATGGGAACCAGCGTCACATTGGGAGGAAAGTTGGCACGAGGGTCACACTGTTGAACATCCTCATATTCCTGCTCCTCAATCTCCCCCACCCCATCTGGTGGGTCATCCGTGCCCTTCCTACCATTGGTCATGTGATTGTTTCGACGAGGTCTGTCTTTCTTTGGTGAAGGTGGATGACCTATACGCTGATTTGGGTTATCTGGGACACTGTCTGGATCGAATGGAGGGTTGTTGAAATAACTTGGAGATTGCACTGGCGGAGCTTGTTGGTTATTTGGAGGTGACGTTGCTGTGTTTCTAATGTTACTTGATGGATCAGGGTTGCCATCACTATCACCTTCTTTGTGGTTATTCTGCATGAATAACGGAGGGGCTACCTTGTGGTCTTTCAGCACTGTGGACACACACCTTGGGAGGGCATCTACAGGACAACAATAAATACAGGATAATTGTTTTCTTTCAGTGTCAGATTCAGGGCTTCTAAAATCCAGCAAATTTTGACTATTTTTACTTAGCCGGACCGGTTGTAGTTACAGAAAATGGCTAAAGAATCGGTCCAAAAATTGTGTTGTTGTTTTTTCAGTCCAAAATGGCTAAGTCCGTAGAAAATACAGAAAATTGTATTATACAACAGTGTTTTTCATAACACATAACACTAACAGGGGACACCCTATTGCAGCTAGGGGACTTTTCCTTGAGGGCGACTTCTGACTTAGATTGCAATATTATTGACCTGTGAGCACCAAAAGTTGAATTTCATGGTTTGCAGATATTTACACAAAAATTTGCTCTTTCCAAGACAAAAAATAAAAAAGTTGTAAAAATGGAATATTTGTGAGAGTGCAGCTTTAAAAGAAAAAAATATGACAGTTGATTGTTGATTTTCAAAAAAGCATGTCAAATTGTATGCAAATAAAGCGTCATTTTGGAAATGTTGTCGTCTATTCAAGACACTCCTTCCTATGCTTCTCTACAAGCCTGTGAAGTTTAAGTTAAATATTTAAAATTAAAAATCATTGAAAAATATTATGAAAGTTACAGCTGACACAAATGTTTTCAGTACTATGAAATTCCTCATCAACTGTTCAGTTGACCTTTAAGTGTGTCCTTTGTGGTGTCAGCACAAATGCTATAGGGGACACACCTTCAAATGCTGCTGTAAAATTCTGTGAAGTTTAATTGAAATTTGAATAATTTAAAAATTGAATTAGTAAAAGCTGGAACATGACAGCAACAATCTGACAGGACAGAAGGATGGACTTAAGGACAGACAGACCGTGTAATTTCTATTATGCCTCCGAGGGCTTTGAGGGTATAAAAATATCATACACTTTAAGATACAATCTGTACAATATTAAGAAGTGATGGTACGTACCATAAGTATGTTTCTGTGTAGGAGAGTTTAGGATCCTGTGTGCCCTGCTGGGCTGTGTGCGGTCAACCATAAGCACCTCGGTCATGTGACCACTCAAATCATCATCACACATTAGCTTTGAATGTGCAACATCGCTCTTCCTCTGCTCTGGAGCTGAAAGTGCAGCAAGAGTTGTGACCATTGACCAGTGTAATCATACTGTTTTTGTATCCTGATCAAGATTCTTATATTAATAGACATTTGTACCTAACTTGGTAAGGACATCCTTGGCACCCCAGTGAATCATAACCTATATGATACCCTGGGCAAATCAGCTGTAAAAATCTCGTACTCATGAATAAGTAATAGGGTGTAATCCAACCACTTGACTGGTTGCATGAGACACACCTCATGCCGTGAGGAAATGGCCGAGACGTTAAGAATGTAATCTCGGT
The DNA here is from genome assembly GCF_026914265.1 of Mya arenaria. Taxonomy (NCBI): domain Eukaryota; kingdom Metazoa; phylum Mollusca; class Bivalvia; order Myida; family Myidae; genus Mya; species Mya arenaria. Next base: position 12,446,817 of record NC_069123.1, read on the forward strand.
TCGAAATAATCCAATAAGAATATCGCTTACAAATCGATTTAGGCAGGATATGGTTAAATATGGTGATAGCTCTTCACAAAGGAGATTCTTACTATTTGTTATCGGCTACTTCATTGGTCGGAAAATGCTTATGAATATTCATGAATTATGAAGTTTCCCTTGCCAATTTGCACAGGGTATCATATTGGTTATGATACGCTGGGGTGCCATGGATTGGTAAGGATAGGATAAGCCTAACCTTAACCATATGGATTGGGTAAGAAATACTGAAGTTAGACAGCTGAGACAAGATAAATTTGGTCTAATTTTGACTATTCAAGGGATCTTCAGAAAATAAGATGAAACCTAAAGTATATTCATTGGAAAGTGTTTGGTTTCAGAAAAAAGAAGTTTACTTATTATAATTATTTGACATTTAGAATTTTATTCAAACAACACAGTAGGTGATACATACAATAGTCACCCAATTTTTTTTCGCTGCCTTCACCTTCTGGAGTCTCTTGACCGTGACGTTTCTATAATAACAAAGACAGAAAACAATCACTAATCTCAGAGGAAAGCATTGTTTATTTTAAAATACATGTACAGTCAAACCACGTTGGCCTGAACTCCCAGGATCTGGTTAAAATACCTCGGAAAATTCAAGCCAAGCAGGATTGTTTACCCTCAGTTTAAAGAAATCCGTCCTTTACATCTAGTTCGAACCAACGAGGGTTCAAGCCAAGCGAGTTCGAGTCAACTGGGTTTGACTGTGTGACAGAACTAAAAAAATTACCTACATTATTATATGCATGGTTTATCAGCCAGTAATAAACTCTTCGAAAATCCTTGTTTAAAGATTTTCAATTGAATGAATTTTATTCATCAAGGGGCATAACTTTTTCAATGGTTTAGTCAAATGTGGTGACTGCATGTCTGCAATCAACTGCCTGACACATGTATTCATGAGAATCAACTAATCATCAAAACTAATGAAAATTCTACTATAACATGGTTATAAATATGAATGTCTGTATAAATAACAAGAGGCCAACGAGGGCCTATGCTCCACTTGAATGGCTTGTTTCGTCATTTTTTATCCAGAGCATGTATGTATGGGTAATAAGCAACATACTGATAGCTCACTTAGAACATTTCATGTTAGATAATGGGCACCTCTGTTGTTTACAGAAATGTTGTCATTTTCAAGGGCTATAATGCAGTCATGCATGGGCGGATCTAGCTGTTTTGGGGAAGAAATCTAGGTCTCATGAATATCAATTTACCATCCAAGTGTAGTCTAGTCATCTGTTGTTTTTTTCAAATAGAAACATAATTAAGCCAATATCTAAGTAATGTAAACATCGGATAATAAATGGAGCATCTATTGTGTTCACAAGCCCAATTATAGCAATTTTGACAATTTTAAGGGTTAATAATCCAGTCATGCATGGGTAGATCTTGCTGGTTTTCAAAAGTACCCAAGGTTTCGTCAATACTTAACTAATGTCTAAGTTTGGTGAAGATCAGAAAAGAAATGGACGCTAAATTTTATCCTTTTCACAAGCTGTATTATAGCAATTTTGACAATTTAAAGGGCCATAACCCAGTCATGCATGGGAGGATATGACTGGTTTACAAAAGAGATGGAGGCTCTATTGTATTCAGAAGCTGAATCATCCAAATTTGACAATGTCAAGGGGCATAATTCAGTAACACATAGGCGGATCTGGCTGGATTACGAAAGTTACCAAGCTCTCATATCTAACTACTGCATAAGTTTGATACAATTGCAACTGTAGACGCTCACAAGCAATTGTTTATTAACGCAGGGATTGACAATGGAGACTGCACTATAAGTTTTCTAAATAGTTTCAGTTACATGTTCTGTAATAGAAGGCAGATTGTTCTACTTACAGTTCTGTTGGCAGTGTCTGGTACCCCAAACCTTACAAGTGAGCCATCTTCTCTCCAGCTATACGGGGAGTCGCGTCCTGTCACAGAGAACACAAACTTGTGCAGGTTTCTCTGGCTGGTTCCCAGGGTCAACACAGAGCTGAACTGCATTCTAGTAGAGTTGAGGGACCAGAGCAGGGAACCATCATGGCCATCTATGATTGACACCTGCCATGTATCAAACATTCACATACATGTATTCATAGTATAACAATTATTTTACTCCATATAGAAACCATATTATGTGTAATTGTTAGCTTAACTGATTCAAACAAAGCCTGAGTCACAATTATTGCAAAATCCTTCAAGCATGAGTAATTGAGCGGACACAAAATGAAGTCTTATTACAGTCATATAACTTTTGACCTTTAAGTGTGACCTTGACCTTTAACTGAGCTGGTTGTAACATGCACTCTACACATCGTCACAATATGGTGTAAAAAAGTGGTGAGTTTGAATTATTTAAAAATCCTTCAAGCGGTTAAAGAAATATAGTGCAGACAAGAAATTTATTCATTTGACTTTTGACTTCCAAGTGTGCTCTTGACCTTGAACAGAGCAAAGTTATTTGTAATCTGTAGATCATCTCTATATCGTGAACATTTGTGGGTAATTATTATTCAAGTGCTTCAAGAGATATGGAGCATACACAAACTATAGTCTCATGAAAGTCATATGTCCTTTGACTTCTAAGTGTGACTTTGACCTTGAACTGAGCTGGTTGTAAAATATGCTCTGCACATTATCGAAATATGGTACACGTTTGTGGGAAGTAATTTCAAAATCCTTTAAGCAGTTCAAGAGATATTGAGTGGACATGAAATATAGTCATATTACAGCCACATGTCCTTTGACCTATAAGCATGACCTTGACTTGAACAGAGCTGGTTGTAACATGCACTCTGCACATTGTCACAATATAGTGTACATTTGTGGCAAATCTTGTAAGTGTTGCAAGAGATATGAAGTGTACAAGAAAAGTAATGGACAGACTGATGAACAACTTAAGCAAAAACAAGTTTATGGGGGGAGACATAATAAGCCAGCATTATGCTACTTATTTAGAATAATATAATGAAATACCAGTTACTGTTAACATATGTACCAAGTTTGGAAGGGAATACAACATTGCTAAGTACAATAAACGCTTGCTTCATGTCTGATTATTTTTTATTTTTTTTGCAAAGAAATCTAAGTATGTAAAACATGTCCATTATCAAATAAGGTAACACTAAATATATACATTGGTTTCAGACAACATAGAAACAATAGCTATTCAAGTTATTTTGAAATATTGTTACTTTAAAATGCGCTGACCCAACTGTGGACTAAAATAACAGGAGTACTAAATACCAATAGAACCCACACATATACACTTGAAGCTGTGATGAATAGCAGGATTTCTCCTAAAAGGATAGTTAATAACAGCTAAGAATCATGTATATTTGGTGTCAGATACACCGGCGCTTCTTATCAATTAAGTAACAGAAACATGACACAATGTTCCATAAGAGGCTGATATTAGACCAGGGTTGTGGGTGGGTGATGGGTAATGAAAACACTGTTACACTACCAGGGGTGGGGCTGGATCATGAAGGAGTTACTCATATATGAAAACAGTGTGTTACACGTATAGGGGTGTGGATAGGAGTTTTAAATGAGGGTAGGATTTTGTACTCACATTGGAAACAGTGTGTTATCTAACAAGGGTGGGGCTGGGAGTTTACGATGGGGGAAGGGGGATTTGTACTCACATGGGGTGTGGTTGGTAGTTCAGGATGGGGGGGGGGGGGTCCCATACTGGAAACACTATGCAACACCGACAGGGATGGGGTTGGAAGTTCATGATGGGGTGGTGTGTGTGTGTGTGTGTGTGTGTGTGGGGGGGGGGGGGGGGGGGGGGTTATACTCATATACTCAAATTGTAAACACTGTGTAACACTAACAGGGATGGGGTTGCGGGTTCGGGATGGAGGGGGGGGGGGCAGGGGTGTTCTAATATTGTAAACACTGTGTTCCACTTACAAGGGTGAGAATGGGAGTTCAGGAATGAGGAGATGGGGGTTGTACTCACATTGGAAACACTGTGTTAGGGATGGTTGGGAGTTCCGGAATGGGGGGGGGGGGTACTCACATTGGAATCACGGTGTTACACTAACAGGGGTGGGGTGGGAGCTCAGGATAGCGGGGGGAATGGGGGGGTAAATGTACTCACATTTGAAACACGGTGTTACATACACTAACAGGGGTGGGGTGGGAGCTCAGGATGGGGGGGGGGTACTCACATTTGAATCACTGTGTTACAATTACAGGGGTGGGGTGGGAGCTCAGGATGGAAGGATTGGGAATGGGTGTTATACTCACATTTGAAACACTGTATTTCATCCACTCTCCTTTATTCCAGTGGATCATTATATCCAGTATGTCATCATCATTGTAGTAGCCAGGTGCTGGGGTGCTGAATTAACAATACATATATTTTAAAGGCAGAATAATAAAGACACAAGCCCTGTGTTTTTTTTTTTAAATATTGTAAGTCCCTATAACAGGATTAAACTATTTTTGTTTTGGTCTAAATTGTGTAATTTTCACCTGTTAAAGACTTTATTAAAGTATTTACTTATAGAGAGAATCATGCTCCCAAAGTGCCATCCAGTTCAATGGATTACATACATGCCATATCCCCCAGAATTTCGATCCATAATTTCCCCCGGTCTCTTGGCAAGAGATAAAAATCCCCCAGAGTTAAAAAAAAAATTATGGTATAGAAATACCAACATGGTTACATTAAAGAAGATTTAACATAAACTATAATATTTACACCTCAACTTCCATTCCTTAAATGAACTGCCCTTCGGACTCCAATTGCCCAATTGCGTTCATACCCCGATAATGACATCAACCCCACAATTAATTCCTTAATTAAAGCATATGCCAGACCCCATAATGTTTGACCTCAAGTATGGGGGAGTAATGAAGTAAGAGGAAGGGACATGGCTCTTTCACGCGAGACGAGCCTTTATGCACCAAACATATGTACCAAGTAATTTGAAAATCACTTTGAGCATGACAGCCAGTCGATGACTGTTTCATAACCGAACACAATGAGTGTGTCATTACCTTACAACTTCTGTATCACAACAGTACACAGAACACAATCTGTTTCATAACAGTACACAATCTGTCATTACGTTACACTTTCTGTATCATAACAGTACACAGAACACAATCTGTTTCATAACCGAAAACAATCTGTGTCATTATGTTACACCTTCTGTATCATAACAGTACACAGAACACAATCTGTGTCATTATGTTACACCTTCTGTATCATAACAGTAAACAGAACACAATCTGTGTCATTATGTTACACCTTCTATATCATAACAGTACACAGAACACAATCTGTTTCATTACATTACACCTTCTGTATCATAACAGTACACAGAACACAATCTGTTTCATAACCGAACACAATCTGTGTCATTATGTTACACCTTCTGTATCATAACAGTACACAGAACACAATCTGTGTCATTACATTACACCTTCTGTATCATAACAGTACACAATTGTTTTCATAACAATCAACTATCTGTGTCAGTTAACGATCTTTGTTATTCAAGACTAGCAATATTTGAAAAGTGCAAAATTTGGTTAAATAAATAACAAATAAATAAGAAAGGTTGGTTTTCAACACACCTGTAAGACTCCATGCCCGGAAAGTGAGCTACCCAGCGCTGCGTGGCTGTTTTCCCATCATACAGGACGACCTGCCCGTCAAACAATGAGGCGACCACATCCAGAACACCGTCACCATTGATATCTGCCAGTACTGGTGTGACCATAGCCCCTTTAGTCTGCCCTCTGGAGTGTAAGATCATGGATCAGTAAAACATATGTTAAGTTACTACTAGTTTTTTGAACAGGGTTGTTTTCAACCCTGTTCAGTGTAGCCACAAACTTGACACTCCCAACAGAAAATTCCTATTAATAGTAACAAATGTCGCCAGCCGATTTACCACCAAAAATATAGTTTGAGAAAGTGCAGACTATATAAATTGCAAGCTATGTTTCAAATAACCGAGGTAGATTTGACAAAGCAAAAAGCAATAATAACGCAATATCTATTTAAATAATTTAATATGTCTTAGATAAAGATAACATTAAAGTAGTATCCCTGCACCAAAAAAAATTAATGAACATCGAAACGTAAACAAAGAATTACTACCCACTCTAAGCGCACCATTCAATCATGTGACACAATTATGAACCCAAGTGAATTTACAGTCGAAGAGAGATAATCATAATAAGATAATGCAGTAAGTTAATCAGATTTCTCTCCCTTGCCTAAATGTACAGAAGAAGCGGAAAATCCAAGTTTGATTGATTGTCGTGCACAGTTGAAGTCTACAGAGATGTTTGTTTTACTTTATTTTAAAAAAACTTGATTGTTTTACTTGGAATCTGATGTTGTGATGGTTAGTATTGATTTGCATTTGTAGTCTTTTGTTTTTGTCTTGGGTTAGCAATGAATTGGAATTATCATTATTTCATTCAGCTGCATTTATTTAATTTTGTCATGTATTTTTACGACATCAGAAGATTTTGTATTTAAACCGAGAATGGCAGTTCCGTGATATTCTTTTAGCCTCTTTCCATACACTAATATATGTGGGTTTGGTTACAGATGATAACAGGCATGGGTAACAGAAGTCACCATGGGATTACGAGGGAGTAGGAGTGTTTGATTCCATAAATCAGTTAGTTCCATGTCAATGATTTGTTTTATGATGTACTGTGTTGTTGTTGGTGTTGTTGTAATCGCTTGTATTATATGTGTGTTTTATATGCTGTAGCCATTTAATTTAATCTGCCACTGCACACGATTAAATCATATAAGATATTAGACTGTTTACGATGTTAACTTATAAACATGTTATTATTCATTATCTTATGATTGTTTATATTTTCATGACGCTCCGATATTATATCTACATTCGATAATGTTGAATATAGAGATATTGAAGAACACTGTGTTTGTTGTTTGAACTATTAAACTGCTACATTTGGTAACCTGGACATATAGACCTACCCTCGCTTAGGATTACAAATGTATTCTCATCTTAAAACCTGGAATGACCTAGAAAGCAACAATGGTCTCATTGATCTCAATGATCACGCAGTTTACCCTGCTTAAAACATCACGTGATAGCCCACGTGGGAATAACAAACGTGATAAAGTGCTGACGAGTTATCTGAAGATATAGAAATAGATGAGAGTTGTTGATCATATAGACAATGAAGGAAAAAAGTTTTGAAATTAAAGATTTTATGCTAACTTTATATGATATATATATAACTTTTTATAGTGTACGTAAAGACGGATGTTTGTGCATTTATTTTTGAAAATGGAATTTTATTGAAATGAATCGATTTCTATTTTTGCTGGTCTGGTGTAAATATGAGAAAATATCGAAGATTTAATAACTTTTTTAGGTGTTTCATCCACAATTGTTTGAAATCCGTTATTTAAATTTTCATCATTTCAATTAAGAAACTATTTTACTTTAATCTGTTGTATTTTCGAAGGTTTTTTGTGAATAACAAGGCAAACATAGGCAAACTAATGAGTAAAGTTTTATTAGTATATATATATACTCATATCATATGAGTCATATGTAACACCACATGATGGAGTTCTGCTTGGATTGGTTACATTTTCCATCCTTGTTTGCCTTCTTACACAGCGACATTAATTTTATTGTCAATTAAATAATAAATTTTCATTTACCATCATGCTTCAATAAGCCTGGGGCGGCCCCTGTGGTTGTTTTACACGGGGACTCTTAGATTCACTGTGCAACATATCAGCACCATATAAAAACACACATCATCGTGAATCATAATGGTGAAAACCCGTATAAAACCCTGTTCATGCAGCGCTATCAGCGCTTTGATTTTTTAAAGGGTCAATTCTATTCAGTATCCAAAAAAAATCATAATATAACACTATATTAAAGCTGCATGTACTCTTACATAGATAGACCGTTATGACAACTTTTTAGTTTTTTGTCATAGAATGAGCCAATTTTTGCATAAATTTTTGACAACCATTGATATAAGACAGCTGACAAAAGATCAAATTACAGTTTTCATATTTATGGTTAAATGATTATGTTTTATGGCTAAAAGCATTACTAGGGCTTTACAAATGGCATGAGACCCCCCAGTAAATACGGAGATCTGGGATCTGATCTTTTGTCAGCAGTCTTAGATCACTCAGGTTTCCAGACATTCTCACAAACAAGAGGGCCATGATGGCCCTAAATCGCTCACCTGAGTAAAAGAGTTTAACCTTTGTTATTAATATAGCTTGTTTCTCAAAGAATATTGAACAAGAGCTGTCAAAGTATGTGACAAATGCCCCCCAATGTGACATTGATCTATGAACAAGTACATAAAAAGTTGATCTTGCCTTTATGTGTCAAATACATATTACAAGTTATATTAAATTGCCTCTGAGCATAGAAAAAAACAACAATCATACTAAATGACAGCCAACACTCTTTATGTCCTCATATTCAGCATTCCATTGTGAATAAACACTTTGTGTATCTTTCACCTTAGAGGTAGGGACATGGGTCTTGCACACGACACGTTGTCTTGGTATGTCGAAAACATATGGCAAGTCATTTTAAAATCTGTCCGTATAAGAGTAGGTCACAGCGCGGACACGACAGCCTATATTTTCCTTCAGGTTGCCATGGCAACCAGAGTTCTGCATGGAATTAAGTTTTTTGAACAATTTTGAAAAAGCACCAACCAAGGATCATTCCTATGAAGTTTCATCAAAATTGTCCAAGCAGTTTAGGAGAAGAAGATGATTGTAACAAATTGTTGTCACTTTTCCTTTAGGTTGCCATGTCAACCAGAGTTCTATATGGAATTAATTTCTTTGAACAATTTTGAAAAAACACCAACCAAGGATCATTCCTATGATGTTTCATCAAAATTGTTAAAGCGGTTTAGGAGAAGAAGATGATTATAACCAATTGTTGACATTTTCCTTTAGGTTGCCATGGCAACCGAGCCAAACAAAATTATGGGAACAAATTTAAGAGAGGTCCATGCAAGGACACTTCAAACCAAATTTGCTGAAGATCTATCAAGGTGTTTTTTTTACTAATTTTAGCTCTGGTGGCCCTTAAAAGGGGCCAAAGTGACAAGACAATGTAAAAACAAATGATACCTGAGCAAGGCCAATTTGACCCGGGACAATAATTTGAATACCTTTGGTGTAGGTCCACTAGGTAACACTTATACCAAATATGAAAGCTCTAGGTCTTATATTTTGGAGAAGAGGATTTTTAAAGTTTTATTATATAAGACTATATAAAAATATTGAAAACCTAAGCCTATGAACACGGGGGGTGGCCAATTTTGACCACAGGGCTAAAGTTGGAACAATCTAAAGAGTGGTCCGATAAACAATGCTTCATACCAAATATCTAAGGCCTTCGCCTTTTGGTTTCGGAGAAGAAAATTTTATAAGTTTTCATCATATACATATATAAGGAAACCCATGACCGCCCAGGTGGGGCCATTTTTTGACCCCAGGGTCAAAGATTGAACAATATTGGTACAAGTCAACTAGATGATATATCATGCCAAATATCTAAGCTCTTGTCACTACTTGATTTTACGTGTGTATCTATATATGTATATTTGTTATTAATTGTTGTATGTGGCCCATATTGAAAATTGGTATGTGTACTAAATATGTTATCCAGTTTAAATTAAGACGTTACTTGTCTTTGTGAGTTCGGAGAAGATTTTTTAAGTTTTCACTATAACACATATAGAGAAAACCCATCAGCCCCGGGGTGTGGCCAATTTTGACCCCAGGGCCATAATTTGAACAAACTTTGTAGAGGTCCACTAGACGATGAATCATGCCAAATATCTAAGCTCTAAGCCAAGTATGTTCAGAGGAGATGATTTTTGAAGTTTTAACTATAAACATATAGAGAATACCCTAACCCCCCTGGGCGGGGCCAATTTGGACCCCAAGGCCATAATTTGAACAATCTTTGTAGAGGTCCACTAGACGATGAATCAAGGCAAATATCTAAGCTCTAAGCAACGTAAGTTCAGAGGAGATTTTTGATTTTTTTTAATATAAACATATAGAGAAAACCAATGACCACCCAGGGGCGGGGCCAATTTTGACCACAGGGCCATAATTTGAACAATCTTTGTAGAGGTCCACCAGACGATGAATCATGCCAAATATCTAAGCTCTAGTCCAAGTAAGTTAAGAGGAGAAGATTTTTGAAGTTTTAACTATAAACATATCAAGTATACCCATGACCCCCCGGGGCGGGGCCAATTTTGACCCCAAGGCCATAATTTGAATAATCTTTGTAGAGGTCCACTAGACGATGAATCATGCCAAATATCTAAGCTCTAGTCCAAGTAAGTTCAAAGGAGAAGATTTTTTAAGTTTTCACTATAAACATATAGAGAATACCCTAACCCCCCGGGGCGGAGCCAATTTTGACCCCAAGGCCATAATTTGAACAATCTTTGTAGAGGTCCACTAGACGATGTATCATGCCAAATATCTAAGCTCTAGTCCAAGTAAGTTAAGAGGAGAAGATTTTTGAAGTTTTAACTATAAACATATCAAGTATACCCATGACCACCCGGGGCGGGGCCAATTTTGACCCCAAGGCCATAATTTGAACAATCTTTGTAGAGGTCCACTAGACGATGAATCATGCCAAATATCTAAGCTCTAGTCCAAGTAAGTTAAGAGGAGAAGATTTTTGAAGTTTTAACTATAAACATATCAAGTATACCAATGACACCCCAGGGCGGGGCCAATTTTGACCCCAAGGCCATAATTTGAACAATCTTTGTAGAGGTCTACTAGACGATGAATCATGCCAAATATCTAAGCTCTAGTCCAAGTAAGTTCAGAGGAGAAGATTTTTGAAGTTTTAACTATAAACATATAGAGCATACCCAATACCCCCCGGGGCGGGGCCAATTTTGACCCCAGGGCCATAATTTGAACAAACTTTGTAGAGGTCCACTAGACGATGAAACATGACAAATATCTAAGCTCTAGGCCAAGTAAGTTCAGAGGAGAAGATTTTTTAAGTTTTCACTATAAACATATAGAGAAAACCCATGACCCCCCGGGGCGGGGCCAATTTTGACCCAAGGGCCATAATTTGAGCAATCTTGGCAGAGGACCATTTGGTGATCCTACCTACCATATATCAACGGCCTAAGCCTTGTGGGTTGGGAGAAGAAGATTTTTAAAGTTTTTCCTTTCCATTGCCATGGCAATCAGAGTTCTGCATGGAATTCAATTCTTTGAACAATTTTCAAAGGGGACCACCCAAGGAACATTCCTGTGAAGTTTGGATGAAATTGGCTAAGCGGTTTATGAGGAGATGTCGTTTAAAGTAAAAGTTTACGGACGGACGGACGGACGACGGACGGACGCCGGACAAATTGTGATCACAAAAGCTCACCTTGTCACTATGTGACAGGTGAGCTAAAAACGACTGATTCTAAGACAAAAAAATAAATGTCAAAACTGGCAATCTGTGAGAGTGCTGCTTTAAAGTTCAACTAAAGATTGGTAGTAATATCTATTTCACCTTTTGTATTTATTACCACAGACATTATCACATGAATCAAGGCAAGTTTTAAAGCTTTTAGAATATGACTAGATAATGCATGCTCAAATATGATTATAAACTTAAGATTATTGATAACCATAATGCTGTTTACAATGCATGTTATCTTACTTGTGTATGATGAAGGTGCCGTTCGCATCTCTGACAAACTTGCTACTCCATGGGTCATGCGGGTCAGGTCCAACTAGCTGACATTTATCAGGATCATCTGCCGTTATGTAACACTTGAAATCTTCCAGATTAATACCCATAAGGTCACCTGTTGAAAGAACAAATTAAATGAAGTTGATAATGTTGATAATTATGAAATCATATTAACACCTACAAATGCTACAATGTATTTATATAAGGGCTGTTCTGATTGAAATATTTTTTAGCCGTTATGTTATAATTACTGCAGTGTTTGTTTTTCCACTCTTAAGGGAATGGTGGCGAAGCCCTTTGATTTTTGGAAAAATAGCAAAGTATTGACAAAACAGAAAAGAATTTAAACATGATTCATATAATGTTAAACTTGTTTTCAAATTTTTTATTCAACAAAACTATCAACAGATTCTTGGCACTAAATGGTAACATTTGGTAAATGTTAAGAGGTCAATGATCCACTAAAAAAAAGAGAAAAAAATGGGATTTTTTTACTTGAGTAGGGATAAACTATATACTTTTTCATGAGGTGAATGGGTCCGAATTTTGGCCCCAAAACCAACACTGTACTGCACCCACAAACTAAGGTATTAAAATCAAATTAAAAGAGCACTTCAGCATGAATGTATATATTTCTAATCATGAGGGTAGTGGGGACATGACTGTTTTTTATCATGCTGCCAAGGAACAGCGTTCAATTACAAGTAGGAGGTATAAGTTAATAGCATTGCAATTTATCCGCATGCCTTATTATTGAATGGTTAAGCTCAAACTATTTGTTATCATTTCAGCATGGGATTTATTGTTGAAAAACAGACAAAAACTAAGAAACACTCTAAACATGGTATAAAATATGTTAATAGTAAGATACATCATTTTGTATACTCTGGATGAACCTTACATTACTATAATGTTATTAAATGGAGTGAAGATGAATGTTGATCTAACTGAGAATGGCGCTCATGAAAATGAGCATGTAACCAGTTCAACTCTGTAAAGAAAGTTTAAAATCTATTTAAAGGGTTTAAAATTATTATCCCAACTAGCCTTTCATGAGTTATCGTCCGGAAACCATTTTTCTATTTTTAGTAACAGTGACCTTGACCTTGGCCCCACCAGCCCCAATATCGAACTTGACTTGTATCTTCTGATGTTACACCTGTGTACCAAAAATTGATCAAATCTGTCTAGCCTTTCATGAGTTATCGTCCGGAAACCGTTTTTTCTATTTTTAGTAACAGTGACCTTGACCTTGGCCCCACCAGCCCCAATATCGAACTTGACCTGTATCTTCTGATGTTACACCTGTGTACCAAAAATTGTTCAAATCTGTCTAGCCTTTCATGAGTTATCGTCCGGAAACCATTTTTCTATTTTTAGAAACAGTGACCTTGACCTTGGCCCCACCAGCCCCAATATCGAACTTGACCTGTATCTTCTGATGTTACACCTGTGTACTAAAAATTGATCAAATCTGTCTAGCCTTTCATGAGTTATCGTCCGGAAACCGTTTTTCTATTTTTAGTAACAGTGACCTTGACCTTGGCCCCACCAGCCCCAATATCGAACTTGACCTATATCTTCTGATGTTACACCTGTGTACCAAAAATTTTTCAAATCTGTCAAGCCTTTCATGAGTTATCGTCCGGAAACCATGAAAACCGACAGACCGACCGACCGACAGACAGACCGATCGACCGACCGACAAGCTCACTCCTATATACCCACTCAAACTTCGTTTGTGGGGGTATAACAATCCTGAGAAGCATCCATGTATTATGCCGCTCATTTTCAGCCTACTAAATGTTCGATTTTTAGCACATAAAAACATAATTGTAATTATGCAGGAGATCATAATTAGATATTAATGGCATTTCCTCAAATACTGAGATATTTCTTATAGGACACCTAAGTAATAATTATCACTTCTTACATCTCTAAGTTTGAGACAGGGTCCAAATAATCATTAAATGATCTTTCAGTAATTGACATTATTATGTCATTATTTTGCTTGAAGACAAATATTTTCATTTTTTGATAACCACATTCATCACCTGTCATATTTTATCTAACTCTGTATCTCTTTTTAGGAGTATATTAACACATACATGTTTTCATTTAAATAGTGAGGATTTAGTAATGAATAAGGCAACAACTTTTGTGTAACTTTGTGAAAGACACTACACTCTATATCTCTATGTGTAAAACTTTGTGCTTAATACTTTGTGTGCATCTTAAACTGTGTGAACATTCTAAGTGACTTAATTCAATTGAATAAGTTAATAATTAGACTTCAATATTTAATTTAAACTATTCATAATACTCTGTTATTTGTTACTGGAATAAAACGTGAAAACAAAATGGCGCTGCACGTTCCTTTTTGTCAGAGTAACGTTATGTGGCAGACATACGCAATGTCGTGTTGCGGGTGTGAGGCGCACAATGCCGCGCACCCAAACTGTCGCATAAAACATGCATTCCTTATATTTTCACACATAATTATACAGTCAAAATCCGTTGGCTCGATATCACTAGGCTCGATTTCCTCGTTGGTTCGAACTTGATGTGAAGGACCAATTCTTCACTTTATGTAAGCATTCCCGCTTGGCTCTATTTGCGAGGGTCGAAGAAGTTTGGCCAGTCCCTGGAATATCGAGCCAACGGGTTTTGACTGTATATCTATAAGGCCTTTACAAATAAAGATTGATAAGTCATATCTTATTATAAGGACCAGCCAGTCAGCATGGGAAGGTGTACATAATGGTTCAAGGCGCTACCTGAGACAGTTTCCCCGCCACTTCCAAACAGGATGTACGTGTGTGAGAAGGGTTCATACAACACTGGGCTCATGTAAGTTTCCCGACTGTTGGGGAGATCATAGTAGCGGGCCCCAAACGGCTTCCCTGTACCTCCTTTAAGGATCAATAACCTGCCTGGGGCTCGATCGTGGTCCTAGATGAATGTTTAAAAATATGTCTCTACTATGGGGCATATCTCATCAATATTTTTAAAGAGAACATGGAAAGTCTTACAACAATTGTATAACAAGTTCTGTCACAGAGACTGAGATATATAAACACATGTGTGTTTACATGCAAAACCTTATCCAGAATATCTCTGTTTAATTATAAAGGGCAATTATTTGCATCATTTGCATGATAGGGTTATCTTACTTACTTAGTTAGTTTAAACATTATATATTTTACAAAGATTGTGAAGAAAGCTATTATAGCTTATACTAAGTCACTCCTGTTGGCACGATGTTGCTCGATAGTGTGGTCTTGTGTTGTGGGGAAAACCAGAGTACCTGGAGAAAACCGACTAACCGGACATCCAAAACTTACTTAATTAAGAAGGTTGGATTGTTGGGAGCCCTTGTATAAAGTTCTGAATGCAATACATGATGTATTTGCTAAGATATCAATTTAAATGTGGTTACAGGCAAAACCTTAACCAGAATTTCTAAGTCGAAAAATAAAGGGCCATTATTTGCAAATTAAAGTTATCTAAATTGGTTATTCAGGTAGGTTGGATGATTGAGTACCGTTGCATAAAGTCTCAATGCAATACAACAAGTAGATGTTGAGATATTAACCAATACATACAAAACCTTACCATAACCAGAATATATATGTCAAATTATAAAGGCCCATTCTTTTGATTACTATATATTCAAATTAGTGTAGATTGGAATACATACTTAAAGTTTCAATTCAATACATGATGTGTTTGGTGAGATAATGACTTGAAGGTGCTTACATGCATTACCTTAATAAGGAGTGAAGTTGACACCGATGATAGGGTGAGTAGTACAGCTCTCCTTATTCTTCGAATAGTCAAGCTAAAAACATCCTTTATATAAACAAAATGGATATTTTTGCAAAACCCACATCTGGTTCCTTTCTGGTATCCCCGCCATTAGCCACGAGCATCTCAGGAATGCCATCCCCGTCCATGTCAGGCATGGCAGTCGGGCGGTAGATGTTCCATGTTGCCTTCAGCCAATCATCATCCTCCAACACCCAGAAACTGCTGCCTGCAGGGAACATGTAACAAATCGCTGAGGTTTAATCTGGATTTTTTCTGCTCATTTTGGGAAAAAGACCCAAGGCATTTTGAAAAAATTTGCGTCATAAAATATGCCTTTTTGAGTACAAAAATAATGGTCACATAAAAATTTGTGAAATTATACATTTAAAAGAACAAACTTTTCTGTCTCCTCCAGATAAGGAAATTATTAAAGTATTAGTTCCTTTTCCCTTTAAAAAAAAAACTGAAATGCTGAAATATCAACCTGTGTGAGTATAAATATCTACTGCAATATATCATGACAGTTAATATTGCATACTGATCTCTGAATGTGTTGTAAAACAACGATTTCTGAATTCAATAATCCCCAAAACTTGAAACCTGAAGGTTGAATGAACCATTACAGGTATGAAGACTTTCAAAAAATTAATAAAAAAATGTTTTTACTTTGATTGTGATTTTTTTCTCCAGCTTAGGAAAAAAAAAAAATATTTTGCTAGGGGAATAGGTCTGATATTCGGCCCTGTGGGAACTACAGTAAAAGGCCTGAAAATATATTCATTTTAAAGTATCTAAGAACGGGCAAGTTTTAAACTCAAAACAATTCAATTAAACAGGGAAATTTCAAATTCTCTTTTCAATTTCCCTATACTGCAGGGTTTACCTTTCTGAGTTAATGGCAAGAAAGACAAAACAAAATTTGTCTTCTGTTTCCATTTGAAGCTATGAGCTACCAGTGAACTATTGAAGCTATGAGCTACCAGTTGAAGCTATGAGCTACCAGTTGTAGCTATGAGCTACCAGTTGAAGCTATGAGCTACCAGTTGTAGCTATGAGCTACCAGTTGAAGCTATGAGCTACTAGTTGAAGCTATGAGCTACCATTTGAAGCTATGAGCTACCATTTGAAGCTATGAGCTACCAGTTGAAGCTATGAGCTACCAGTTGAAGCTATGAGATACCAGTTGAAGCTATGAGCTACCAGTTGAAGCTATGAGCTACCAGTTGAAGCAATGACCTAACACAGACATCACAAAAGTGTCAATCATTTTTTTCAACAGCCTCTTAAATTTTGTCAGTATGAAAGAGAATTAGTCCAAATTCTATTTTAACATCGCCATTTTTCTAAAGTCTTGCAATGATTCATTACTATATATATATATATATATATACTTCAAACCTAACTGGATTTTGTCTATTCCCACGCAAACAGTTTTCTACAACATTATGTCAGAAGTGTCAAAAAATAGTTTTGTGCTGATTTCAAAATATATTTACCATGCTTTCATAACAAGAGAAACATTTGCTTTAAAATATGTCTTGTTCATCATTGTATTATATCTATGTTGTTAAATGTATAGGTATGAATAACCGTATTATGGGCTGGAGGCCTTAGATTACAATAAACTATATGTTATGTTATATTATGTTATGTTTTTACTGGAGTAGGATTAAAATTGGTCCCAGCTCGTAATAACAATTGTATTTGGTTGATTTTGTTTCAATGTGTATCTCTCGGACCGTATCAGTACTGGGTCCCATAGCCTGTCCCAAAAAATAAGATTGGAGTTTGAAACATTTAAAACCAGCCAATGCTTATTGACAACTTCAAGATGATTTTTTTTAGCACTTCGTAACTTGGTAATGAACTGCAAAGGGAGGTAAATGTTGCCTTCTGTTTGACTAGTGCGGAACACATTGCAACATTTACACTCTACCAATTACAACATCGGGTTAGCAAACAAATTGTTATTTGACTATGTTATATCTTTAAAAGAAAATCAATAATTCTCACGTTTAAGCAGTGTTAAGTAAATGGCATTAAATCTTTATTATTTAAATACATCTGAACATGAAAACTGTTGTTCAGACAGACCGTTCAAAACCCCTTACAACTTTGTAGGCCGCTAACAGTTGAAGCTATAATCTACCACGTGAAACTACATGTATTACCTACCAGTTGAAGCTATAACCTACCAGTTAGAGCTGTGACCTAACAGTTAAGGTATCAGTATGACCTACCAGTTGAAGCTTTGAACTAACAGTTGAAGTTATCAGTAATATCTACCAGCTGATGCTATGACCTACCAGTTGAAGCTATGATCTACCCGTTAAAGCTTTAACCTACCAGATGAAGCTGTGATTTACCACTTAAAGCTATTACTTACCTGTTAAAGCTTTGATCTACCAGTTGAAGCTAAGATCTCCCAGTTGAAGCTATAACCTACCAGTTGAAGCTATAACCTACCAGTTGAAGCTATAACCTACCAGTTGAAGCTATAACCTACCATTTGAAGCTTTAACCTACCAGTTGAAGCTTTTACCTATCAGTTGTAGCTTTAACATACAAGTTGAAGCTTTAACCTACCAGTTGAAGCTATAACCTACCAGTTGAAGCTTTAACCTACCAGTTGAAGCTTTTACCTATCAGTTGTAGCTTTAACATACAAGTTGAAGCTTTAACCTACCAGTTGAAGCTATAACCTACCAGTTGAAGCTATAACCTGCCAGTTGAAGCTATAAACTAAAAGTTGAAGCTTTAACCTGCCAGTTGAAGCTATAATCTACTGGTTGAAGCTTTTACATACCAGTTGAAGCCATAACATACCAGTTGAAGCTATAACCTGCCATTTGAAGCTATAATCTACCAGTTTATGCTATGACCTACAAGATGAAGCTATAACCTACCAGTTGAAGCTATGACCTACCATTCCTGGGGTTGAAGGCAATAATTGTGCCCATTCTTCCAGTGGCAACACAGTCCTGCTTGCCATCTTTATCGAAATCAAACTGTTCGCAGTTGAAGAACAGCACTTCGGACCTGACGTCAATCTCCCACAAAACCTTGCCATCGTATCCCCGAATAGCCATGATAGACCCAAAACATGGGTATTGGAAACCTGCAACAGACATTATGGTTAACTATAAACTAGTACAGTTTTTGCTTGGGGGGGATTCTAGCTTGTTTGTGAAAGCTAATATAAATCTTTGGGTCCATTTTCTGGATAAAAAACAGTAATGGTGTCCTTTTTGAGAGGCCATGAGAAATAATCCCCTGATGGGTATGGAACACACAACATCTTGGGTGAGAGCCGGAAACCTATACCATTAGACCACTCTCACACACCCTGGACAAATATTAGAACCAGTGTTATTGGCCATGCTATTCAAAGTCATGTGCGAATTGTCTCTTCCACCATGTGATGGCCGTGTACTAGGTTTCAATTAAATATCTTGAAAAGTTTAAAAGTTATGACATAATTTAATATTTTGGCATCAAGCTGACGATGTAAAAAATGACACCAAGGTGGAAACTTATAAGAGTTTATAACCAATAGTTTTTTTAAATAAGATGAACAAATAGAAAAGGATACATCATTATAACATCTACTGTGTACCAATACAATGTATGTACATAATACACTGCATATAGACGGTCTTGATTAAAAATTATAATACTGCAAGAATTATTTAAAGTGACACTTCTATTAACAAGAGGCCCAAAAGGGCCTATGCTCTACTCAGTACTGGCATGGCTTTTGTGGTCATATCAATCCAGAGCATGTATGTATGGGTAAAAGGCAACAGACATATGGTTTATGTTTTGTGTTTGGCTTACCTGAAAACGTAGCACGTTCAACATCTGAGCCCAGAAAGTATTGTAAGCAGATTAGTTCCATGAACTATTTTAATATGTGCCAAGTAAAAGTCATCTGACAAAAAAAAATGCTTTCAAAACTGTACTCATAGTAAAAATTTCTGTAGTTATAAAAGTTAAAAAAAGTTGGTCAAAAGGTCAAAGTCAAGGGCATCCTAGGACAACATTGATCAATTTGAACAAACATTCACAATCAATTGTGCTGAGATGGATGCACGAACACACAAAAAGATTTTCAAACTTTCCAGATTTATGTTTACAAACCTGTGAGCCCTGGGTGTGGCCAGTAATGACACCAGGTGCATAACTTAAACATTCACAACCAATTTTGTTAAGATGAATGCGCAAACTACAGAACTTAAAGCTAAAAAATGGCCTTTGGGCTTTCAACAAGAACAAGGCAGAGTAATTCACAAAATCAGCTGCAGAAGCAAAAAGCAAATTGTCTCTCAAAATCCTAGACTTGCAAATTGTCTCCCTTAACTCTAGACTTGAATTTACATGTACATGTAAACTTGGCTAAAAATAGAATTCGCTCATGCAGACCTGGCTAAAAATAGAGAGCATTTCTTTAAAACTTTCATGGCCCATAATCTAGGCATTCATGGGCGGATCTGGCTGGTTTTCGAAAGGAACCGAGCTCTAATGGATATCTAGATACTGTACAAGTTTCATTGAGATACAATAAAAACTAAAGACTGTATCGTTTTCACAACCAATTGTTTACACAATAGCATTTTTTTATACTATCAAGGGCCATAATCTAGGCATGCATAGGCGGATCTGGCTGGTTTTCGAAAGGAACCCAGCTCTAATGGATATCTAGATGCTGTACAAGTTTCATCGAGATACAATCAAAACTGAAGACTGTATCGTGTTCACAAGCAATTGTTTACAGACGCACGAACGCACGACCGCACGGATGCACATACTACGTACACATTACCATCACATAAAAATCAATACATACACATGTATAACAAACAAAAATTTAGAGTGATATTGACAAAAAAGAGTAAATA
The DNA here is from genome assembly GCF_026914265.1 of Mya arenaria. NCBI lineage: Eukaryota > Metazoa > Mollusca > Bivalvia > Myida > Myidae > Mya > Mya arenaria. The sequence continues at coordinate 12,467,320 of NC_069123.1, forward strand.
TATTAAGTAAAATGATTACGCACTTGATGGGAAACTAATAAAGCATATTCTATTTCAAGAGTCAATGTTACTGTCAATTATTTTTATTGAAGATGGGCCGCTTACAAACACTTTAATAATACCTGAGATATTGCACATAGTTCTCAGATTGTGAAATAGGTCGCTTCCTGGTTGATCCTGAAACTCCATCATAGCACATGCGGCGCCTGCAAACCTTTCTGTGTTCCCGCTCCCCAGAATCACATCATCCAGCCCATCACCGTCCACATCAAACAACATTTCAGCACCTTCCGAGGCTGCAAGCATTGAACCACACATTGTAACTTCAGTCACACAGTGCAACCCTGATTACAGTCAAACCCTGTTGGCTCGAACTCCCAGGGACCGGTGAAGATACCTCGAGCCTTGGGAAATTAAAGCCAAGCAGAAATGCTTACATTGAGTAAAAAGAAATCGGTCCTTTACCTACAGTTCGTGGAAACAAGCCTAGCGAGTTCGAGCGAACAGGTTTCGACTGTATAACCTTCAAGAGCATAGCTAGCTATACGATCATAAGCAATATATTAGTTACAATTCAGTGAGAGAATACTATTACGAAACATTAAAGAACTTGTAAGTTTTTTAAGACAAGTGCTGATATCAGCTCCTTGGCTCTGTAGCATGTATGTGACAAAACACAGTCGTTGAAGTTAGACTGTTGGATGAACAAGCCCGAATTCTTATACTATTGCCTCGTTTCAAATTTTTTAACAAGCCCTGCAATGTAAAATTCAGAATTTGAGCAAGCCCGGAAGACATTTTACCAGTGCAGGGCTTACGAGCTTGTGTCAATTTTGACCACTGATAACATTAAATCTGGCCTATATGTAGCTATGCCCTTTTGTACATTTGGAAGAGGAATAATTAAGTTTACAGTAAATCTGAAATCCTCTTTGTTCCGGGTTCAAACCCCAATTCCTTTCCTGCACAGTCACAATTGTGCACTGCATCACAGTTACTCACTCACCCTACCTGCTTGTTTACAGGACTCAGACACAACATTGCAATACTGAGTCGCAAAATAATTTTGCATCGGTACGAGGACATCGTCTAGGCTGTCTTCATTAACATCAAATGTGCGGGTAATTTCTGTGGCTTAAACCATGCGATAATATTGTAATAATTTAAAGGATTTTTACTCTTTAATAATGTCTACTGAAAATTAAAATACAAAATTATAGTTAATAATCTATGTTTAGCATCTGTTAAACATGATAAATATATATATGAATCTTATGTTGCAACTACAATACCATGTTATTTGTGTATTTTGGGTTGGTGGCCTCTGTTTAAACTGAGTTCAATTAAATTGAAATATGATTTCAAAAAATGGTTTAAAATAAAGAATGATTCAGAGTAAAATATAATAAAAAAGATGTCTAGTACTTCTTAGTTGTAAAATAGGATTAATAGTTATAAATCAGGGGATTTGGAGGACAGGGTAGATGTTACAAGCAATTTTATACATCAAAATGTTCGGCAAAGTCCGTAGAATATAAAAATTTGACCGCATTTTTGCTAACGCATGGTGCAGACCATAAGATACAAAATGGTGTCCAAGATGGCCACCACTATAATTTGCCAATTCAGTGAATATGATTTGTTTGGTCATAAACCTTTTCATAAAATAGATAAGGGTAAAATTTTAATATTCACATGGTTATTACTTCACTTTTCCCATGAGAGTAGATTATGTAAAGACCTCTTCACACTTACATACCGACCATGATGTGACCTCTACGCCATAAAAAATGACAATGTCATTGCCGTATCAGAGGTGTCTCAAAGATTTCGCAAAGGTCACCTCTACGCCATAAAAAATGACAATGTCATTGCTGTATCAGAGGTGTCTTAAAGATTTCGCTAAGGTAACTACAGGGTTTCTGAATGGTTGCAAAAACGAAAAAGGTCGCAAGCAGTGTTCTGAGCATGGTGACCTATCTTTGATTGATTGGTGATGAGGCAGGTTAATTGCCACATACTCATGAACCTCTGTACTGAGTGAATTTTCATTATTTTGCTCTCCGCAACTCAATGCAAATGTATTGTCTTTGCTTGATGAATATGTTTTTTACCATCACTGGACACATACATCTTTTTAAAGGGACTGTACACCAGATTGGCACCAAAAAAAGTTTTTCTGTAACGAATCTCAGGACAATTATTTAATAGAATGTGTTACGCTTTGATATCATAATTGCAAAAAAAGTACCAAAATGTAAAAAAAAATTGTGTCGGAGACCGGGTTCGAACCTGTGTCGCCAAAATTGCAGTCAAGTGCTGTATCCACTGTGCTACAATGGCTTACTCCAAACAAGTGGTATATTTAAGCTATATACCTAACTTGGTAATATCACATGATAACATCGACTAGCCAATCACGCATTGGGAATGAATTCTACTAGGTAGACATACCCAGTATTCTTTTTTAATGGAAAAATACGAAATAACTGCTATTAAAACTTAAATAAATTGTAAACTATGTGGTACTTCAGTAAGTAAGTTTCAATGCATTGTACACATTAATACCAAGTTTATGTCAGTTTTCGACAATTGTCTTTTTTTCTTGCAAATTGATCATCTCAGGTGCACAGTTGCTTTAAATCTTAAGAAAAGGTCCACTTACCAGGCAAACGTTGGTACCTGAATCGGTACGTCTCATTCGAAATCCGTAATTTTGTTTGCCATGAAACATTATTCTCACTTAATGTTTGCATAAAATGAAATAATGTCCTCCCCTTTGATCAATATGTCATGTGTTTTTTTTTATCAAACTGTAAAAAAATTCCTTAAATAAAACAAATGATTGTCAATGACACCTTTTTATCTTATAGATAAGTGTTTTTTTATTTAAAGCTAAGAGAGATAGTTATGGATTTAATGTGTTTGAAGAAATGACTTTGTACATGGATTTGAAATTACCTCTTTTTTGAATAATTTTCCGCCACTTGACTCCAGGACCCGTAACATTTTGGCGAATCTTTCCAGCCCCACTCCCCGACAAGGTTCTGTTTGTGTGACCAGCTGCATGATGAGCATTCTTATACAAAGTGACGCCAACAGCGAACACGCAAATGATTACAACTACAATAGTGCACACCAAGCATGCCTGTTTCATAAAGGACACGCCCGTCTTTGTGCCGACACTTTTGCTGGAGTTTGGGTAAAGGTTCAGCTCTATTTCCCTGGGAGTCTTGAACAAGACTTCCTCCTCATCAGACAGGGAAAACTCGTCATCTGATGACGCAACTTTTCTGTACTTAGCATCACCATGGCCAGCTGCAATGTATAAGTAACAGACCATGGAATGCACCAACTAATGAATAAGAAATTAAGATATAACAGATATATGACACAGTGATAACCTTGCTGCTGTCAAAATCTATGGAATAACACTTGCTATACGCAACATAAACAAAATCTAAGAAAGGGCCCTGAATGATAGCATCTTAGGCAGGAGGAAGCAATTTGGAGGTACAACATGTATGTTAAAAGTGAAGTTTGATGACTATGCAAGTATGGGCCATATATTTGTACAATAAAATGTTGCTCAAAGGTTATCAAAGTTTTCTCTGTTTGTTTTTTTTTAATTTTTATTTATATATTTTAAAAAAAACCATGGATGGTTCATTTTTAGGTCTGTGAATAAACTAGTCATTTGTGTATCTCAACCAAGATAAGATGATCATTAACATATTATTAAGACAAGTGTTTCGTTTAAAAGAATGATTTCAAAAGTTTCAGTACAATTGCCATTTGGTCCAAACAAAAGCAATGGCAATTTAGTTTTTTTCAATCAAGCCCAAACAAAGTTGAGCAAAGTCTAAACATAATAAACATGAAAAGGGAGGTAACCTTTTGACTAATCATCAGTTATAGCTCTTTAAATGGGTACAAACACATGTTTAATGATATTGTTTAAGTCATAACCATACAATCACTGTTGTGACCACTAATCACCTGCATTTCCATAATGCATCTAAATAACTAGATAAACAGCTTCTTATATCTATTATTATGCACAATATTGTTATACGTGAACATTCTCCATATTTCTTGAGCTACTCTTGAATTGTTATTGATACTGGCTACCTTGTAAAGATGATCACACTCGTGAATATTTTGTTTAATTGTATATATTTGTTTGACGAGATGCTTTGTTGCATAAGTAGAAATAAACTTCTGTTCTGTTCTGTTCATGTTGCTATCAACACTTTTCTGAAAAATAATCTTGAATGCCTTGTTTTAATGTTAAATATACTTGTTTGTATTATAGGGAAGAACAGGTCACAGAGTAAGTGTTCTTAAAATGTATCAAGTCAACACATCAACATGAACAAATTGCTCCAAGTTTCACTCACTTACATTCAAAGCTTTTTACAAAGTTGTTATACAACTTAAATAAGCAAACATTAAGAAATAATTGGCAACAAAAAGACAACATAGTGACAGTTCTTGAATTTTGCATGAGTTCAACGTATTATTCATAATAATTGCCCTTATGCAATCTTTCAAGGTATGAATATATCAGGCGCACCTTAGGAGGGGCATCCTTTTCCCTAGGAACCCCCTAAATAGGCTCTCCTTATTGCATTTCTTTTAAGACACATACAGATTAATTATTATGACATAAGTAATGTACGTGTAGTATTTATTTTACTACCAGGGTACGCCAGCTATACCAAATGCATTTAGCAAAATGCATTGGACATGTTAATAAAGTTAATATTTAATAAGATGTCAGGGGCGTACCTGAAGCATTTTGAAATATAGCTTGTACACTTGAGAGCGGTGAAAAAGGTAAAGGTATTTCTATATTCTGGCCCCAATGTGATATATGGGGTTGGAACGTGACCGATAACCCCTGACGTGAAACTTTTAACTGGCCATTTCGCGGGAACCTTTATTCATTTGTACGCCTGGGCTTACTGGAGTATGCCTAGGTACTCCCCTGGATGTAGGTGCAATTGATAATCATACAATGATTATATTGCTTAACATAAAAAGTCATTACATGTCTTAATAACGTCCTTATGAAAATTCAAGTCTTGAACAATATTGAATTTTCCACTATGAAATGGAAAATCAAGATAAAATCAAACGTAAGAAAAGATAATTTAAGTTTCATTCTACACAACCTTTTGTTTGTTTGAATGAAAGCGTAGTGAGTGAAACTCGAGCACTCAAACTGTCTGTAAACACATCGCGAAAATATATGACATACACTTACCTTTCCCAAATAGGTTAAAACCGGACATTTTTTCGAAATAAGGTCGAAAATTTAATTGAAAATATGTTTCCTTTGCTATCTGCGTTTGCTCTTACACCTGTCATTTTAAGAACGCCATAAACTTAAATAATAAAGGCATTTTATCTGTTTATCGGCTACTTCCTTATTGGCATTACAGTAAGGGAGGCTACTCTTTTTAGAGCAACAAGGTAGGGGAGGTAATTTCCACTTAATCAAAATTAATTTCATTATAGGTAAATAAAATGAAATTAAATTAATTTAATTCTAAAAAATAAATAAATTAATACAGAATTAATGAGAGTAATAATTTAATAATTTAATAATAATAATAATAATAATAATAATAATAATAATAATAATAATAATAATAATAATAATAATAATAATAATTATAATAATAATAAAATAATAATAATATTAGTAATATTATTAGTAATAGTATTAGTAATAGTAATAGTAATTATCATAATAATAATAATTATAATAATAATAATAATAATAATAATAATAATAATAATAATATTAATAATAATAATAATAATAATAATAATAATAATAATAATAATAATGTATAAAAAGAATAAGAATAATAATAATAATAATAATAATAATAATAATAATAATAATAATAATAATTTATAATAATAATAATAATAATAATAATAATAATAATAATAATAATAATAATAATAAAAATAATAATAATAATAATAATAATAATAATAATAATAATAATAACAATGATAATGATGATGATGATGATGATGATGATGATGGTGATGATGATGATGATGATGATGATGATAATCGTAATAACAATATCAATCTACTACTACTACTACAACTACTACTACAACTACTACTACAACTACTACTACTACTACTACTACTACTACTACTGCTGCTGCTGCTGCTGCTGCTGCTGCTGCTACTACTACTCTACTACTACTACTACTACTACTACTACTACTACTACTACTACTTCTACTACTTCTACTACTACTACTACTACTACTACTACTACTACTACTACTACTACTATTACTACTACTACTGCTGCTGCTGCTACTTCTACTACTAGTTATAATGATAATGAGAAGAAGAAGAGAAAATGATATCATAAATTATCATTATAGAACAGAATCACCATCTCTAACTGATACTGCCGATAATGGCATTCACATTGTATTATTAAAAGAAAAAAATAGCGAAGTATTTTAAGGTACACAACATAAAACATACATTCATGGCTGTTTTTTTTCTCCTTTTGATACATCATACGCTACGTTGAATAATTCCAAATGTTCACACTCCACTGAGAAATGTGGGAAATCGAATGACTATTTCTGGCATCAATGACGTCGGCGTTGTTCATTGTAAAATTGCCAAACGTTAAATTCTTCGCACCACCACCACATGGCGGAAGAGGTGAGTCTTATGTAAATAACATAGGCATAATAATGTGTAATTGCCTTTATGATTTGTGTATGATGAACACTATTTCGTTATCAAGAAATAACCCATTGAATTCTATCAAATTCATTTTTATTGCATAATTGCTGTCTTTAATAACTAATACTGAAACATATGTATACATGTTCATGCCATAAATTTCATAATGACCACATGTATATGTTGTTCTTTACAATTATTTGTATTTCATGCATTACCTTGAACACGCTTACGCCGTTTATAATTCAATTGCATATTACAGACCACTATTTAACATATTGGACATATGAAGAGATTGGACGAGGAAGCCGAACCATTCGTGTGTCGTTCGTACGGCCAATGCATTGTTCATAGAGGTACAGTCGACATTCCCCGTGATAAAGTTGGACGTAAGGCTGGAACGCTGGAAAAAAGCTCAGCACACGAAAATAAAAGGATGATACAAAGCACATCTGATGGAGTTGCAAGCCATGGTCATAGAGGTACAGTCGACATTCCCCGTGATAAAGTTGGACGTAAGGCTGGAACGCTGGAAAAAAGCTCAACACACGAAAATAGAGGGATGAAACAAAATACATATAATGGAGTTGCAAGCCATGTTCATAGAGGTACAGTCGACATTCCCCGTAATAAAGTTGGACGTCAGGCTGGAACGCTGGAAAAAAGATCAACACACGAAAATAGAGGGATGAAACAAAATACATCTGATGGAGTTGCAAGCCATGTTCATAGAGGTACAGTCGACATTCCCCGTAATAAAGTTGGGCGTCAGGCTGGAACGCTGGAAAAAAGATCAACACACGAAAATAGAGGGATGAAACAAAATACATCTGATGGAGTTGCAAGCCATGTCCATAGAGGTACAGTCGACATTCCCCGTGATATAGTTGGGCGTCAGACTGGAACGCTGGAAAAAAGCTCAACACACGAAATTAAAGGGATGAAACAAAATACATCTGATGGAGTTGCAAGCCAGATACATCACACTAAAGAAGACCGGGTTTCTAGCAGCACTAAAAAAGCGGACTCATCATTTCTTTATCGATTGAGCAAGTTCTTAGGCATTTGCAAAGAAGACGAATCAAATGTCAGCGGAAATGAAATTCTTGGGCGTACTGAGGTGGGAGCTATACAGGCAAGTGAGGATGATAATTCTAAAGAAAAACGGCAAGAATCGAAAGACATCCCTAGTTCTGATGAATCGCCACGATCTCTCACAAAGTCCTTGTCTTTGGCGGACTTGTCCGCTTTCACAGGGAGCCTGTCGAGGCAATGCGTATCTTTTGACGGTGTAAGTGAATGCTTTGATGACTCTTTTTTGTCAGTTTCACCCAAGAGCAAACGAGGAAATTCTGAACACGCCGGACGTTCTGTTTCGATGGACAACTCGTTTGACAGTGTACAAGTCTCTCAAAATACCAGCAACAGGGAATTCGAAAACGACTTACGCTTTCTTTCCACTTGCGGAAATAAAACATCGACCCCAGAACGTCCCAAATCCGTGATTCAAAAACCAAGGCGTGGAAGGATGCTAAATTTTAACCATGCAAGTATACCACGTGACCACGTTGGTCTCACGTCGCCGCTCCGGACGTGCAGAAAGCAGCGTTTTTGTAACAACTGGCCACCTCGTCACTTCTGCCAGTCCCTTCCAAACATTATATACGATACAACCAAAGTTAGCGGTAACTTTAACCAAACGGAACCGGTTGCATGTAGTGTAATGCCAAGAAATTCGAAGGAATTCTTTGATAATTGCCGAATAACGAATACATTTCCCTTTGAACGAGGCCATACATCCTGGTTGAATGGGGAACATCGGCAGTGCCTGGTAGATGGCGTTTATTTGCAGACGGAGGCAAACAGTTTACAGTGTACATCGCGCGGGTGTTTGGGGGTAGATAGCAGTTTGACAATTGGATTTCCATCTGATTCAGACTTCAAGCCTTGGTATAATCCGAACTTTCGAAACGAGGACGAGGAAGCTGTGTACCACCTCGTGACAAAATATTTGGAAAATGAGGATTGTAAATGGTGAAGTTTATTTCATTTAAGCTTTTATTCTTAAAGCTGCACTCTCACAGATTGAACGTTTTGACAACTTTTTCATGTTTTGTCTTGGAATGAGCCAATTTTTGCTATTATCCATGGAAACCAGTTATACACGACTGCTGACAAAAAATAGCTCGCAGATTTTTATATTCAAGTTCAAAATGATGTTTTAGGCAGTTTTCTTAAACCGTTAGTAACGGTTTCAGCCATAAAACATTAATTTTCGAACGGAAATATGAATATCTGCGATCTGATCTTTTGGCAGCAATCTTTTATTATTGGTTTGCTGATATTTACGCAAAAATTGCTCTTTCCAAGACAAAAAGTAAAAAAGATGTAAAAATGGTAAATCTGTGAGAGTGCAGCTTTAATGTAAGACTATAATAGTATGTCTTGATACAAAGGTTACTGGTAAAAATTTTACTTGTTCCATGTTTTAAATGCCCACTGTCTTATTTTTAGTAGAATTAAAGGAAATCTTAACAGTATGATGTTACGTCAATGACCTGTTTCCTGGTTATATATATATATATATATATATATATATATATATATATATATATATATATATATAGAGAGAGAGAGAGAGAGAGAGAGAGAGAGAGAGAGAGAGAGAGAGAGAGAGAGAATAATTGTTCGTTTGAGTGTAAGATCACAATATATTTCATCGAGTGAGCACCAAAAGATACATTTCACGAGTGATAAAGCCACGAGTGAAATATGTACTTTTGGTGTTCACGAGGTGAAAATAACGATCGTACACTGAAACGATCATTTATCTTTCCTTTTTATGACACTTTATTGTTGATTTTTCAGAAAAACGTGCCAAATTGTATGCAAATGTAACGCCATTTTATAAATGACGTCGTTGAAATTGTGTCCCAGCCCCGTGTGCGTTGACGTTCGACTTGAAAGTGAAAGCGGGCTTAATCTTAAAAACAGTGAAAAATGTCAAAATGTTATTTCACTGTTTGATCCAGTGTAATATTATCTTTATTTCACTGATAAATCTCTATTAACCACCGGAAGGCATATACAGTCGAACCCCGTTGGCTCGAAGTCCTAGGGACCGGTGAAATAACCTCGAGCCTTGGGAATTTCGAGCCAAACGGAAATGTTTATATTCAGTATATTGAAATCGGTCCTTGACATCCAGTTCGAGCCAGCGGGTAATTCGAGCCAAGCGAGTTCGAGCCAACGGGATTCTACTGTAATAAATTGAATTATTATGGTATTTTTAAACCCCATGTATGTTTTAAATGGGCGAAATCAAAGTTAAAGCTACATGACCATTGTTTGGATATAAATGGAAGAAAAATGTCGCCTTAAAATGTAGCCGTCTTCAGTGGAACATGTCTAATCTCCATTGGGAACACCTCGGCCATTTTTATCGAAAACAACCTCGGATGTATGCCGGTACATCAGTAGAAGTAGTTCGTAAATGTTTGAATTATATACCATTAATTTAATGTAGTGTATAAGCTTGTATTTATTGATGTAATTTTTGCCAGTGAAGTGTATCATTCTAAACATAATTAAGATTCCCATGAGTTATATCATTAAGTTTAACTGCTTAATTAAATTACTACGCGATCTACATGCAGCGGACTTAAACATACTGATTTCTAAGTATGTAAACCGCTCAAATACATTCGAGGTTATTATCGAAAAAAATGGCCGAGGAGTTCCGAATGGGCCCATCTCGAGGCAACATTTTTCACTAATCAGTGGTTGGCGTCTTTATCCCTTTACCAAATTATGTAAGCTACTCATGCTTTGTTAAATTTTTGGATGCTTATTCACCAAAACTGCTAAATTGATCAGTATTCTCAGAAAATAATCAAGTTGCAACAAACATGACACCTCTTTTATGTTCAGGTGTTTCTAGTGATTATTGTATGAACAGAATGCCCCATTGAAAAAAAAACGACCGAGAACCTAAAGTACACAACAGACAACATTCACAACATACAAAAATAGAATCAATGTGAAGGTCTTGGTTTGTGCTTCACCTGGAGACTAGAATTTAAAACCAAACTACATCTAATCATTCCATCGAAATTCCAGCAATAACAGCAACACACCTTGTGTCCAAGGTATAGGTTACGTAAGATTATATTAGTTAATAATTTACAATGTTATACTGTTCCACTTTACTTCGATAGGTGCTGTTATGTCGGAATGAAATGGGCCATGGTATACAAGATACAAGTATCTTTATTTAAAGGGACTGTACACCAGATTGGCACCAACAAACAGTTTTTTTCTGTAACGAATCTCAGGACAATTTATTATAATTTAATAAAATATTTTACTCTTTGATATTATAATTGTAAAAAAAGTACCAAAATGTAAAACAAAAATCGAGTCGGAGACCGGGTTCGAACCGGTGTCGCCACAATAGCAGTCCAGTGTTGTATCCACTTAGAAGGCTTACCCTAAACTGTTGGAATATTTAAGCTATATAACTTGGTAATATCACGTGATAACATCGACTAGCCAATCACGCATAAGGAATGAATTCTACTAGGTAGACATACCTAGTAATCTTTTTTAATGGAAAAATACGAAAAATACGAAAAAACTGCGAAAAAATAAATCAATTGTAAACTATGTGGTACTTCAGTTAGTAAGTTTCAATGCATTGTACACATCGATACCAAGTTTATGTCAGTTTTCGACATTTTTTCTTTCTTTTTTTCGCTATTTCATCATACGGAGTACAGCCCCTTTAAAGTCGGATATAATTATTTTAACTAGAAACATTAGCTGAATGAGCTATTTTCCGACATGTATTATTGGTCAATGATTGTCGTTGTCTTGTTAATATTTTTTTAATATATGTTGCTGAAAAGCGTGAGATTAAACACCCTTAAATCAGTTTAATCATCAAATAAGTATTTATTACATACATACATGATATATCATACGCGTGGACATTCAATGCCGAATTTTATTAAACTCGTTTACTTAAGTTGACAAAGGCTCGTCAAGACTCGTTTTTTATCAAATAAGAAAAATCGTTTATTAAATTCCGTTTTGAACGATCACTCATATAATGTCCTCCGCTCATATATTATTCTCTAGCTATAACCAATGACTCAGAGAAATGACGAGCTAAGTGTACATCGAACCGTGGTTATGTCAAAACAAATCGTATGCATATGACATTCACCTTTGAAATGCCCCATGAATAATGGAATTTTCTCCTTACGACTATCAACAAATATCTGCATTTTATTTACAACCACAGTTTGGTCAGTTAAGAACAAAAGTACGGTCATTATTTAGCTTCATGGCTTTTCTCATTTTCCTCTGCCAGCTCAAGCGAAGTTAAGGGCGTATTTCATAGCTCGCCACGACAAAGCTTTGTTGTTTTTAGTAAAATAAACCCTGCCATCCTGCCTAATTTATTAGATATGATGTACTAATGTGTGTGTATATAATATATCATATATGTATTCTAATGTATATTTTGCATAGCGGCGTTTTGAGGCTGTCCTTTATTACATGCATGTTTATTTTATTACATGTATGTTTATCTATATTTTCGAAGCCTCGTTTTCGACGATTAATTGCAGCATTTACTAATAGCGATATCTCAATAGTTGTGTAATATGTTTTGTTTTGATTGTATACAGTGTTGTGTCTCTTGTTCACTGTTTCTTGGCCTTGATTCAGGATCTTGGATACATTTAATGCACCAGTCAATTGTAACCACGGCCCCCCAGGTCCGGGGAATAGCGGGGACTTTGACTTTCGGTCCAGCCAACCCCGGCTAAAATTCCCGTCCCGCGGGGACGAACAGATGGTTAAATCCCCGCCAAATGCCCCCGCACCCCAGGGACCCTAGGTAAGGCCGATTCCCCGCTATATTTAAAGCGAAGACAAAACCACTGCATTCACCCGGCACTGCGGGGCCACCTGAAAGGTAAAAACACGGCCCATTTCCCCGGCTATCCCTTGTATACCCCCGGACCGGGGGGGGGGGGCGTGGTTACAATTGACTGGTGCATAAGACCAATATGGGATTCTCCCCGTAGTTTCATTATGCTACCGATATAATCTACAGTTAGGACATACCACGTGGTTTGTGATGTCACATTTGGCTATTGCAGGAAGCAAATACATCTCGATTCAGATAGGATTATCCTTGCAAGTTCGTTATTTTCATATCAATTTTTACAAAACATAGCTCAGGCTTAGGAAAAAATGTACCCTATACTGAGCGATATGTTGAGTAATTTGTATTTTTTTAAAAATGGTGGGCAAATGTTCAGAATGCATAAACTATTGTTCGTTATAGTGAAAAGCAATTAACGTTTCTGGTCCAAAACTATATATTCACCATGTTTGCTGTTAAAACGGAATTCTCAAAATGCATATTCTATCCAAACGAGGCTCATATGATATAGAAATATGTAATGTTTGCGTTTTGTTACTACGAAAAGCAAAAACTTGGTTTTAGCGAAAAGCAGTTTTTGGGGTACAATGGTTATGGTCTCTCTATTTTGCCATGAGCCCGAATAAAACATGTTTTCCAATAATTGTTTTTTAAAACAGTAGACATGAGCATCGGCTATATAGTGTATACCATTTCTTGTGCGTGGGTACTAATGACGATATTGATGTTTACAAACGGTCAAATTGATCTAGCTGATGAGTTGGGAATTTTTACACATAACCAGTCCTTCAGTATTCCTATTTCAAAATATAATGATACCTCTGGGAGCGTTTGTCCTGTGTCATATGCTTGCTTATAATTATTGTCATATGAACATTAGACTAATGTGTCGTATATATTTGCATTTTCCAATCTAGTGGATAATGTTCCAACACCTGGTCGGTATAAAAGACGCAGTCGCCGTTCATTCGCATGAGAACTAAACAGTAACGTTGATAACACACAATGAGAGCTCACAGTTTCGGAACGAATGCTTTGTTGTCTTTTACTATCCTGATATTTGCTCAATATGGCTCAACAGCACGAAGCAACTCGCTCGGAAAACATCAGATGTTTGCTCACCGCTCTTCAGCATCATTTGACACTAATGCTAACACAGTTAAAGGCTTTGAAAACAAGGAATCTACAACTGATTCAGCAGTGTCGTTTCAAGGAGAGACCTCTTTGGAAAACCGTGATAGACATTATTTAAGTAAACGAAGCATTGCGTTTATTGACACAGATGACCATTCACAACAAGAAAATGAAGATGTGACGGAGAAAAGGTCGTCCGATTTTGGATACGGCTCGCGGATTGGTGCAGGCAATACTCTGGCGCAGGCTGCCTGGCATAAGAAGAACGTGTATGGCGTATATGGCCCTGGAAAACGTTCTGCTAACAAACGAACATTTTCGGACTTCGGTTACGGCTCACGTTTACAAGCTGGTGAGAACATTGCCAGTTCCTTGAATAAAGAAGGATTATATGGTGTTTATGGCCCCGGCAAAAGGGCAGGCGAGAAAAGAACGTTTTCTGACTTCGGATACGGTTCTCGTTTACAGGCTGGTGAACAAGTTGCACAATCTTTACAAAATAAAGATCTTTATGGTATCGCCGGTCCCGGAAAGAGAGCGGTTGACTTCGGGTATGGTTCTCGGTTACAGGCTGGTGAAAATTTTGCAAAATCATTACAAAATAGAGATCTTTATGGAATTGCCGGTCCCGGAAAGAGAGCGGTGGACTTCGGGTACGGTTCTCGTTTACAGGCTGGAGAAAACCTGGCAAAATCATTACAAAATAGAGATTTATATGGTATCGCCGGTCCCGGAAAGAGAGCGGTTGACTTCGGGTATGGTTCGCGTTTACTGGCTGGAGAAAACCTGGCAAAATCATTACAAAATAGAGATTTATATGGAATTGCCGGTCCCGGAAAGAGAGCGGTTGACTTCGGGTACGGTTCTCGTTTACAGGCTGGAGAAAACCTGGCAAACTCATTACAAAATAGAGATTTATATGGTATCGCCGGTCCCGGAAAGAGAGCGGTTGACTTCGGGTATGGTTCGCGTTTACAGGCTGGAGAAAACCTGGCAAATTCATTGCAAAATAGAGATCTTTATGGAATTGCAGGTCCCGGAAAGAGAGCGGTGGACTTCGGGTATGGTTCGCGTTTACAGGCTGGAGAAAATCTGGCAAACTCATTACAAAATAGAGATCTTTATGGTATCGCCGGTCCCGGAAAGAGAGCTGTAGACTTTGGGTACGGGTCGCGTTTACAGGCTGGAGAAAATCTGGCAAACTCATTACAAAATAGAGATCTTTATGGTATCGCAGGTCCCGGAAAGAGAGCGGTGGACTTCGGGTATGGTTCGCGTTTACAGGCTGGTGAAAACCTGGCAAATTCATTACAAAATAGAGATCTTTATGGAATTGCCGGTCCCGGAAAAAGAGCGGTTGACTTCGGGTATGGTTCGCGTTTACAGGCCGGTGAAAATCTCGCTAATTCATGGGATAACGGTCTATATGGAATTCATGGCCCCGGCAAACGGTCGTCCGATTTCGGTTATGGCTCGAGGTTGCAGGCTGGTGAAAATATTGCCAATGACTGGGACCGGGAGGGCCTGTATGGTGTGTATGGCCCCGGAAAGCGCTCCGCCATGTCGGAGGATGCTCTAGATAATATGGTGGAAACGGAAGATGATACGGTGCTTGATTCAATCTCTAGTGAGGATAAAGAAAAGCGAATGTCAACGGACTATGGTTACGGATCACGTATTCGGGCGGCAGAAAATGTTGCCAAGAACAACGACGGTCTTTTTGGAGTGTTCGGCCCTGGTAAACGTTCAGAGGAGTACGTACCAGATGGCATTCAGGACGACATGAGCTACGCAATGGACGCACAGGACGGCATTCAGGATGGCATTCACGAGATGGACGCACGGGATGGCACAAGATTGGCCGCCGACAGCGGATACGGGTCGCGGGTGCGTACCGGAAGTCAAGTCGCAGACGACATTGTTGCTATTAACGCGCTGTACGGACTATATGGCCCGGGGAAACATAAACACAAACGGTCTGCTGATGAAGACAGGAATATTCTAGAAGAGCAGATAGCCGGTAACCTGGGCAAGTTTATCGCGCAGTAAGGTGACGTAGTACGTCTGATCTCTGCTACGGGTCTAGAATAGTGGCTGGTGAGCAACTGACTCACTCTAAGGAGCTCATGGGACTGTTTGGTCACGTGATTGTTTGGCCGGGGAGATTCATATATGTTTATCTTTTTACCTAATGCTGTGTTAGAACATATTTGATAAGTCTATAATTTTATCATATCATTTGAAGGTTTAATTGACAATTATGTTCATCTTCATATTGAATATACTCACATAACATTTTATAAAGAGAATAGATTGCAAGTCTTAAGTGTCGTCATTGAACTCTTTGAAATTGTTAATTAAATGAAACTGTCGCTATAAGTCTTTGTAAATTAATGCCTGTTTTAGCCGTTATAGTTACATAAAAGTGAAAATAAAGATAGCAATATAGTAGTGCTGCATTTTTCTTTTCTAACGTTTCCAACACGGTATTTCTGATCATAATATACGACACAGCAAGTGCAGTAAGAGGCAAGATCATTGGGTGAGCTTATATAGAATAAGAACCTTGCAAAAAAATTCTGTTATATGTTACTGTTATTTTCTTTGAAAATTAAAAAAAAAAACACTTTCCACAGCATGATAATATTTAAAACACCGACTTACGTTTAAAACTAAAAAATAACTATTAACACATTTTCTCTCTCTTTCTCGATTCTGGCTTTTTGACTTGACATCTGAACATCTGAATTTTTTTCGCCGGGGTTACAAAATGGATGTTTTATGCGATTTTAAATAGTGCGAATAAAAAGACCCCTTTAAAAAAATACGATTGCAAGGTTAATGTGATTTTGAAAGCAAGCTGAAGAATGTTACATTTATCTTGGTGAGGAATTGAGGGGAATAATTTAAACATGATAACGCAGAAAATGGAAAGATGTTGACTAAAAGACCACGCCTTACAT
The DNA here is from genome assembly GCF_026914265.1 of Mya arenaria. NCBI lineage: Eukaryota > Metazoa > Mollusca > Bivalvia > Myida > Myidae > Mya > Mya arenaria. Next base: position 12,484,115 of record NC_069123.1, read on the forward strand.
TACCTACTACAAATAGTCAAAAAGTCCTCAACCAATATCGGGTTTCATTTAATTAACTTTACACTAGTAATACACTTGCGAGATAAAAACAATCTCCATATATCCTAATACATATATTTTTACATGTACATATCATTTACCGTTATGAAACTAGCAAATTTAATTAAATATAATCAATTTATGATACCTATTCTAAGGTAATGACAGGTAATAAATTGGGCTTAGTTCGGGGCCACTCAAAATATGTTTAAGATTAGATTTTTATTCCTTGTAAACAGAATTGTTAAAAAGCAAAATCAGGCTTGTGGCGACTACAGCCTTTCAGTGCCTTAATTTTAATCTATAAACACAGTATTCTTAGTCGGTGTTTTATATTAGATTTTAATTCCCTGTGAACAGAATTGTTAAAAAGCAAAATCAGGCTTGTGGCGACTACAGCCTTTCAGCGCTTTCAGCGCCTTAATTTTAATATTTAAACACAGTATTCTTAGTCGATAAACACAGTATTCTTAGTCGGTGAATGATGTACTTAACGGTATATTATTTCTAGAATGCCCAAAATCGATCAAAAAAGGACAAACTAAATGACTTGAAATGTTATGGCTGAACCTAAAAACCATCCACCCGGCTAAGGTCAGTACATATATATAAAATAATATTTTCACGAATAAAGCACATTTACAGGTGGCATCAGGCCTCTTGAACTTCTTTTATTAATCTTCGGCCCGATAAACAAAAAGATAACTTCGTTCAAAACTATGTTGACATAACCTGTAAAACATAAACACAAGCATTTTAATGTTGACAACTTCTTGCTACAATGTTGACACATTCTGAAAATTATCATAATGATTAGTATCTATTTATCATATTTGTAAATATATTTCAAAATCTTTTAAATTCGAACAAATACAGGTATGCTGCACATCTTCAAAGGTACAACTTAAACCATTCATATGCTTACAAGCCCATATCGCCAGTTCTAAGTCAAAGACATGAGTACACTGTCAACATTCTGGACACATGTTGGACGGATACGTCTTTTAAATGATGGTCAAACGTTACGCTCTTCGTGTGGCTATCGTTTTTCGGTAATATGAACTTTGTTTCCACTTAAGAGCACCTCGATTTCCGGCGAGGGCAGCTTGATCGAGCCGTCTTCCTCCTGAAGAGTCAGGATGGACTCCCGGCGCACCTCCGCCTCGGCCTCGTCAGCCGCGTATTTCTGTAGAATATACAGATGAAAGTTTTGTACATGTATACTTGTATTGAACGTTATGAGTTCAGCTGCAGCTTCTTATACATTTTCCGTATATTTCACCATGGTTGATTTACATGTGAAGGACGCTTATAACTAGGGATCTTACACGAAAGGTTTAGCTGAAGATTACACGCTGCAAGTATATTAAATGTTCTTTTCTCTACATTGCATACCTAGCAGAAGCGAATTTCTTTTCAGTCGAAACCCGTTGGCTCGATATCCCAGGGACCGGCCAGATCGAGCTTATCGGGAAGGCTTACACAGAGTGTATAATTTTTTTTACATCAAGCTCGAGTCAACAATGTAATCGAGCCAAGCGATATCGAGCCAACGGGTTTTCGACTGTAAATAAATTTCATCTCAAAGTCTGCGCCAGCGGCTGCACGTTTCACGTGTTTGTATCCTGAGGGTTTTGACATATAATTGTTCGCCATACCCCTTCGTGCACGATGCCAAATCTGAGCGGTTTGCGCCATCTCTCTGGTAGGAAAGGGAACATAACGTCGAAGATGGGACATACCAACCGGGCGTCAAGTTTCCGCGGGTCCTGGCGGCCTGTAACACACAGTGAATTCGCGGCAATAACATTATGGAAGAACACAGTCTAAATTACATATGTATAATAATATAATATAGTATGTGATTCTCAGTCTTGAACATATTATAAGCTAAATTGTGAGAAAGTTCGTAATATGTAGATGTTTTTATACATGTGTATGTATTGATTTTGAATAAGAGTCTCATCAAGTTATGTCAACAGCATTCATTGAACAAATATTTATGCTAAATTAGTGATGTGAATTTGCGTATATCATCCACCGGTGTGGAAGTTTCTCTGAAAAACAACAGCTTTAGAACAAGAAACTGAATGATGGAAACGATGATTTATGGTATTTACCTGTTATGAGACTGACGATGATGCCGACGACACAGACGATAAGCATGGCGAGACAACTGTACCAGAGGTAGGAGAGGGAGTAGAGCCGGTCTAGGCCTTCAACCGGGCTGTGAATGGGGGGTGGGGAGAATGAAAATCAGGGGAAGGGGGCGTAATTTCGTTTCATGCAAATATTAAGTGAGAAAATGGCAAACAAAATGGCGGATTTAGAATGGAAAGTACCGAGTCAGGTACCAACTTTTGCCTGGTAAGTGGACTTTATCTATACATTTTTGAAAATCGTATGCGTTCAGTATGTGGCGAAAACATTCTTCGATCGACATCTTAGTTTGGTATCTCAACTGTAAAGATTGTTTGCCATGAAACATAAATAAATCAGCTAAAAAGGAAGAAGTTACCATGGTGGATAAAAATAATACTCATTATAGATAACACGGGTCCAGATTTATATTAAATACGCTGCTTGAAAAAAGAATTGTCAACAAACGACTGGATTTTCTTTAACATCAGAATCTTGGTAAAAACGTCTCGCCGAGACCTAAAAGTTTATAATTGATATTTATTCTTAGTAAAAAAAGCACTGATGTTAATTCGGATAAAACACTCAAATTAAACTTGGTACTACATAACAGGGTAGATTAAATGACAACACTAGGATGTAGCTTTAAAGAACTTGAGGTTATATTGCAAAAACATTCCGGATTTTCAAATCTCTACACAATATTCAGTGCGTTTGTGGACAAAGCACTTAAAAACTACAACTCGACTCAACTGTAACTCGACTTAAGGTTGATGAGTAATAATAGGATGGTGTTCGATTTGTTTAATGTAATTTCCTTTTTTAGTATTATATTATTATTATTGTTTTTTTAGTGTTTACCCTTCGGCTAGTGACGCGGATGCTATAACAGTATCATTAATAACATCCGCAGTGGTGATAGTGGATATGAGAACCGGAGTGGCTGTTGTGTTCCAGGGAGACAGCCGCCCATCTTGGGTGAGATTCCAGTTGCATCCCTCCGTGGATATAGGTGGGCGCCACGAGGAAGGCTTCGTGATGTAGGCGCCTCCGCCGATCCACAACATCACCACGAGGCTGGTAAGAGTACCCGCATACGCTCCCTGCACGTGAGGTACGTGGAGATAGAGTACAAGCGATGGCATATGGTGTTAAGTTGTGAATATTACTGATACCAATATTGGATTACTGTGATAACATACTAAATTATAGTTGAGGTGTTTTAGATGATCTTCTTTGTTGATATTATTGGGTTTCATATTCTGTATGGTGGTGTGTTACTAACGCCAACCAGACCCAATGGTGTTGATTAAACTAATAGAGTCACAAACAACCGGCTCGTGTTACAGACTTACTAGGTTTAATAATCTTAGGCCAAGCGAGGTAATTACCTTGTAGTTGGCCCATGGGTAGATCATCCCCAGGGTGAACAACCCTAGCATTGGCGCTCCCAGCATTCCGAACAGGGACAGAGCCGCCTTCAAGGGATAAAGATGCCATGATTGGTTTCACATACACAAAGGTAACATCAGGTCTTATATCATAAACATTAGAAAATTTAACTTCAAGTTAATGTATTAAGCTGTTTGCATATGGTTCAATTTTTCAAAATATTTTTTTTAGACTTTAATTATTTTTTCTGCAATGACGATATCATAATTTAAACTAACTATGAAATAAGTGTTTTCAGATGCATTACCGGAAAAAAAAATATTGAAGCGAAAAACTTCGTCGTTAAAAAATTCAAATCATTACGAAATAAAGTAACATATAGGTACTATTAAGAAAGTCATGTGGCATGCAAATTTTGTAATGACGTGGTGCGCGCTAAATTTAGAAAATACGTTCGCATTATTTGCAATTTGTAATTGCGATAAATGCATTTATTCAATCATTTGGGGGTTAAAAAAGGTCAAAAAGTTTAAGAGAAGTCATTCGAATATACATACAAACAATAAGTTTACACCAATAAAACATGATGGGATTCTAAGCTTGAGTGAAAGATGATTTACCTGTAATATGTTTCCCAGTTTGGAAGCTACATATGTGAGAGCCAAGCACAGCACACCATACAGAAGAGCTGAAACAGACCACAATACTGTAAGACGTATGTGAGATCCAAGCATAGCACACCATGCAGAAGAGCTGAAACAGACCACAATACTGCCAGACGTATGTGAGAGCCAAGCACAGCACACCATACAGAAGAGCTGAAACGGACCACACTACTGTCAGACGTATGTGAGAGCCAAGCATAGCACACCATACAGAAGAGCTGAAACAGACCACACTACTGTCAAGACGTATGTGAGAACCAAGTGAAACAGACCACAATATTGTCAGACGTATGTGAGAGCCAAGCACAGCACACCATACAGAAGAGCTGAAACAGACCACAATACTGCCAGACGTATGTGAGAGCCAAGCACAGCACACCATACAGAAGAGCTGAAACAGATCACAATACTGTCAGACGTATGTGAGAGCCAAGCATAGCACATCATACAGAAGAGCTGAAACAGACCACACTACTGTCAGACGTATGTGAGAGCCAAGTGAAACAGACCACAATATTGTCAGACGTATGTGAGAGCCAAGCATAGCACACCATACAGAAGAGCTGAAACAGACCACAATACTGTCAGACGTATGTGACAGTCAAGCACAGCACACCATACAGAAGAGCTGAAACAGACCACATTACTGCCAGACGTATGTGAGAGCCAAGCATAGCACACCATACAGAAGAGCTGAAACAGACCACCATACTGTCAGACGTATGTGAGAGCCAAGCATAGCACACCATACAGAAGAGCTGAAACAGACCACACTACTGTCAGACGTATGTGAGAGCCAAGTGAAACAGACCACAATATTGTCAGACGTATGTGAGAGCCAAGCACAGCACACAATACAGAAGAGCTGAAACAGACCACACTACTGTCAGACGTATGTGAGAGCCAAGCATAGCACACCATACAGAAGAGCTGAAACAGACCACAATACTGTCAGACGTATGTGAGAGCCAAGCACAGCACACCATAAAAAAGAGCTGAAACAGACCACAATACTGTCAGACGTATGTGAGAGCCAAGCATAGCACACCATAAAAAAGAGCTGAAACAGACCACAATACTGTCAGACGTATGTGAGAGCCAAGCACAGCACACCATACAGAAGAGCTGAAACAGACCACAATACTGTCAGACGTATGTGAGAGCCAAGCACAGCACACCATACAGAAGAGCTGAAACAGACCATACTACTGTCTGACGTATGCGAGAGCCAAGCATAGCACACCATACAGAAGAGCTGAAACAGACCACACTACTGTCAGACGTATGTGAGGGCCAAGCATAGCACACCATACAGAAGAGCTGAAACAGACCACAATACTGTCAGACGTATGTGAGAGCCAAGCACAGCACACCATACAGAAGAGCTGAAACAGACCATACTACTGTCAGACGTATGTGAGAGCCAAGCACAGCACACCATACAGAAGAGCTGAAACAGACCACAATACTGTCAGACGTATGTGAGAGCCAAGCATAGCACACCATACAGAAGAGCTGAAACAGACCGCAATACTGTCAGACGTATGTGAGAGCCAAGCATAGCACACCATACAGAAGAGCTGAAACAGACCATACTACTGTCAGACGTATATGAGAGCCAAGCACAGCACACCATACAGAAGAGCTGAAACAGACCACAATACTGTCAGACGTATGTGAGAGCCAAGCACAGCACACCATACAGAAGAGCTGAAACAGACCACAATACTGTCAGACGTATGTGAGAGCCAAGCACAGCACACCATACAGAAGAGCTGAAACAGACCACAATATTGTCAGACGTATGTGAGAGCCAAGCATTGCACACCATACAGAAGAGCTGAAACAGACCATACTACTGTCAGACGTATGTGAGAGCCAAGCACAGCACACCATGCAGAAGAGCTGAAACAGACCATACTACTGTCAGACGTATGTGAGAGCCAAGCACAGCACACCATACAGAAGAGCTGAAACAGACCACAATACTGTCTGACATATGTGAGAGCCAAGCATAGCACACCATACAGAAGAGCTGAAACAGACCACACTATTGTCAGACGTATGTGAGAGCCAAGTGAAACAGACCACAATATTGTCAGACGTATGTGAGAGCCAAGCACAGCACACAATACAGAAGAGCTGAAACAGACCACACTACTGTCAGACGTATGTGAGAGCCAAGCATAGCACACCATACAGAAGAGCTGAAACAGACCACAATACTGTCAGACGTATGTGAGAGCCAAACACAGCACACCATAAAAAAGAGCTGAAACAGACCACACTACTGTCAGACATATGTGAGAGCCAAGCATAGCACACCATACAGAAGAGCTGAAACAGACCACATATACTGTCAGACGTATGTGAGAGCCAAGCACAGCACACCATACAGAAGAGCTGAAACAGACCACACTACTGTCAGACATATGTGAGAGCCAAGCATAGCACACCATACAGAAGAGCTGAAACAGACCACACTACTGTCAGACGTATGTGAGAGCCAAGCACAGCACACCATGAAAAAGAGCTGAAACAGACCACACTTCTGTCAGACATATGTGAGAGCCAAGCATAGCACACCATACAAAAGAGCTGAAACAGACCACATATACTGTCAGACGTATGTGAGAGCCAAGCACAGCACACCATAAAAAAGAGCTGAAACAGACCACACTACTGTCAGACATATGTGAGAGCCAAGCATAGCACACCATACAGAAGAGCTGAAACAGACCACAATACGGTCAGACGTATGTGAGAGCCAAGCACAGCACACCATACAGAAGAGCTGAAACAGACCACAATACTGTCAGACGTATGTGAGAGCCAAGCATAGCACACCATACAGAAGAGCTGAAACAGACCATACTACTGTCAGACGTATGTGAGAGCCAAGCATAGCACACCATACAGAAGAGCTGAAACAGACCACAATACTGTCAGACGTATGTGAGAGCCAAGCATAGCACACCATACAGAAGAGCTGAAACAGACCACAATACTGTCAAGACGTATGTGAGAGCCAAGCATAGCACACCATAAAAAAGAGCTGAAACAGACCATACTACTGTCAGACGTATGTGAGAGCCAAGCACAGCACACCATACAGAAGAGCTGAAACAGACCACAATACTGTCAGACGTATGTGAGAGCCAAGCACAGCACACCATACAGAGGAGCTGAAACAGACCACACTACTGTCAGACGTATGTGAGAGCCAAGCATAGCACACCATACAAAAGAGCTGAAACAGACCACACTACTGTCAGACGTATGTGAGGGCCAAGCATAGCACACCATACAGAAGAGCTGAAACAGACCACAATACTGTCAGACGTATGTGAGAGCCAAGCATGGCACACCATACAGAAGAGCTGAAGCAGACCATACTACTGTCAGACGTATGTGAGAGCCAAGCATAGCACACCATACAGAAGAGCTGAAACAGACCGCAATACTGTCAGACGTATGTGAGAGCCAAGCATAGCACACCATACAGAAGAGCTGAAACAGACCGCAATTCTGTCAGAGGTATGTGAGAGCCAAGCATAGCACACCATACAGAAGAGCTGAAACAGACCATACTACTGTCAGACGTATGTGAGAGCCAAGCACAGCACACCATACAGAAGAGCTGAAACAGACCACAATACTGTCAGACGTATGTGAGAGCCAAGCATAGCACACCATACAGAAGAGCTGAAACAGACCATACTACTGTCAGACGTATGTGAGAGCCAAGCATAGCACACCATACAGAAGAGCTGAAACAGACCACAATACTGTCAGACGTATGTGAGAGCCAAGCATAGCACACCATACAGAAGAGCTGAAACAGACCACAATACTGTCAGACGTATGTGAGAGCCAAGCATAGCACACCATACAGAAGAGCTGAAACAGACCACAATACTGTCAGACGTATGTGAGAGCCAAGCACAGCACACCATACAGAAGAGCTGAAACAGACCACACTACTGCCAGACGTATGTGAGAGCCAAGCATAGCACACCATAAAAAGAGCTGAAACAGACCACAATACTGTCAGACGTATGTGAGAGCCAAGCATAGCACACCATAAAAAAGAGCTGAAACAGACCACAATACTGTCAGACGTATGTGAGAGCCAAGCATAGCACACCATAAAAAAGAGCTGAAACAGACCACAATACTGTCAGACGTATGTGAGAGCCAAGCATAGCACACCATACAAAAGAGCGAAACAAACCACAATACTGTCAGACGTATGTGAGAGCCAAGCATAGCACACCATACAGAAGAGCTGAAACAGACCACCCTACTGTCAGACGTATGTGAGAGCCAAGCATAGCACACCATACAGAAGAGCTGAAACAGACCACAATACTGTCAGACGTATGTGAGAGCCAAGCATAGCACACCATACAGAAGAGCTGAAACAGACCACAATACTGTCAGACGTATGTGAGAGCCAAGCACAGCACACCATACAGAAGAGCTGAAACAGACCACATATACTGTCAGACGTATGTGAGAGCCAAGCATAGCACACCATAAAAAAGAGCTGAAACAGACCACAATACTATCAGACGTATGTGAGAGCCAAGCATAGCACACCATAAAAAAGAGCTGAAACAGACCACAATACTGTCAGACGTATGTGAGAGCCAAGCATAGCACACCATAAAAAAGAGCCGAAACAGACCACATATACTGTCAGACAAATATACCTGGGCTGGTATTCAATATTGGTCTTAATTGGATCTAAGAACGATGTAGCTATTCGGATAAATTGTATAACTGTCCAATAGAGTGAATGAAGTCAATGATGTATGACCATAAGATTAACGCATGAATACCATCCTTGAATGTATACAGATTATATTGTAGCAACGAGAACATTATATGGTAATCTGGTTCAAGAAGAGCACCACGAGTGGAGTCAACGCTCGTCCGTTTATATTCATAATGCTGGACTATAACTGGAATATTTCAACCTCACCAACATGTAATGTATAACGCTATATAGTAATCTGGTTCAAGAAGAGCACCACGAGTGGAGTCAACGCTCGTCCGTTTATAGCATGATGCTGGACAATAACTTAAGGAATATTTCAACATCGCTTGACATCTAATGTATTACGCCTTTGCCCACGTGTGTGCTACGTTTCATGCATAAACACATACATATAATCGATTCGAGTGGTCGAGCGACCCTGCGTTTTGTCACGACGATGTCACTGCTGACGACACAAGTGCTCTGACAATGTTTCTACTTCTATTTTTGTAAACCATGCCATTGCGGTACACTTAATACCTAAGAATAAAAGGGCTGAACTATATTAGTAATATTATTCAAGAGATAATTCCGGTACCAGCAATCGTGCCCGCTATAAGCCTAAAAGTCATTCGGAACTCCTCGGCCATTTTTTCAAAAACAACCTCGGATGTATATGGACAGTTAACATACTTAAAAAGTGGTACGTTTAAGTCCGCTGCAAATAGATCGCGTAGTAATCTTATTTAGTAGTTAAAATTTATGACTTAACTCTTGGGAATCGTAATTATGTTTGCAATAATACACTTCACTGGCAATCAATTTAAACTGAGAGCAATGAATACAACTCTTAAACACTACATTTAATTAATGCTTTTATTCAAAAAAATACGGACTACTTCAACAGATGTACCGGCATACATCCGAGGTTGTTTTTTTTAAAAAATGGCCGAGGAGCTCCGAATGCCTAAAAGTGTGTACCTATGATTTTGGAGATGTTGGTTGCCCGCTTCTCGGACATATCGGGAAACACGGGACGGATAATGTCTGTCAAGGTGACAGCCGACAGAGAGTTCAGGCCGGACGAAATTGTGCTGGAAGAAAAAAAATGATCACGACTTTATCGCAGGGTTAAAGCTGCACTCTCACAGATTGGCCGTTTTGACAACTTTTTATTTTTATTTTCGGTCTTGGAATGAGAACATTTTTTTTTTGCGTTGATGTCTGGAAACCAGTGATAAACGACTGCTGACAAAAGAGCTGATCGTAGTTTTCATAATAACTTTTGAAAATTGAAGTCTTATGGCTAAACGCATTACTAACTCTTTCAGAAAAAAAATGAAATTTTCGGCAGTTTTTTTTTTCAAACAATTGAGATATGTTCTATTGTGAGTTATCTTATATGATTGTATTGAAGGCATTGATATCAAAATGAACTGATTCTGAGACAAAAGCTAAAAAGCCTGTCCGACCTGTCAATCTGTGAGAGTGCAGCTTAAGACGAAAAGGTTCGAAGTGATACTATATAAATAAGCAGGTAGAAGTGTTTCATTCTCACCCATCGAAATGCATTAACGGGCTCATAAGGTTTCTCATTTCATATCTGAAAATGGCCTTTGTCAACCACTAAACTCATGTCATATCGTCTCACTTAACTATAAAAGCGTGCTGGTCTATTCATGTAGTAAAAGCATTGTGTTTTTGGATCGCAATAAAGTGGCTGTACGTGCATGATTATGCATACATTCAAAGACAGTATTGTACTGACTGCAAAGTCATTTGCAACCCTTTTGAAACAAGAGAAATCTTTCTTAAACAATGACAGATGATGGAACAAGTTTACCATAAACGTGTTTATTCACCAATACTTGTTTTCTATGTTTATATACGCATTTTTTTTTTAGCTATATAACTTCCACATTTGTGGAATGATTTTGCTAGAATATAGATAGTATTTGATCATCACAAAATATGTGTTGTTCATCTTGTTTAATGTTTATGATGTAAAAACATAAATGTGTGCAGAACTGTAACTTTTGTTATGGAGACCTAACATTACAGTTAACTCTATGTAATGTCATGTTGTGTAATGTGCTATGTTATGTGTTATGTTACGTGTTATGTTATGTTATGCGTCATGTCATGTTATGTTATGCGTCATGTCATGTCATGTTATGTTTGTTATGTTATGTTATGTTATGTTATGCGTCATGTCATGTCATGTCATTTCATGTTATGTTATGTTATGTTATGTTTGTTATGTTATGTTATGTTAAGTTATATTATTTTAAGTTTTGTTATGTTATGTTATGTATTTCCATGTTATGTTATATTATGCTATGCGTCATGTCACGTCATGTTACGTTACGTTACGTAACGTTTCGTTACGTTACGTTATGTTATGTTATGAAATGTTATGTTATGTTATGTTAAGTTAATAAACCAAGCATGTATAAACTCGTACACGTTCTCCAACTGTAACAGTTGACAAAAGATCTCAAAATATTAAAGTTAATAAGGTTGAAATAAAATAATTCGCTGAATAAAGTGAGCCGAGCGGGTTCAAAATCTAGATACCTGAGCGTGCCGCTGAATATACAGGCCACAAAGAGACCAGGGACACCGGGCACATGGCTCAGTAAGTCCATCACAAATAGGGGGTACATCTGAAGAGGTAAAGAACACGAAGTCATGAAACAGATCATCATTAGACATCACAGGAGATGAACCATTAACGTTTAGTACAATAAACATGTGAAAATAAGAATGTTCATTTTTGATTTTCAGAATTGCCTAAGCCCCCAACCCGTTGTTAAATGGAGGTTATTCGGATGTTTTGAAACAATGGCGACTTTCAATGAAATGTGTTACGTTGAGTTATAGTAATTTACCAGTGAGATAAAAACTGATATTTTGTACTGTTTTGAAATGTTAGCCCGCTCTCACTTTCAAATCAAACGTCAGCGCGCACGACCCGGGGACTCAATTTCAAAGACCAAATTTCCGAAATGACGTTAAGTTCGCGTACAATTTGGGACGCTAGTTTTATTTGTTTTTAGAATAAACTGCCATTTTAAATTCATTTAGGCATATACTAAAAAGAAAAATGATTTGTTTTCGTGTAAGATCGCAATATATTTCATCTCATGAATACCAAACGTATATATCTTAAGATGATAGCTTTTGGTGCTCACTCGGTGAAATATATTACGATCTTACACGAATAACAGCAAAAAAATATCATCTATATCGTCGGTGTTGTTCGAGCCTATAATGATAGCGGTATCTAAGAGATGTACGTCTTTGCTTACCACTGTGGGGTTTATTTGGCATACCGGTTGAACCCATGCACTAGCTAACGTACCTGATCTGACGCCATGATTAGCTTGAATGAGATGGGATCACACGTGCTGTAGAAGGCGTACATGACGATACCGACCATACAGGACAACAGCAGGATCACACACAGGCCGGGGAAGTTGACCCACAGGGCCCTGTAGGGGGGACATATATAACAAAGTTAATATGTAGTAGTATAATAATGAAGATACTTAGTAGGCGTACATGACGACCACGACCATACAGGACAGCAGCAGGATCAAACACAAACCGGGGACGCTGTTCCACACGGCACTGTAAAGGAACAAATCTTACATGGTTAATGATTTAGAGTTATAGAAAACGTACATGGTGATCAAAACCAGACCAGGATCACACACAGGCCAGGGAAGTTTATCCAGTAGGGAAAGAGGTTTTACAGGGTCTTACTTATTTCAAATGTTCACGTGCAGAAGACAGTCTTAAGCTTATCCAGGTCATTGGTACATAGAGTGGGTCAAGGGCTTAGCTAGGCCTAAAAAACTTGTAGGCCCGATGGTTCTATGTGAGTTTGGGGATCCCCCCCCCTTCGATGTCATTCGGGAGCATTCCAGGAGAAATACAAAAGGCACAATTTCATCCATTTTTTATGTGTATTCCACAAACTTAATTATATATGCAATGATTACAATAAAATCAATCAATACAACCTGCATGTAGTTAAAATAAACACCAGACTTGCTTTGGTTATATACGAGGGATGTCCGGAACATCTCGTATTAACGTTATATACAACTTTTGAGTTGTTCAAAGTTTTTGAGTAGCTATTAGTTTTCATTGCATTTTTGGGTAATTTAAATTTCGTCATTTTTCGAAAAAAGAGTTGTAAGCCCAGGCCTACAAGACCTATATGTAGCTTCGCCACTTTGGGTGGAGAAGGCCAACATATTTTAAAATGATTTCATTTAGTATTGAGAAACAATTTGTGGCAAAAGTATAACATATATACATGTTATATGTTTTCTTGTGTTTATAACTTGAACATATTTGAATAGGGAATAGTTTTTCACAGAGTTGTTAAAGTTACGTTTAGATTCGAACGGAAAATCTTTTATCATTTGAGAAATAGTCGAGTTTATTTTAATTTTTTATACAAGTAATGCGTGAGAATGCATATTCCTTTTTATTTTATTCAGTGAAATGCATGTTGCGTAAATTTTTCAAAGGTCTAAAAACACAAGGACTTGAAAACATCAACCCACTTTGTCACTGTGACAATTCCTGAATTCTGATGCTAACTAAAATTACAATGTAACTAAAGCTAGTAGACTGAAGGTTTCATTTTTTGTCAATATTTTAAATTCAGTTTGTAAGATCTAACAAGGACTACTTCTGTAACTCAGAATACATGAAATGGGTCTAGCGACGCTACACTACATAATATTTTTTACAGCATAGGCTGAAACACTGATATACGCAGTCCAAATGGCGGACTACAAGCAAATATGCAAGTCCTTCATTTATCATTATCCACTTGATAAGACTCACAGCTGTGCACTCCTAAGAGATCCACACGAGAGCGTCCGCTGGACCTGGGCCTGGTTTGTGCCGTACACGCTCCCCCACAGGAAGGCGCTCCCGATCGTCAACGCCCAGAAACTGTGCCGCACAGTCGGATCAGCACGGAAACTGAAGGGTGGAAACATTGGGAACTCCTCGGCCATTTTATCGAAAACAACAAAATGGCCGAGGAGTTCCGAATGGGGTGGAAATTGTTTTAAAGGTACTAGACACTAGATGGTTCCAAAATCGTCAAATACATTATTTACACAGTGCAAGCATATACTCATCAAAACGAGCTAGTAATAGGCCGATAAAGCATCATTTTACATGCTTAAAATAATATTTTGTCACTGTTTCAGTTGTGTTAACCGGTTTGAAAAAAACGCATAATGGTTTCCCAGTGTATAGTGAGTATATTTAGCACGTGAAAGTCACGTGGTAAATACAGATACATATACCCACGCTATTTTTAAAATAACTGGGATTTACGTGGCAGACAAACCCAGTGAATTTCAAATTTGAAAACTACGCAAAAACTGCGAAAGATACATTTGTCGTAAGCGATGTGATACATCAGTAAGTAAGATTCAATGCGTTGTACACAACGATATCAACTTTACGTAAGTTTTTGACAATTTTCTTTTTATTCTTGCAAATCATCTTCTGTCTAGTCCCTGATAGTATTTAAAAATGGTTGCACATATGAATGATCCTTTCTGGCCTAGATTACCTTCATGTTTTTGTTAGTAACAGGGTTAGGGTTATGCCATGTTGTTTCAAAATACACATTCGGTATGAATTTCAAATTTAAGAGAGCACAACACACGGGGTCATAACTAGACATTTATTTATGCCAGAGGTATCGAACTTGCTACACATATGCCTATTGTAACTTGTAGCATGTTTCAAGTGAATATCTTGAACGGCGTTCTATAGGTATGGCTAATGTAATAGACGTCAAGGCTATAAAGTACATCAAAGTTTGTCATTCAAAAAAGACGAACGAACAATGCAAAGATGAAAAAAAACCCATTCGGTCATACTCATCAAAGTAGACCCTGTGGTTTTGCTCCGCTATATTCCAGGCGTTTGTGAAGCCGCCCATCTCGTAGCATCCCTGTATAAGTGTGGCCAACAACCCCACTATCATCATCACCGTCTGGAATGTGTCCGTCCACAGCACCGCCTTCATACCGCCCTGGTGGGTGTCAATAGTATTAATATTTATGTCCAATTTACAATGATTCGTAGAAAAAATCGGTCTGCTACTTGAGCAGGTATTTACATAAATGCGCTCGAGCAGGTATTTACATAAATGCGCTCGAGCAGGGTTTAACATAAATGCGCTCGAGCAAGTATTATCATAAATGCGCGCGTGCAGATATTAACATAAATGCGCTCGAGCAGGTATTAAAATAAATGCGCTTGAGCAGGTATTAACATAAACGCGCTCGAGCTACAGTGATTTGATGGGAATAAACTCCTTCTTTGGGTTTCATCTGACCAACTATCTAGCATAAAATAACTATGACTATTTAGGTATTTTGAGATTGTCTGACATTGTTAAACTGCAGTAATTCATAGTTATTTTGTGCTAGATAGTTGGTAGGAGTGACCCCTTTGAAAAATCTGAAGATTTTTTTATATTTTTAGGTTAAATGTCACTAAATTTTGTACAGGTCAAATGACACCAAAGCAGGAGTTCATTCCCATCAAATCACTGTGGCTCGAGCAGGTATTAACACAAATTATTTCAAATTGGTACTGTTTTATCAAGTTCCCTCTTTAGATTTGTTTTTAACCCTCCCTCTATAATGAAATGTATACTGTTATAAGCAAATGCATTTCGGCTTCAGATGACTTTGTTTCAAAGGATAGTGATTATTAATTTGAAGTAATCGCTAATGAGGAACTGCCAAAATACGGTAACATGTGTTCGTCCACTGAACGCACTATCTTCTTTTTTAACATCGAATTGACACGCTGCTTTTCAATCCAAAGAAATTGACACTTACAATAGCGGTGTAGATGGTACAGAGGCTGCCCACAGATATAATCGCGCCCCACAGGGACAGTCCCGTCACTGAATAATAAGGATATAGAACATGCAGTGTATACATATATATAGTCGTAGAAGTCCAATGCAGGAAGGTCAAGTATATATATATATATATATACGTTTAAACTATGAAGGTGTTTTCTTAGATTTCGTGAATACACTAACTTCTATTACGGAACGGTAACAAGAAGACGGAGCTTAATCGTGCAATAAATGTCGGGTGGATAAATTACAACGCTTTTCACTTACAGGCAATAACTAGTTATTGAACGTTGTCCTAAATCAACATGTACATTACAGTTATTGCACGCACTACCCTCGTAGATAAAATTATACACTCGGGCTGCAAGCGCTCGTGTACAATCTAAATAACTCGGGTTGTTGGTGCAAGAACTACTTGAAGATGTCCGACTTTCGACCGAGCGTGTTGGTACATGCCCCATATTCATTTTGTACACAAGTTTTTTTTTATCTTTAACAAGGATCGTGAAGGAATTGTTCATACTCCTTCATAGACAAACTGCATACAGAGGCCATTAAATCGGACTGTTGTTGAAATAGTTTATATGTTATACTAACACACTGGCGGGTCCAGGGTGGGGATCAACCCGGCGCACGCACCCTAGAAAATCGCTCAAGTTCACTTTTGCTTCCAATATAGGAGAAAAATGTAATATAATACACCCATTATGCATCATTTCAGACCAATAATTGATAACATTTTCTTGGGAAATTACCCCCCACCCCCCTGCCAAGGATGTAAACAAAATGTTCGGTTCTGAGGGAGGGGGGGGGGGTCAAGTCAAATGGTTACGCCCCTAAGTTACGCTCCGTCTAACGTCAAATCTAAGATCCGCCCAGTAACAGTAATATCGTGAGCAAATGATCCGATGCTCTTGTACTTGTTTGGATCAAGGATTTTAATTAATTTGATTTCAGTTCTATGAGTGAAAATCGCAATTTCGAGTTTGAATGCATCTGAAAGATCAATTCATTGTACGTTGTCGTCATAATGTTGATCAATTGTTGAAAACATTTGTGAATATCAGAGGCGAATCCAAGAATTGATATTAGAGGGGGCGTATCATTAGGGCGCAACTTTTTAACATGCGGCCCTCCCGCAAAATTGATATGGTTTAAAATGTTGGCAGGGGTATTAGGGGGTACTACCCTGTTTTATTTTACAATTCAAGTCCGAAATGGTGCAAATTGAGAGTATTGAATAACTTTTTTTTATTTGATATTAACATAAAAGTTAACTTGAATGATTTTAGGGGGGAGGTCGGGCTGGGGGGGGGGGGCTTGCGCTGGATGCCACTCCACTACCCCTGGATTCGCTTGTGAATATATCATCAAAAACCCAAAATACGCGCGCATACCTGCATTCAACGCCAGAGATGGACCGTACAAGACGATGGACATGTAAATGATCTGAAACGATAATAGTCAAAGTTTATACGAATGTTGAAGACACTTAATTGCCTCCGCCAAAATGCCAAAGTTGGGTTGAAGGTCTAAAAACAGAATACACAGGGAGTTGAGTTAAATGGTTTTATAAGGTTCAATAATTAGCAAGCATTATACCATTTAACATGTACACTACCATTGCAGTCAGGTAACTAACCTATAGCAGGTACAAACAAAAACCGTACAAAATGCACCTGTCCTAACATGAGTAGGTTTATTGAGAGCTAAGCAGACAAAAAACCACACACATTTGCGCATGTTTTCGTGCAAAAGCATAACTTTGTATTAATACGTTAAGTTACAATAATAATAGGTATAGTTATAGGCGCCAAACTGCTCGACCTAATCGAAACAAACATGTATTGCGTCTTTTAGGTGATTAATTCTGTTATTGTTTTTTTGTTTACATAAATAAATATATTTTTCATTTTTGTAATGCATTTTAAGCCACTTTTGTATAATATCTTTCTAGTTCAAAAAGATACTCTAAGTTCAGGAATTTTGTGACGTAAATCGTTAATCGCTTTATCGAGACTCTAACAACATTTGTTTGATAAAATTTTGCACGGCATACTTTGCTTAACTCATTAAATCACAAAAACATGTTGCAAAGGTTATATGCGTAACATGCAGAAAGAGTTTACCTCAAGATTAATTAAATGAAAACTTATTTGTCTGAATAATCTATAAGATTGACCTTCCTACTTTGTATGGCGGAAATCCCTTAACTACATTCTGATATTTAAACTCCTATGATGTTCTACTCGTTGTCTTTATCATCACGATTATTTAAAAACTTGATAATTTTAATTACGATACTAATTAGGCTATGTATTATGTAGAAGCGTATGCGACAGCATGCGTATCTAATTAAAATTTCAACAGTAAACATGAACTGTAATAAGCTTAATAAAGCAGTAATAATGTATATAGTACTAGTTCTACTGAGATTCAGTGACCTAGAAATGGCACATCCATCGACAAGGAACAGTTCAGACTGTAAATATACTTATATTATGAAATAACAGCCTGCTAAAATGTTTGTATTTCTTCCGGCCCCAATTTCTCGAAACTTTTTAAGCTAAAGCTGCACACTCACATTAAACGTTTTGACGGGTTTTTTTTTGTCTTTGAACGAGCCATTTTTTTTGCGAAAATCCATGTTTTATGCATTTTTCCGTTAGTAACGGTTTAAGCCATAAAACATTAATTTTCGAACTGAAATATAAAAATCTACGATCTGATTTCTTGTCAACAAATATATATCATTGGTTTGAAGATATTTACGCAAAAAATGCTCGTTCCAAGACAAAAAATAAAAAAAGTAGTTTAAATATTCAATCTGTGAGAGTGCAGCTTTAATTAAAAGGCTTAAGTAACTTATTTCAATTAGCCAAACTACATACTTAAATTGAATTTCTGATAAATGAAAAATGGTTTATTGTGATTTTCATAAAAATAATTCCTATTTAAAGTATAAAAACCTCTTAAAGAAGTAAATTTTACGTAAATTATTGAAAATAAAAATAATGAGCTAAGCTTAATCCTGTTATATTCAATTCAATTCGATTTATTTGCATTTTATGGTCTCCGGCCCAGATACATAATATACAACATGTAGGGAAGGGGAGAAGTTTCGAAAAATTGGGGCCAGTTGTTCTAACCATTTGCATAGAGAAGATGCAGGTCCCCATCAGCCTCACCCCTCGGCTGAATCTCATCTCCAAGTACTGAAACAATAGGGGACATTTTAAGCTCCACTCTCACAGATTGAACGTTTTGACAACTTTATTTTTATTTTTTTTGTCTTGGAACGAGCCAATTTTTGCGAAAATCCATGGAAAGCAGTTAAATAAGAATGCTGATAAAAATTAGATTGCATCTTTTTTTATTACAGTTCAAAAATTGATGTTTTATGCAATTTTCTTAAACCGTAAGTAATGGTTTAGGCAATAAAACATTAGTTTCCGAAAGGAAATATGAAAATCTACGATGTGATTTTTTGTCAGCAATCTTATATCATTGGTTTGCAGATATTGGCGCAAAAAATGCTCTTTCAAAGACAAAAAATAAAAAAGAGCAAAATGCTATATCTGTGAGAGTGTAGCTTTAATATATTTTACAGCTTTGAAAACAATATCCCGTATCAGTTATTTGTGGCAATTTTGTTTGTCGGAAGGCCTTTAAAGTAATACTCGTATTTAAAATCTATACATACACATGTATGACAAACATAACTTTTGAGTGATAAACCATTAACTACTTATAAATCATGCATTTATTGAAAATATTAATTACTGGTAATCAGATTGTAACCGTGTTTCAATAGCTGAAAACGCAAAAAAATGACTGCATGGTGGGTCATAAAAGATTTACAGTGATCAACGATCGTCTCATAAGGTAGCACATTTCTTTGTATTTAACACGGTATCTTTCATAGGAAAACTTTGTTTTTCGATATTTATTTACCCTTTTCAGTAAATTAAAACAATTGTATTAAGTGTGGTACTTCTTATTTGGGAGTAAGAGTGCATCTTATACATTGGAAATAAAATAATAACGATATCATTGGTGAAACATGCTGATTACTGTAAATATGTATATCGACAGTGTCCCGGCTTACCTCGTAACACGTGGTGACCCTGAGTCTGTAGAAGATAGGCACATACACATGCGCCGCCAGGGCGACTGAGCCGGCATACGAGAGCCCGATCCACCAGTACATGGTTCCGAAGTTGTACATCTCGGCCGGTGTCCCTAGCAGCGTGATTGCCGACATGAAGCTTGCCAACAGCGACATGGACACAGGCACAAAGTTCATATTCCCGCCGGCGAGCAGAAACAGTTTGGTGTCGCTAATTTTCCGGTCTTTGATTGCGTAGAAAAATCCAATGAACGTTGAAACAGCTAGAGTTGCTCCGAAAATAACATAGTCCACCGTAGAAAAAGTATTTTTCTGACCGGTGTTAAAGCTATAGCTTCGATCCGACAACATTTTTATAGTAGTTTCCCCGCCAAATGTTTAATACGATATAAAATGAAACCAGCAAAACTTTCCAATTTGTGTCCACGCTATATATTATCATCCAGTTCAGCTACAGCCCTTAATAACTCCATCTTCAGTTAAGAGGTTTATCACATTTTTACTGATAACACTCTTCGAAGTCCTTTGTATTTAGAAGTCAGCCACATGTATTACCAGTTAAAGAGTCTAATATCTCATAATGACCTAGTTGTTTTTAGTTTTTGACTTATCAATGTTGATACGTTTGTAAAGACATTTAACAAATCAAACTTAAAAAGCAATTGCCAGTATATATTTAAAATCACCTTATATAATATTCACCTCAAAGTCATGCTATATAAATGCACTATGCAATGAAAGTAAACATATTCAAGAGAAATTTAAACTTCACTAAGTTTTAAAGCTGACCTCTCACAGATTAAACGTTTGACAATTTGAAATTTTTGATTGTCTTGGAACGAGCCAAAATTTGCGAAAATCCATGGAAATCAGTGATACAAGACTGCTGACAAAAAAAAGATCGCAGATTTTTATCTTTATGTTCAAAAATTGATGTTTTATGCATTTTTATTAAACCGTTAGTAATGTTACATCATTATTGTCTTTGTTAAATATTAAATACTTATACTGATAAAACTATATTAAACGAGGATTTATACCAGATATATGTAAGCTGTTTAATGTGGAACGTGACCCTGGGCGAAATTTCGAGTAAATGTCTGAAAACTGGTACAAAAACAAATAAAACAGCAAAAAACCCCTCTTATTATAAGTATCTTTTATGGCCGAGAGTGTAAGATAGGTTCATTCTGACCCGAGCTTAGGGTGTTTTGTGGAATATCTCATGAGCGGTTATGGTAGATGCTTTTTCTCCCACCTCAGTTAAACAAAATTAAGTAAAAATGTATTTTTTGCTGGAACTCTTTTGTGCTTAGTGAAAATAATTGCGTACGGATATGCGATAATTCGTGGTTGTCATGGATATTCGCGCAGTGATTCAGAGTATGTAAATGGTCTGATCGGTCTTTAAATAGTTCTAAGAAGAGTAAAGCATTATTTCTTGAAAGGTGTGTGGAAACTGTTTTCTGGTGACATTTGAAGCGAGAAATAATTAACTAGCGTTCTAAATATTGCCACAAGACAAGGTTTCCATGATGCGCTACAGACGACAGTCTTCAACAAGGGAGGTAATTACAATGTGGTGACCATAAAAGAAGTTCCATACGGGCATTTTATCTTCGCCCGTGGGCAAGATAAGAATTTATAGCATGGTTAAATTACTGGATCTAATTATCTGAGGTGGGAGAAAAGAATTTCTAGCATGGTTAAATTAATGGATCTACTTATCTGAGGTGGGAGAAAACATATTTCGATTAACGTCATGTAATACGTTTTAATACAATAAGTATTGAGTAAGAAACAGGTATAGGGGTAAGATTATTTGTTAATGCGAAGAAACGAAGTCGGTAAGGTACACTTTTCTTGATTTGAAGTAAAATTTTGAATAAATATATTTAAACAAATCAAAAGTTATATGAACATCTTTTTTCAAAATTTCAAAGATAGGCACACTGTTTTTCAGCGAAAAACGACGCCGTTTTTTCCGCGAAAAAATGACGTTTTAGACAAAAAACTAGAGAATGAAATTTTTATGTCCGTGAATGTTTTCACAAGACTTAAGGTTGTAATTTCATAGCGGTAAAGGAAGAATTGATAAACATATCGGTTATTGTAGCTGGAAAAGTAAAGAATGACAGATGAGTCAATATTGACGTCAGTGGTATAATTTGCATACTCGTAGTTTCAAAACTATTTCAAATATTAAAAATGTTAAAAACAGTCCCTAATTGGGCATATGCTGATTAATTTGTACACCCATTATTACACATTATCTCCACCTTAAGCTGTTAGAACAAGAAAAATTATTTCACGTCGTATATATTTTTATACATAAATTAGAAATAAGTTCGCAGAGCTATTTTTCAACTTAATACAACATGCAATTTGTGCTCAATAGCTATCTACTCCAGATAAGATAACTTTGTTAACAACGCAATAATACTTTAACGCAAATTATGCTTGGATTCCCGTTCCGCAAATGATTGTGAGTGTATGCTATTTCAAACACTTCAGCCAAGTATACAACCTGCTATTATGTATACTGTTTCTAGAAATGGTAATTTTCATCAGAAAGCCAAAAAAATAGCAAAATTGTGGTGCAGACCTTTGATTTAAAGGAACAAACATTGAGCTTAAATGCTATTTAATCTTTCAGGAAGAACTAAATATAAAGTGACTCACATACTGCCAATCAGGATAGACTTTATTAATCAAACAAATATTTTTTTGAATAAACAGGAATATGAAAGCTTAAATAACTTAAACGGCAAGTTAACTTATTTGCAAAAAATATCTTTAATTTAACATTTGCAGCCTTTTTTAATATCATATCATTCTTATTTGCAACATTTACTGGTTCAAACGTGATGTGTTTAGTTTTGATCAAGGGGAAGTAACTACACTTCATTTTAAAAGTAGTTTTTTGATATTGTAACTCCACAGTTTGCCGTGAAAATATTCAATGTCGTTATATCACAAAAGAAAACTTCATATTTTAAAAAAGCATGCGAAAAGCATGAAAGAAATAAAGATTGTTTATTTATTTCAGTGTAATATCGTATTTTATTTCACGGGTGTCCTAGAAAAAACACGTTTTCACTGTTGTTATTTCACTGATAAAACTCCATATTTCATCGAAAAGCATGAAAGAAATACGTGTAAATGTGATTTGATTCTTACTATAGACATCAAACTTTAAAGACGATGAGTACTATAACCAACATATAACTGATATTGATTGGATTAACTTATCGGATAGAACAATAATGCAAACACTCATCCTAGTATATAAAAATAACTGTGATGAACTACCATCTTACCTAGAGTTATTCTCGTAATTCTACTTTCCAGTGACAGTTAATGATTTTTTTCCTATAAACTATGAAACAGTGAACATCTAGTAAAACTTAGGAGATAAGGAATTTACAGTAATTCAACGATTTCCTCCGCCATTTCATTGTGAAGTACACTCGTTGTAGCCACAAGACACTCGTTCTCCACTCTCGTCTTTCAAGCAAAATTTACAACAAAGGTTTAAAGGACATGATGTTCCATTTGTGTTGGTCTTTGGAGAACGCTGCTGGTCATTCACGTATAAAATAACTGCAGTAATCTTAATTCAGACTTGTTTAATATCACCTTAGAGACTCTCCGTTATGTGGTCACTGGCATGCAGAGACCTTTTTAAGAACACTAGATATGTTCATTTTTCCTCTGAGCACTAACAAACTACTTTTCGGATCTTCTAATCTCTCTAATGATGATAACGTTGTGATATTTACGTACAGCACTGTATACAATACAGGAATCGCTTTTTAACACTCCAGGTACAAGAAGCACTGCACTACTCACTTCTATCTTTCTAAATTTCTCTCTTGATATATTTCTCTCTTCAATGTTAATTCTTAGACATACTTTATTAGCTTGATTTCTACTCTCTCTATCATTATTTATTGCATTACACTTTCTATCAGTTAGTAGAAACCTCTTTTCTCGCAGTTACATAACACATTATTCTCATTCCTGTGTATATCAACACTACATAACTGCATGAAATATTACATGTATTTTCATAGTTTATGTATTAACAACGTAATCATTTTGCTTTTCCTTGCGACGTTTTGGGAAAGGGCCGTAACCGATGTTGGAAAAACTCGAGGCCCAATCACTTTGCATGTTCTTTACAAATGAACGTAAGCTTTGTACATTGCGCTGTTTCTGTTTCTTTGTTGTTGTTTTTTCACCATATATTGTGTAAATTTATCATAATGCAACAGAATATTTTTAATCAAGTTTAAGGATTTTCTATAATATATCAACTGTATTTAAGTAGATGAATATGAACCCTTTCCTGTTTAATGCATAGATTTTTTTTACGGACTTAGGTATAAAGTAGTACGTTAAAAAGGTAAAGAAAATAATAACATTGTACACATTGTTTTAAGTCAGATTGCTAAATGGTTTTATAAGACCTCCATTTGTGAACGTATATCAGAACCGATTATGTTTATGTATCATTTATATAATGTTTTGATAATTCTTCATGTCTATTTCAATATGTTTTTAGAATAATTTTAATATTAATATAACTTCAATAATGTTGGTTTATCAATGAAGGAATCTTTCTAAATACGTATCTACTTTCCCCCACAATTGTTTAACTGATTAACGGCTGTTTGTATATATTGTATGTAATGTTTGTATTGTGAAAAAAATAACAAAAGGGCTGCAGGGTTGTCATAAACTGATAAAACATACTTTACCGATAAGTGACGGGACAACCACCTTAGAACAGTCAGTGAAGCACACGTCTACTGGTACAATAGTCGACTGGACAATACTTGAACACTATTATATTGCAGAGGTTATGGGAGGAAGAACAGGTACTTTGGATATGCTGGAATATGTTGGTCTGTGAAAAGGGCACATTGATATTACATAGGGGTTGTTTAGGCACTCTCTTGGTTATGGTAGAAGCTGTAGCTGCCAGCCTAATTGTAACATTGAAAATCAAATCAAGTCCAAGAAGACCCGTATAAAACTGTGACATATAGACCTACGACCGTGACTAACTCATACTTCACCATTTGTCCGCGTGTCAAAAGTAGGCACTGATGATTTAAACACACTGCATGAATTTCCATCAAGCAGTAGTGTCGCAAGATCATGCTCACAACGTATATTTTCCTTGCAGGGTGACCGGCGTTCCTGGCTTCTACAGATACTTCCTACTATCAACCAACAGTGTGAGGGCATAAACCGCATATTGTGGCGATACAATAGGACCAAAAACGATACAGTGACCTTCGAATTGAGCAGTAGTGAGAATTTCATTGGCAGTATGCGAGACATGGCAAGCGAACCAGTGAAGTCGCACAAACATATAGAGACATTCGGTGAACATTATGTTACTTATTAAAGTGACACTCTTATTCAAAATCAATACATACACATGTATAACGAACACCAATTTTGAGTGATACACCTTTAACTACTTGCTAAAAATGCATTTATGGAAACTATTAATAACTGAAACACAGTTATAAGTGTGTATGTAAAAGCAGACAGCGCAATTTTTTTTTTAAATGATTGGTGAATGCTAAAAGATTTACTGTGATCTACTTTAGTCTCATGAGGTAGAAATACAGTGTTTTATGCTCATTTATTTCAAATTAAACTCGGTATCCTTCATAAGAATTATTGTTTTCGACATTTATACATTCCATTTTGGAATATAAAAACAATATTATTATTTATGGTAAAGCTTATTTGGGAGTAAGAGTGCATCTTTAAATAAATGCGCTTTAAAACACCTTATCCCGCATTCGTTCTTTCGTCTTCATTTGTTAAGAAACTCCAACATGCCCAACAAGAAATCGCTGTTTTTTTGTGTTTTTTTTGTGAGGGAGGGGGCAATATGCCGGGGGGGGGGCATGTACCTGCCCCCTCCCCCTGGTGTGATTACCTTAACTATTTTATAATAGCGCCCTCTAGTTTGTTTGTCTGAAACATACTTGACTGTATGGCAGAAAATGTAAAAAGAGGCACAGGAAATATTCTTGTCTGGGGCTCTTATCAGCGGGTAAAATTGGGAAATTCTTAGTTCTCAGGGTTTGGTTAAATCCCAGTACGCCAGGTAATTTTCTTGTCTGGGGCTCTTAATAGCGAGTATAACTTGGAAATCCTTAGTTCTCAGCGTTTGATTAAATCCCAGTACGCCAGGTAATTTTTTTGTCTGGGGCTCTTATAAGCGGGTATAACTGGGAATTCCTTAGTACTGAGGGTTTGGTTAAATCCCAGTACGCCAGGTAATTTTCTTGTCTGGGGCTCTTATTAGCGGGTATAACTGGGAAATCCTTAGTACTCAGCGTTTGGTTAAATCCCAGTACGCCAGGTAATTTTTTTGTCTGGGGCTCTTATTAGCGGGTATAACTGGGAAATCCTTAGTACTCAGCGTTTGGTTAAATCCCAGTACGCCAGGTAATTTTCTTGTCTGGGGTCTTATTAGCGGGTATAACTGGGAAATCCTTAGTACTCAGGGTTTGGTTAAATCTCAGTACGCCATTGAGCATTGAGAAAGGAAAATTCAACGCACTAAAACAAGCATATTCCGTAATTCTTATTGAATTTTTTACATCGAAAAACAATATGCAAGGAGTCTCTCTTGAAACCGTGACCTATAGATCTACAACCATGAATAACTCATTTTGAAACATTTTCCCGCTTTAACAGGGTCGACCCCGGAGTAAATGTTTTAATATAAAAG
Organism: Mya arenaria; assembly: GCF_026914265.1. Taxonomy (NCBI): domain Eukaryota; kingdom Metazoa; phylum Mollusca; class Bivalvia; order Myida; family Myidae; genus Mya; species Mya arenaria. Next base: position 12,510,929 of record NC_069123.1, read on the forward strand.
TGACACTCTTATTCAAAATCAATACATAGACATGTATAACAAACCTACATTTTGAGTGACAAATCATGAACAACTTGTTAAATAATGCATTTATGGAAAATATTAATAACTGATAACAAGATTGTAACAGTGTATTTTATAGCTGAAAACCAAAAAATATTAAATGATTGGTGAATGCTTAAAGATTTTCACTGATCTACTATAGTCTCATAAGGTAGAAATATGTTGTTTTGCACAATTATTTCAAATTAAACTCGGTATCCTTCATAAGAACCATTGTTTTCGACATTTATTCATCCTTTCTGGTAAATTTAAACAATTGTATTAATTGTGGTAAATCTTTGGGAGTAGCAGTGCATCTTTAATAATCTTCAATTGGGCATATTGGATCAAACTAAATCATTAACAAGTAATCCCTAAGAAATATTGTTACAAGGACATTGAGTTGAAGATTATATGGACACTCCAGTGCAAAAAGACATCATTATATAAATACAGCAATACTAGTAATATCCCTGAAATTGGCACTTGGGACATTTATATCTGGAAAATTGCTTTTTATTAGTAATATCCCAAAATCCTCTAACTATTTCGAGCTGGTCGATATTTCTGCTCCCGTTGAGACTGCAAGTCATCTTCAGTTATATTCTAGGCACGATTGGCTGTGCTGGCCTTATTTACTCGTAGTTGAAAGCATATATAATCTCGGAACAACCACTTTAGGCAACGTTGTAAAGTATGCAGGGCATACAGACATGCAGCCGATTGTATAAAATTGGATAACTTTTTTGGTTTGGTTAGCCGAAATGTTAATTGATTTTTCCATATTTATCCAATAATAACTATCGATCTATTTAATAATTGAAATGCACAACTATATAATATGTGAACTAGCCAAAAGGTTATTTGTGAAAAAATTATCATAATGTCATACATCTGCATTCATAATGTCATACATCTGCATTCATAATGTCATACATCTGCAGTCATAATGTCATACATCTGCAGTCATAATGTCATACATCTGCAGTCATAACGTCATACATCTGCAGTCATAATGTCATACATCTGCAGTCATAATGTCATATGCAGTCATAATGTCATACATCTGCAGTCACATCTGCAGTCATAATGTCATACATCTGCAGCTAAGTGTATAAAACTGGTTAATTCTTTGGATTGGTCTTAAGTTAACCACGGCGTTTATTAATTGGTCAATCTTGATAACAAAATACTAATAATCAATAAAGCATTTTCAAACTAACCAAAATATAAACTGTGGACAACATACCAACGTTTCATACACTTTGCTCCAGGCTGCTACTGTATGGCGGTGGTCAATTGTATAATAGTGGTTATTTGTTTTAAATGTTTAAAGTTAGCCAAATTGTTTATTGATTGGTTTAAATTCGCAAACTAACCAAAATATCTCATTAGGACAACTCATACAAAAATGATACAAATGTTGTCTTCAGAATTACCGATTCGTACAAAGAGAACCGTTCCTTTAAGGTTTTCGATGAAATTTGGAGTTTTATCAGTGAAATAACAACAGTAGAAATATTTCACTTCAAACTAACGAGTGAAAATATCAACTTTAAGAACTACTTTTAAAAACAATGGTAGTTACTTCCCCTTGATCAAAACATCACTGTTGAACCAGCAAAAAAAAGAAAATCTGATATTAAAAAAGGTCGCATAATTATGTTCAAATTAATACAGACGAAAAAACATCTGCTCAAACACAAATTCTATGTTATATCATCCGTCAAATATCTTTTGGAACTGTTTGACGTTGTAGTTTGAACTTCCCGGAAAATTAACATAATAATTAACGTACTGTTACCCCACGTCTACAAAACTGTCAACAAACAAGGTGATCTTCACCATTTATCTGGGGAACGACCCGTTTCAAGCAATTCAGACTGATTACTCATAATGAGTGGTGATTACCCATGTTAACAATTTTAGAACTTGGGAAACTGTTTTTAACCAATGTCAATTCATATTTGGTTTGCATAAACGTTTAACATTTCTATTTATTATTCAGCAAATGGCGACCAGTCTAATATTTTGTCATGCATTCATGCCCTGACCCAGTGCCGTAGCCAGACTTAAAAAACACCGAGGCAGAACGCTCTATGGGGGTCCGGGGGCATCCCCCCCCCAGAATATTTTTTGCAATAAGCGATTTCCTGCATTCTTTGGTCGATGGTTTGTGTACATTGAGGCAAATGATGGAAGTGGAAAGAGGTTATTTTTAGAGCTATAGAAATTGTTATATGCCCCAAAAACACCGAGACAGGTGCCTCCGTGTGCCTCAGTGTAGCTACGGCACTGTGACCCATTCAAATATGTTCTTGCATTAACTGTTACTACTAGAAAACATAGATGCATTATTAAAAGTTTATTGAAGAATGCTCAATTAATGGTTGCATTAAAACACGAGTAAATAACAAACTATAAAAAAACAAATCTTGGAAAACTGTTTCTCCGCGATCCGGAAATTGATATGACAAAAGAACATATCTTGGAAAACTGCCGAAATACACATTTTTCTTAATAACTCTTTTAACCATTAATATCAATTTTCGAGCGTAAATTTGAAAAAATGCGATCTGTTATCAACATTCATATACCACTGATTTCTGATCACTGATTGGCTCATTCCAAAAAAAAGTTGTCAAAATGGTCAATCTGTGAGAGTGCAGCCTTAATCCCGAAGATCGCAAAACGATTCAATCACCTTTTACCGACAATATAGAAACTAAAATATATAATGATTGAGTGTGTTATGTCACTGTATGAATAGACATGCTTGTTACAAAATAACTTAGAAGTCCACTGACACAAACGCCTTGAAATACGGATTCAGAGTCATATTACACTGATATAATTGCAAGCGGCTTATAAGTATCTTCCATGGACGAGAGTGTAAGATAGGTTCATCCCAACCCTCGCGTAGGGTGTTTTGCGGAAACGAGTTTTACCGAGTTTCCGCAGAACACCCTACGCGAGGGTTGGGATAAACTGTTCTACTGCAGCAAACCATTATTTATATTTATGTTGGCTGCACGATTATTTTGCTTTAATTCCATGGTTTCAGTAACAGAAGCGTGTTTCTTGATTAGTATCTACACAATATTTTCACTTAAACGGTTCACGTACGTACGTTTATTCGGAATCATTTAGTACAAAGGTTACTCATAAAAGTTAAAAATTCTGTTTTCCAAATAACTCTATAGTAACTTTGAACTTTCTTGCCATTACGAGTAATTTCAAAATATTAACAACTTTTTAACGTTTTTTCAATATGACCGACAGAAATACAACTTAATCATCAATTATTAATAGATGCTATTTATTCGTTAAGACAAAGTCATTAAATGACAACTTCTGAAATTCAACAAGTTAGTATTGATAGTCGTAGCCGGCTGCGGTCATCACCCCCTTGACCCAGTCCGTGTATTGGCTTACATCCTCGAAGATACCAGGCTCATTCGCTAACGTGCAGTTACCCCCTGACGACGCAAGGCCTGTGAAGTTAATGTAATTTATAACATGTGAAGATGAGATTGAGACTAAAGGATCAAGCACAGCAGCCAACATTTCAACTATAAACAAGGATAAAAGGCAAACACAGACTCTACGAGAAAGACACACATGGAAATATCGCTTTTGGATGATCAGTGAAAACACTTAGGGTTTTTAAATATGTTTAAGAGGTCAGAACCTCACACAAAACTCCTTAACGATATAACAACCACACACTAAACCCATTTACGATATCAAAATCTCACACTTAAACGGTAAGCGAGATCAAAATCTCATACAAAACCAGTATAACGGAATCATAATGAAAGATCGCAACCTCACACTAAAATTTGTATATCAAATTATCTCACTTTACCCGTTCACAAAATCACAAACTTGCACTTAATCGAAATCTATCAATACTAACCTGTTGTATACACAAACACAACCTAGGACTATACCGGTTAATGAAATCACAACCTTGGTCTAAACCGGTACACAAGATCACAACATAAGGCTTAGCCAGAATACAAGATCACAACCTCGCATTTAACCAGTATATGAGGTCGTATCCTAAGACTAAACCGGTATACGAAATCGCAATCTAGGACTAACCCGTATACGAGTTCAAAACCTTGGACTTAACCGGTATATGAGATAACAACCTCACACTAAACCGGTATACGAGTTCACAACTTTGGACAATACCGGTATATTAGATCAACACCTAGGACTTAACCGATATACGAGACTACAGCCTAGGACTTAACCGATATACGAGACCACAGCCTAGGAGTTAGCTGGTAGGTAAATGAGTTCACATCCTAGGACTTAACCGATATACGAGACCCTAGCCTAGGAGTTAGTTGGTAGGTAAACGAGTTCACATCCTAGGACTTAACCGATATACGAGATCACACCATTGGACTTAACCGGTATACGAGACCACAGCCTAGGAGTTAACCGGTATACGAATTCACAACCTAGTACTTAACCGTTATACGAGATCACACCATTGGACTTAACCGGTATACGAGTTCACAACCTAGGACTTAACCGGTATACGAGTTCACAACCTACGACTTAACCGGTATACGATCGCTAGTTCACAACCTAAGACATAACCGGTATACGAGTTCACAACCTAGGACTTAACCGGTATACGAGATCGCAATTTAGAACTAAACCGGTTAAGTTTTCTTTTTAAATGTGTATGAATCCTTGTTATTGTGGTTTTGTTTTCTACTTTGTCCTTGACTGTACCGGCGAGAGTTCCCTACCCACTTAAACCACAATATTTGTTTACTAAAAGGTGTTTTTTTGAATTGGTGACAAATCATGAGCGAACATTGATATAATATAATGATAATTGAATCATTGTACACTATAGGACGAAAACACAAATAAAGGAGAAAAAAAGATAAACATAATGACAAAGTGTCTTCATTCTCTGTACATATCCTCATAAATTGAATAAAACAGAAATCAACATATAGGTCCTGTGAGAACACATGGCCGTTTTGACAGACGAGTTTTAATTTTCTACACCAAATTTTAGATGATTAGATCAAAATTAATCTCCGCCCAAAACTGCCTGCCGTTTAATTGTTCATATCGTGTTGACAGTATATCAATTCCAAAGATGCCCTTTAGAGGTCTGAGGAGATGACTGTTAAAAAAGCGAGCACTGTTGAGATATTGAAAATAAAATTCATTTTCTACGTTGAAGACGTTCCATTTGCGTGTGAACTCAAATATATCATTTAGAAACAAAACAAGAGATGTCACTGTAAGTGACAAATGCACACGAAGTGCTACTCAATTATGATTCAAAGGTTATATAGAGAGGAAACAAAAGCAATTAGTAGTAAATGTGTGGAAGAAGAAAGGAGATGAGACGAATGGACGGACGGACTTTAGTGGTAGGGACACGGGTCTCGCACGCGACATGTCGTCTTGGTATGTCGAAAACGTGTGACAAGTTGTTTTAAAATGTGTCCATGCAAGAGAAAGTACTAGCTCGGACATGCCCACCTATACTTTATATCCTTATGTGCAGTATTCCATAGTAAAAACACTATGTGTGACCTTGACCTTAGAGGTAGGAACAGAGGTCGTGAAGGCGACACGTCGTCTTGGTATGTCGAACACACGTAGCGAGTTATTTTAAAATCTGTCCATACAAGAAAGTTACAGTCCGGACACGAGGAATTGAGCAGGTCGGGCGGACGGACGGTACGGATGGTGCGATTTACTATGCCCACCTTCGGGGGCAAAAAAGACTAAATTGAAATACAATCTTACTCTCTTTCGAAAAAAATACTCTAGGTTAATAATCAATTATCACCATTTATTTGATATACGAGATCATCCCTGGTACGAACGTTTTGTCCGTCATACGTATTAAGTGAAGTGTTAAATAATATAAGATATGGCATCACACCTGACAGCTAAACACATTCATTACGCATGCGCGAGGGATGTGAAGCTCATGTGAAGCTCAGAAAGTTTGAATCAATAGGTTATCAAGAAAAGGCAATTTAGATATAATAAGTTACGGGGTTAGAAGGTGACGCGATACGGGGCAAAGGAAACCATATCGGGTGAGAGCGAAGCCCGGATATGGTTACCTTTGCCCCGTATATCACATATTGGGTCACCTACTAACACCGTAACGTATATATCAAGTCGAATACCTGTTAAAATGTTTCATTTATTTATCGCAATATTCGTCGAAATCGGAAAATAGACGCCATTTTGGTACAATATAAATTTGGTGACCCAATATAGAAAAATATTGGGTCACCGCGTGACCAGTTTTGGACCAATGGCGTTGCGTCATTTATGATGGAGGCGTGATATATATTAAGTATTGTATGCAACCACTACAACTACTAAATAAATTAAGTAACATACCCTGAATGTACCAGGCACCGTTTGAATCTTTACACATCAGAGGGCTTCCAATATCATCCTGCAAATAACGATGGTATGGCAACTGTAGTCGTATGAACACAATAACACACAATGCTAATACCATTAAATAGGACAACGTGTGTGTACAACGCAATAAATCTGTACAGCGATAGATATAGATACACCATAACAGGGGTTTATCCTTTTTGTTATTGTGATTTGCCGCCATGAGCTTGACGCGAAACCGGCTTTGCAAATAAAATAGGATAAACCCATGTCATGTCATTTACTTTCTATTTATACCTTTCATGAACCGGCACCTTTTGAAATATGAACATTTGTATCTGGAAACACTATGCTAGAACTGTTAGTAGTGTATGCATAGTGTATGTACGCGCGTGTTTAAAGGTCCGCCTACTGCCAATCATCTGATACACACTCCCTGTGTCAGATTTGGCGTCGACAAAGTATCAGCCAATGAGGTTGTATTCTAAGTCAGTTAGATGACATGAAGTGAATTCTTAATGATTAAAAAGGACTCGTTCGCTACGCTCAATCCGCCCATTCTTAATCATTAAGAATTCACTTCATGTCCTCTGACTATTCCAGACGTTTAAACTTATTCCTTATTTCCTTTTATTCCTTAAACGTATTCTGTGTCACCCATTAACTTGTCCAGTGACCGGCAAATTCGATCATTAGTAACTTGGTAAATATATGGTTTATATCAAATATTTACCCCGCATAAGTCTTCATGCCCAGCACCTATTTCAGAGTCAACCATAACGTTGTCCAGTGACCGGCATTCATGGTCACTAGATATATTATGGTACATATGACATATTTACCTCGCAGAAGTCCTTCCCGCCGTTTTCATGTCCGGCACATAGCTCGGTATCGGGTAGAAAGTCGTCCCAGTGCCCGGCACACACGGAGTCGGCCAGGATCGGCATGTCGACCTGGTTCATTACCTCCTCATCACCCGTGTCTGAAACAACAACAATAGAAAAGATGTCAATTTATTAAGAAAACTGCCGAATATTAAATTTAGTAACGCTTTGAGACATACAGCATCAATTTCGAACGATCAGAGCGATCTGATATATTGTCAGAAGTTTTATATCACTGGTTTCAAGACATATGCGCCAAAATTGGCTCATTCCAAGACAAAAAATAAATAAGTTGTCAAAACGCTCAATCTGTGAGAGTGCAGCTTTAACAGACGGTTAAAGATTTTAGCATCTAAACTAGCCCTAACTGCGAGTGCTTCCCCATCCTGCCAAATAGCAGACCTCGCCAGCTGTGTACGTGTGGCTGGAATCCGGCAGGCAAGCTGGCCGGGTGTGGTCGTTAAATCTGAGGGGATAAAAGAGAAACACCTTTATGTGAGAAACAGATATGTTATTTGTAAAAGTAAACACTCGCATCTTCAATGCCACTTTTATATAAACATTGCCATCAGATTGGTGATGATTACTGATGGCAGTGTAATGTTGCATGATTGCCGTGTAATGTTGCATTATGACTGTGTAATGTTGCATGATGACGGAGTAATGTTGCATGATGGCAGTGTAATGTTGCATGATGGCAGTGAGTGTAATGTTCCATGATGGCCGTGTAATGTTGCATGATGGCAGTGTAATGTTGCATGATGGCAGTGAGTGTAATGTTGCATGATGACAGTGTAATGTTGCATGGTGACAGTGTAATGTTGCATGATAACAGTGTAATGTTGCATGACAGCGTAATGTTGCATGATGACAGTGTTATGTTGCATGATGTCAGTGTATTTTTGCATGATGACAGTGTAATGTTGCATGATGCCAGTGAAATGTTGCATGATGCCAGTGTAATGTTGCATGATGACAGTGTTATGTTGCATTATGGCAGTAAAATGTTGCATGATGACAGTATTATGTTGCATGATGGCAGTGTAATGTTGCATGATGGCAGTGTCATGTTGCGTGATGACAATGTTATGTTGTATGATGGCAGTGTAATGTTGCATGATGACAGTGTTATGTTGCATGATGGCAGTGTAATGTTGCATGATGACAGTGTTATGTTGCATGATGGCAGTGTAATGTTGCATGATGACAGTGTTATGTTGCATGATGACAGTGTTATGTTGCATGATGACAGTGTAATGTTGTATGATGACAGTGTAATGTTGCATGATGACAGTGTTACGTGCATTATGACAGTGTAATGTTGCATTATGACAGTGTAAGACAGAAAGTTTTATTCCTAATAGCATTGTAGGAAACCCATGGCCTATCCATCCCGATGCAGAGGTTAACTTAATATTGGTCACAATTTGCTTTGTGACGATAGCCCTGTGCATTTAAACATAATCTTGATTAGGTCTTAGGTCACTAGGCCTCCTTTTGCCTTGTTAGCGCACTCTCTTCCCATAAAGGCGTCCTGGATTCGATTCTCGGCGTCGGCGAAAGTAAGTTTATGTTGAGGTCATCAACTGGACAATTGGTTTCCTCCGGGTACTCTGCTCTCCCCCTACACCACAATGCCACATGTTTGCGGCGTAACATCGTGCCATTGAGAGTGATTAATACTATGTTGTAATAAATAGTTTCACAATCGTTTTAGAATAAATAAGTTTAAAAAATAGTAACATACACGATCGGTTCTCTTGTCAGGATGAGAGCCACGTCATTTTCCAGGGTGGACGTGCTGTAGTTTTTATGGATAAGTATGCGCTGAATGTGGTAGAATTTCTCGTGCGGATCGCTAGTGCTGATGTTGTATTCTCCGGCATATAACCTCCATAAGTGCAGAGTTTGTTCAGAAACAACGAAACCCGGCCTAGCAACATCCATGAATCATGCATTAAAGCACACTTGGTGATTTTTGTTAAATCTTGGCAATATAATCTAGTTAACAAAATCACATTTAACACAAGACATATATAAACGAAATTTTAGATTAAGTAAGGTCGGGCGAGGAATCACGTGACTTAGAGGGGTTCTCACATGGGTCACCACGGACCACAACCGATGTAAACAAACAACTATATGACGATAATTTCTGATAGAAAAGTCTTGTATAGGCTAGGAAATATTTTCTTATCTTTTCTGTAACAAAAGTTCTTAAGAAAATAAGGTCACTAACTTGTTTGTTTTTCATAGGTTTTGACCCGTGGTGACCTATGTGAGAACCCCTTTACGTCACGTGATTCCTCACCTATTTTTGTTACGAAAAAACCCCTTACAGAACGAAGTTTTGTGCGGCGGTCAGAATTACGTGAGGGTGGAGTATGGCCCCAGACCCAATGATGTAGCCCTGGGGGTCCGTTATCATAACCTGAAGGTGAAACAGAAAATCCATGTAGTAGGTGCATTCAATATAGGCTGTAGGCCGCAGACTTTTATAACCGTATCTCGGAATATTAAGTAGCTTGTTAATAACTCTGAACGTACATGTTTATTTTTTAAAAGTGAACACGAGTGTCACCATAAATGTCACTACATAATAATTACATTCGTCAAGACCTTTGTAAACTAAAGCTTGGCGTCCATATTGTATAACTTGAAAGAAGCTATGACGTCATTGTTTATTTCAGTATTGAGCTCTGATTGGATCAGCGCAATGCTAATTAACCAATGATATATGACGTAACGAATTCAGCTATGCTTCAAACCTTTGTTGTCGGTTATAGATAGATTTATTTCAGTAAGGAATGCACATACATGGACATTTAAAATAAACAACATGTATAGTAAATAACATTATACATACATGATATTTTCAATAGCCATGACAGGCACACCGAACCAAGAATGACACAAAAAAGAGAAAACTTTTATTTCCATTGTGGTCCTTTGTTTTGGTGGCTTGGTATAGGGAGGCATTGCATATTTAAGTAATAATATAGCTGTATTCGAAATTTTACAAATATATCAAAAGTTAGTCTTTATGCATTAAAATAAATATTGCCTTAGTTGTATCACAGTCACTTTACATAATTTAGTAACGTAAAGTTATAAGTTGAGAAAGTTAAATATAATTATCACAATATAGTATGAATATGACAGTATGTAGTACTTATAAAATGCGGGGTTAAGTTAAAATAGTTCCTTTACTGAAAATCTTTGAATAAATAAATGAAAAAACCTTTTAATAGCATAACTAATTATGCCAAATTATCTAAAAAAAGATTCGTTACTAGCAATTTAAAAACAGGTAATTTCTTACTCTGTGCGATACAAGATGGCAACTTGTTCCATAAGGAAATACCAGAAAAGAAGAAGGACTTTAACCCAACACCTTTGACCTCTGGAACAGCATAAGCCCCTTTCTGACATAACCTTGTCCTGTATGTGTGCACAGTATCTTGGGAGATAAAATTGTCTCCCATGTAGTCCGGGGCTATGCCATTTTTTATTCTAAAGACATGACCCAAACTTATCTGGTCTACACGTTTGTTGACAGGTAACCAGTTGAGTAATTTAAAGTGTTCTGGGCCAATGTGGGACCATGCATCTAGATCCAAAACAAACCTCATAAGTTTATTTTGTGTGGTTTGGAGCTTGGTTTTAAGTAACTTGGTCAGACCATGATACCACATAGAACAGGCATAATCAAAATGTCATTGAATTAAGACCATGACAAGGAGTTTCTTGGTATGTTTTGTAAGGTAACCTTTCTTTCGATATAGATATTTCAATCTTGCATTAGCCTTTTTAAATATAGAACGAGCCATAGAATCAAAAGATAGAGTCTGATCAATAGTTGCGCCAAGATATTTAACAGCAGAAGTTGGTTCAATAGTGGTACCATTACATGTAATATCAAGTGTTGAGTTTGACCTTATTTTATGTTTAGACCCAAATAAAATTGACTCAGTTTTGCCTAAATGAAGTGACAACTTATTATCAACCAACCATTGACTGACAAGATGCAGGTCATCTTTCAATGACGTTTCCACAGAAAACTTACATTTACCTGAAACAAGTATGCCAGAATCATCAGCGTATAACAAGAGCTTGTTTTTAACCACGGCTGACATATCGTTTACATAAATCAAAAATAAAAGAGGGCCTAGTATGGAACCCTGTGGAACTCCACATGCAATAGTAGAAGTAGTAGAATATGTACTGGAGACATCAACCAGTTGCTTTCTATCTGAAAGGTAGGATTCAAACCATCTTAAAATGTCATCACCAAGTCCTGCTGATCGAAGCTTCGTAAGAAGGATGGGTTGGTCGACTGTATCGAAAGCCTTATGGAGGTCTAACAGAATCATACCTACTACGTGACCTTTGTCCATTTCCATCCTTATGAAATCTGTTAAATGAATTAGACATGTATCTGTTGAGTAGCCACTTCTAAACCCAGACTGAAATTTATACAATAACTTGTTTACTTTGAAGTATGATTCAACTTGGTCATATACAACCCTTTCATAAATCTTTGATACAATACCTAAAATAGAAACCGGACGGTAGTTACCTACAGAAGTTTTGTCATTCTTTTTAAATATGGGAACTACTCTAGCGGATTTAAGATCATCTGGTACCACACCTTGAATAAGGGATAAATTTATGACATGAGCAGGAGGTTCGGCAATAATAGAAGCTCCATCTTTTTAAAAAAAGAAGACATACCATCTAAACATGTAGCCTTATTAGCACCTTACTGAGATAAATATTTCAAAATCTGAGTTTCAGAAACTAATGAAAAAGAAAAGCTATTTATCAACACGCCTAAATTGGAGAAAAAAAATTGTCACAAAAGTTTTTCCAAACTTATTTACACAAACTGGTAATTTTTCAACAAGCTTAGAGGCAACTGTGGTATAAAATGAGTTAAAAGAGTCGGCAATAGTTTTCTTATCAAAACAAATATCTATACCAATATTAAGACAAATATTGGAACTTGAAGAAGATAACCCTTTCTTAGAAGGTAAGCCAATATTTTTAAGAATAGACCACAGAGATTTTGAATCATTTTTGTTTTCTTCCAGAGTCTCAGTGAAAAGCTTTTCTTGGATGAATCAATAATATACTGTGTTTTGTTACGTAATGATTTAAAAGTACCATAATTTTCTTCACTTCTGACTTTTCGATACTGTTCAAAAGCTGAGTCCCTCTGTTTTATTGCATTTAGGATATCATAATTCATCCATGGTTCCGTTCTTTGTTTAATACGCAGTTGTTTAACTGGTGCAATATTGTTAACAACTGACATAAAAGTATTCTCAAAAAATTCCCAAGCTTCAGAAGCGTTATCAGAAAGAATAATACTTGTCCAGTCAGCAGCTAACAAGTTTCCTTGAAACTCTTCTTTACTATAGTTTTTCATGGATCGTGTTGTAATATTATTATGCGATCCAATAAATTACTTAGAAACCTTTCGCGTACAAAAAATGATGCTGTGATCACTGAAACTTGTTTCAATAACTCCAGATTGTGAAATATTATTCGGATCTGACACTAATATCAAATCTATAGTAGAGGATGTTGTACTACATATCCTTGTAAAATCATGTATCAGTTGTGTAAAATTAGACATATCAATAAAAGAACTAAAAGCAGAAAACAGAGTGCATGGTTTTGACGTCTTAGTGATATAAGCATTATCATACTCAGAAAAATGGCTAGTTGTTGAACACAAACTCTCTAGAAGACTATAAATGTTTGTTTGATGGGGTGGTCTGTATACAAGTCTTTGCGTATGTAAATTAGTACTCCACCACCGTGCCGATTTCTATCTTTTCGTTGAAGTAATTATTAAGTGAAATTTCAGCATCCGGAACCGTGTCGTCCAGCCAAGTTTCTGTGATACATATGCATGCTGCCTTTGTTTGACGTGAGATAATCCGAATTTCATCCAATTTGGGCTGGAGACTTCGCACATTTACATGAATAAAATGAAGGCCACGTTTGGTAAATGCCTTGTAATTGTCAGATATATCACTTCCATTTGCAGGTCCTGGACATGGGTGAACATCGCCACATAAAAGTAAGCATACCGATAAAAAGCTATCATGTCTTTTTATAGAATAGCACGACTGAGTGATCTTCTTCGTATTAGTGGCATACAAACTGGTAAAATGCTGATAAAAAGTAAGTTGGCCATATGAAACTGGTAATATTTCAACAGTGTCGGAAATCCAATTGACGTCTGAATAATGGTACACTTTATATTTACATGAATTGTCTTCTTCAGCGAATCGAAGTAGGTAAAATGTCAATATTAAAAGCGTCTTTAACATATCCATTTTAAAATCTGTCTGTTTGCTTTCTGGTTTCTTCTTGAAATAATAATGAAATTCTTTAAATGTAAACAAGCCTCTCTAGGAAACACAACACCTTGATTGATTTTCTTCTTTGAAGTTAAAGTTCTGACATCCCGAAAAGCCTTGGGCAGCCATTTCAATCTTCGTCACTCTTGATTACCTGCGCCGACGTCAAGGCAATTTGTAGTTTTTCAATGATAACACAATCCATTTTGATAAAATTTAAACCATAAGACGTGAATTTTAATTTGACATCGTTTGATATCATTTTTTTTTAAATTTTGCTTGAGAAATAGCGTTAAAATAATTTATTTTTTGTTGAAATTAATAAGAGCGTCATTTTTTACGACTTGTTATGATGACGTCATTTCCGCTGTCATTTCCGTTACATAATTTTAAGCACAAGTACTTAAGTACAGAAGTTACTACTCATTTTAAATCGTAATGAATATGCGTACTTCATGGAATTTGTAACAACTCCAACAGGTAAATAAAGGCTATGACTTTAATATAGTTCGTTCTTTCGGAAATGTTTTTTGTATACATTTTGTTTTATTTTCTTTATTGATAAGTGTGTTTTTCTATTTTTGTTGTACTCCCTATGTTTGGATGTCTGTAAGAACGTAATAAGAATAAAATTCGTAATAAAAAAGAACTATGTTTAAATATGACAAAAATAACTGTTATTTCATAAAATCTTGTTTTAGATTTTTTTTGGTAAAAATTGTGCAACAATTGTATTCCGTTTGTTCATAACTTGCAATGTTTGAATAGTAAATAAAATAAAAAAAAATGCCAAAGAAATGTGCGACATACGACATATGGCCAGGATCCTGGCACAGCAGTAGTTCCGCCGACAATCCTGGTGGTTACCGGCTGTATCACAGGAACACCACAAGGTACCTGGGTTGGTGCTGGGACACAGACAAATGGTGATAGAGAACTTTATTTGTCACACATTCGAAATTGGTGTCGAGGTTAAGTTAGCTTTTCCCACTTATGTTTATGCAGGTTGAAATACACTACGACCAATATAGTTTGTTTAAGAGTACAGTAGAACCCCGTTGGCTCGAACTTGCTTGGCTCGATTTCATAGTTGGCTCGAACTGGAGGTGGGACCGATTTCTTTATACTGAATGAAAGCATTCTTGCTTGGCTCGAACTCCCCGAAGCTCGAGGTATTTTCGCCGGTCTCTTGGAGCTCAAGCCAACGGGATTCGACTGTATGGTTATAAAGTATCATAAAACATTTTAAATACTTAAATTATCTGGACTTCAATCAAAATGTAATGAAATATGTTAATGTTTGATACTTAATGGTAAATAATGAAATGCAAAATAATATACAGCATATCATGGTAAGTCTTACGAGTGGTTTGTCCAAATGTTGTTACAAAAATGCTCAGGGTGACTACAATCTCGAACCGCATCCTTGTACCTGTACAAAACAGTGAAGTATTAAGAATCTTTCTCAGTTCTGCAAAGAATATCAAAGTCAGGTGTGTTTTTGTTACATATCAATTACTTTAAATATTTTTACCTTGACGTGTGAAGGAAATAGCAGACGATGTACAGACGAAGTTGTGGTAATGGTCTGCAATTGCTCTTGACGTTATCCTTCGTTATATGTAGGTCGTGTTTTTTGCTTTGTCTGTACGCTGTGGCCCTTCTTTTATCAATGCGCGTGCATGCACTGACTGATAGCTGGACTAAATATGAAACATGCCTAGACGTAGACTTCAATGTTTTGCACTTAACCTTTTGCAAAAGATAATTATTCATTTATGCTATTATTTGGTTAAAAATATAGGTTCATTAAAGCATTAATTGAAACCGTATATATACGTAGTTTTTGGTTTTAAGTTTTAATTTGTTAATTTAAATTGTTCATTTCATTCAATTAATGTGTAAAGTGTATGCACAAATAAAGATGCCCATATGATTACAATCAAATTAAGCTAAGACTAAGTAGGCTCTGGTGTCTATATTCATTTGAGGATGTCACTCATTCAGTTTTTTTCGGGGGGGTTCGTTTGTGTTATGCAAGATAGCAAGATAAGTTTTTGTACTAAGGGTTTACGCTTTACACAAAGCACAATTTGGTATGGCCTTAGTTGAGCTTGGATCCTTGCCTTATATCACTAAACAATGTTTATATTTGATTGTTGACGCTTTTGATGGCAGTAGACCTGATAAATGTTTAATGATTAAGATTTGCCAATACTAAAAGAGGTAAAAGCGTATGCCATGTCGCTTTTCTATCATTCCTTCCAACTGCTTATGAGTATGTGATGTGTTGTATGTGAGTATGTGATAACTGGTACAAAAAATGACTTGAATACTTCAGTTACAATGTTTTAGGAATAAATGATCTTTGTCAGGTTAATGTAAAAACATTTACTAAAAAGCAAGAACCTAAGAGAGATGGATACGGGTCGGGTGAGGATAATGTGTAAGGAGAGAGAATAAACGAGAACGGGTTATTGGGAAGGGAAGGGGAGGGTCAAGACGTATGTTGAAGATGAACATACAATCAAAAGGTGTTGGTTAGCGGAATGTAATTCCATAGTCCTCCACTTGAAAAATATTTCAGAATTGATACAAGAAAGTTTTATATAACGTTTGTCGCTATTGTCGCTTGAAACCACGTCATTCATCACATGCTTTGTTAGAAGCATTCTCCGAAACAACTATTGATTATTGGCGGGCAAATCCCAGGGTATCATCTTATAGCCCGCGAATGAGCAGAAACCCAAATGTGAACCAGTTGATGTACTTTTTGAGATCAAAACTGAATAACTAGACATTGCTGAATAAGGACTAATTCTAAGAGTGTAATGAAGTTTTGTGTCCCGAAATCACAGGTCACCGTAGTATAAATAGTACTCACTAACCGAGTTAATTAACATAAACACAACAAGCGTGATCGAGCGTGAATCGCGACTTGTGTGATCTCCTTATAACGACGGTTAAGTGAAGAAACTGAAGCAGATTGAAATCTTCATTTCGTCATGTTACTTCTAAAATGACAAAATATATCTCTGGACACAATGATGTGTTTACATGTTGACATTATTTCCCAAGAAGAACGCACTGTAAATTAAAAATGTCAATGCTCTAGGGAAAAGTGCACCTAAATTCAAAACTTGCCTCTAGTTTGTGAACCTGTCGAGATTAAATCTTGAACTTGCTTCATAAAGTGACGGCCAATAATTCGGAAAATGTGGTTTAGTGTACACAATGTTCATATTATACAATCTTACAACTAAACACACACATGCATTTCACAGTTCACACACTTTTTATAAGTATATTGACATACATATACATGTATATAAAATGAGAACATTACCAAACAAAATGAGAAC
Source organism: Mya arenaria (assembly GCF_026914265.1). NCBI lineage: Eukaryota > Metazoa > Mollusca > Bivalvia > Myida > Myidae > Mya > Mya arenaria. The sequence goes on from NC_069123.1 coordinate 12,528,005, forward strand.
ATATTCTTAATGATATTTTTAAAAAAATAATAATTATAATTACCGCTACCGCTACCACTACCACTACTTCTACTATTATATAGCTTCATTTATTGAACAAAGTTTATATGTACGTCCAGATAGTTTTTGTAATTGTAACAGAGTTATTTGGCTGTCGTGTTCTGAATTCTTTAAATATCATTGACGCCCTCACGACTAAGATTATTACACTTAAATACAATGAAATTCGAGATTGCCTTATGGCGGGAGTCAAGTCCAATAGAACCAATTGGCGCGGGCAGATCCCACTCAAAGAAACAATGTGTATACAATTATATAATGCTTGAAATATCGTGAACAAAGTAAAACCAGGATTGTACTATTGCAAAATAGAATGTTTTTAATATGATTTAAAGTTGATATGTGTTTCTTGTTGTATATCATACAAACATTTTAAGATAGATTTGTAAAGTATGATAGCTAATCAGAACTAACATAATTCCTTTGAATTAAATGCAATCGCAATTTAAAGTTTGTGGTTTAATTAGAGAGTCTGATGCATGTGTCTCTCTGTGTTGTTTTGCACATTTTCATTATGTCGTTCAGTGTTTCTTGAGCACTAAAATAGGTTCTTCGTTAACCTGTAGCTACTGTGCTTAAACCTACAGTTTTCATTGTTCTATTTATTCAATTAATTCTGATGAGTGATTTAAATACGCAATTAATCAAAATTAACGTGGTACTACTAGTTAAAGTAATATACCACAGGAAACGCACATATTTTCATCCTGTGATACTACATTAACAGACAGTTTGCATTCGGTGAAGGTCATCAAAAAACAGTGAGACAATGATATTCCAGCGAATGGCTAGATTCCTTCAAGCCCAGATTCTTATGAAACTGCTCCTAGGTTTTATGGTCCCTCGCCGTGTTCACATATTGAAATATCAGTACGTCAAAATCAGCAGATGTTAAGACATAAACTATTTAAAATATGGAAATATTGCCGTTTATTTCCAAAAACACGCGAAAATGGTTTGCTTTTTTTCCAATTACTCGTTTATTTTCATAGCTGATGCTTTTCAAAACCAAATTGTTATATCACACTTACCTTTCATACTTCATGCTATATTAGAAAATGATGCAGCTAATCAACGCCTATATCATTCCACAACATAGTGTTGGAAATCGGTTCAAATCAATGACAATGAGTAACATATTAGATAATACAAGGTTTACCATGGCTTACGGTTGATAATTCCACGAGAGATAAAAATACACTCGGGCTAAAGCTCTCGAGCAATTATTCTTACATTTGGGTTAGAGTTTATCAACAAAAAGTCATGGTCATTCATGCATTATTTTTTAAGGAAGATTTCCAAATTGTCTTAACCAAAACACAAACAATAATAGATGGGAAACCAATACGCGTATCAGTGATGTTTTATCATCAGAGTTGCTACTGTTACAACTAGGTTATCATTAAAGGCGTCTTTGTTGGTAACTGACTAGTTACAGTGTGGTTTCAAGGGTTTTAATTGCTTTTCGATGGTTTAACTTGAAGTAGCAACTGCATGGTTTTCTGTGAAGTTCGATGAATATTGTTATAACAGTAGTCACCATGTCTATAATATTTGAAGAAAAGGATTAAACATACTGAAAACAAAATGTGCTGTCTTCCGTCATTGATATTGTCTTGCAAGTATAGTCCGAAACAAGATGACACTACTTGACAACGATGTTGATTGTTTATGCCTTTGTATGCAGAACTTGAACATCTCTCTTGACCTGGCTACTGATTATAAGAATATAAAGTTGGAACACTTTTGACATTTTTAGATCTATGGATAGGCGAAACAGTTGGCTTTCATGAAACATTCTAAATTAAAGAATATAGTGTTTGGTTAATGTGTCTCATACACACATGCCCATGCAATACTGGCAAGGCGGATGTCCGTGTAACTGTGTGGTCACGATGTCAAGAAATTGCACATGGTTATATAGTATTATATACAATAATTTACCAATTCTTCTGAAGTATTTTGCCAGTTAAAGTTCCTTCTTGCAATGTTTTTGAATATATTCTTCAATATTTCCTGACATCTAAAGACAGTTTTATCGTTGTTGGAAATATGTCAGTATGTGCACGACTCAATCTATTATCTTTTAGATTAACAGCTTCATCTTTTTGATTTCCAGACAAAAAATGACAATGCTCATCAAAAGCTGTCTGCATTCCTCTGATAGACGCAATGAATTGCTTGGATCTTATTTAAACCGTGGATATAACGGCAATACTTTGATGAGTATTTGCCTCATAAAAATATAAAGTTGAACATGGCGTCCTTACATAGCTAAAGCTTTCAGTCCTTTTTATTATATTATTTCAGTCCTATAGATTTTATTAAAATTGTGTTACCTTTAAAACCGTTTTTGGGTCGATAGGAATGTTTCAGCGTGTTAAGTCACTTTGTTACACAATTGAACTAAGGGTAATCACTTGGAAGAAGATTTAAGCAAATATATGTTGTGTGTTTTTAATAACGATTTCTTTGTTTGTTCCCAGTTTTAGTATAATGATGCTTCTCATTATGAAACTCTGTGATCACACAGTTTTAAACGTTTTATTTGCAAAGGTAGACTGTGTGGGATTTTTGTAGTTTCGAACAATTACTGCATCATATTTTCGAAAAGTTTTTGCATTAGGTACTTTGAATTGTATTCCTTTGTCTGCAGATAGAGTCGGGACCCATAAGCATAACCGTACTTGGTTTTTAGCTATTAGTTTATTATTATTTGTTTTATTATTAAGTTTCCTCAAGTTAATGCATACTTTGATGAGATTGACTATTTTCGTTTTCACTTTATTCGGGCTTGTTGAGATAAGAGTGAGATTGTGCACATAAAATGGTCTTAAACACCACTAAATTGACATTTTACTTACCGTTCCAAGACGGTATCTAACAATCCTTGATAAACAACACTAGTTTTTATAAAGTGTATATGTACTTTTGTTTATGAAGTTTTGTGCTGATATTCCATTTTTTGTTTAAACTTCCGACTACTGAGATTGTTTCTGTAGTTTTTCTTACAAATATTGCCAAGAACTTCCTCGTTGCGTTTTGCATTCCATTCATACTCCCTGGGTTTTCGCATCACACTTACAAGCACATCTGAATCCCTTCTGTAAATAACAGCAAACCTTTTCATCATACTCTCAAAACACTCTCAATAACAAAAACGGTATTATCTTTCATTGAATAATAGTCCGATTTCCAATGTCTACAGTATGATGCATAGTTAAGATAGAATCATTCTCAGTGGAACCAACGTTCATTCTGTATCATTTAAAGCAAATTTGAAATCATTTCCGACAGGGCAAATCTTCCGAAAAGGTTCAATTATGGGTATACATCATCTTGTTTTAATACCGGCATAAATTTCTCTGATAAATTACATGTGCTTTTTGCAATATTTATTACAGACAAATATTAAATGCTATAAAACAACAACTGTATGATAACGTACCAAGTTCGTGCAATTCTGTCGCCAAGTCGCATGCATATTTGAAATCATTTCCGACACGGCAAAGCTTCTGAAAAGGTTCAAATTATTGGTATACTTGTTTTAAGACCGGCATTAACCTTTGAAATATACAGACTTGTTTTAAGACCGGCATAAACTTTTGAAATATACAGAGCACGTCTGTGATAAAACACATGCGCTCAATTTTGCAATATTTATTAAAGACAAATAGTAAATGCTATAATACAACAACTGTATGATAACGAAACTATTTCATGCAATTCGTTCGCAAATTCCCTTGCATTTGAAACATGCAGTTAAATATTTAATACACCCGTGTGTTTTCTTTGTCCGTCTTTTCTCCGATTCGGAAGTGAACAAGTATTCGGATATAACGAACCGACGAAACCTCTCTGTATATATATCTCAATCGAAGGTTGGACCGATTTTCATACTGGTACTACCCGCGGCTTGAATCTTTGCCAAGTCAAATACATTGTTTTAAGCACTGGCTTTCTAGCTGTTAGCTATTTACATAATACCAGATTCAAATGAATAAGCAGGTAATACAGCATGCATTTATTGATACATATGTTAAAATTGCAATTTACTCATGTACAATTTGTAAAAATTATCCAAAAAAAAATAGCATATAAATAGAAAATCTATTTTTACCGAAATTGGCTTTGACTCTAGTACACTTGACCTAAGTTGACCAAGTGTTTAAGCTCGTATCCCTTGTTCAATGAATGTTATACCACACTTTCTTTATGATTGAACATTTATGGTAAACTGTCAATTGAAAATAAATAAATGTATGCTCTGAATGACAATATTACATAGCCTGTGTACACGACATGGATTAAGAATATGTCATATCGAAGTATACCGTAGATGCATATTTGTTGGCTCACAAAACAAATCTGCAATTAAAGGCACCTGGCCACAATATCACAAAAATACTCAGCAAACTATTTTAAATCACAACTCGTTCTACTTCATAAAAGCAAAGTATAGTTCAAATTCTTGTATGTTTTACTTGCTTAAAAATGTATTTTCTCACAGAATATGTTAATAAAAACCTTTTGTCAATATTTAAAAAAAATAAAAATAAAACTCGATGAATATTTTTTACTTGGGTAATTGTTAACATTGTACGCATTTACCATGCTATGCTTTAACATATTCTTGGGAATCTTGACCATAGTTTGTATCAACATTATTCTATGGGAGTATGGGCTTTTTAAGGTTTAACACCTTTTCGATTTTAATAACTTTGTATTATTTATATACGCGCGAAACGTTATTTCGGAAATGACGTCGTTAATATTGTGCCCGACCCCTTTGCGCGTATATGTTTTTTTTTTTATTTCACTGTTAAATCTTTATTAACCACCGGAAAGCATATAATAAACTGGATTTTTTAAGAGATTTGCATCTGCTGGTTGTTCCTATTTCCTCGGTTTACGTCATTTACGGTCATTTACGGTCATATATCAGTCTGTAGTGTTTCTTTGGAATGATAACATCCTTTTTATTGCGGTACAGTATACATTTTAAGAATATGTGTCATTGTCGAAGTCTGCATTCTGCAGTGACATATCCGTGATCCAGGATTCACGGGGTCGATCGCCCGCTTCAACATTCAAATTTTAATCGTAATTCGGGTGGGCCTTTAAATTGGGATACCGTATGATAGTTTTATAAACAGGCGCACGAAAAAGAACCAGGGTAGCTCAAAGAATCATATCATTCTGTATGTGCACTATGCCGACCTCCTATTTTGTATATTAATGTTTGCAGACATAGCGGAATGTTCTCTAAAGTCAGATAACAAAACATGAAAGCTATGTCAATTTAAGGCGGTAGGCCTGTACGTAAAATCGGAATTTACCATCGGCAGATCGACATAAAAAATAACATTTGAACAATTAATTCGCGCATTGGCGTATCTTAAACGTCAACAACGTAATTTATATTACCGTAAGAAGCGCTGTAATGAGTAATCATAATATGTTGCGCGGTAAAAATAAAGCGAACAATCTGCGTATTAGCGTAATATCTACTGTATCTTATGTGTTAAAATACACATTATTAGAACCAACATTTAAATTAAACACGTACTGACTCAAAATAAATAAATGTTTGTATCTATGTTTACATTTTGGAATACTTTGGATCTAACTAACGTTAAAAATAGAATTTTGGTCATCGATTTCGAACAGGTTTATTCTCTGGAAATTAACCCGGAGAACATGAATATACAACAAACGTAGCAGACCGAAAGCCTTTCTTAAGGAGTGAGTTTTTTCTTTGGTTTCTTGGTTCAGAATCAGGAATTCGCTATCGGCATCCTCACGGAACTCAATACTGTTCCTCTTGTGACAAAATGGATAGCCATAAGGAACCATGCTGCCTCTCTCAGAATGATAGGAGAGTTTTCATAGCCTTTCAGGTAATCGGAAATTTTCTTCAGATCATCACATGAGACAATTTCCTTACGCTGGGTTGGACAAGATATTCCGGATTCCATCCTACTTTTTTTTAAATGTCCATCAAAGGTGCGATTAGAATTTGTGAACTCTGGGTCACGTACAATATCAATATTCCTGTCAATATCCTTACGAAACCGATTAATCGCACTTCTAATGTTGGTCATTGTGTTGCGGTGGTACTCATTGTCGTGATGGGCTGACTTTTTCACGGTGACTATTTTGCTTTGGAGTAGCTTCGCAGTAGAACTTTCTTAGCTTTTCAGCAAGATTGTCCTTAGTGACTGTGTAAAAATCTAACTCATGTTTGAAAACTTCCTTGTGCCATTCTGAAAAGAAAATTTGTTTTTAACGGTGGATATATTTTTTGGTATCCCTATTAAACCTAGACCTGTTCAAAACCTAACGCCAAAACTTTTTATTGATTATAACCAGGAAATTTTTCTTTAAAAATTAAAAAAAACGCCACCCTGTTTTCTTTTTTACTACGGATGATAATCTACATTTTTCTCTGCCTTAAATGTAAACAATGTCTTTGTTTTTTTCAAAAGATGCCGTATATATTTTTTTTGATGATTGGTAAAAAGATATGGCATTATAGTATTATTTCAGACTATAGACTGTATTTTTATAGTTTTGAACATAGTGTTACAATTATTGAATATTCATTTAATTTTCATACCCAATTTCAGGTTACACTGAATGGATGGAGAAAGTCAAACATTGCTGATCAACAAATATGCACTAGTATAAATGGTTAATTTTGTCTACTCATTTTTTTTATTGAGTAGAAATTTTGATTTATATATTGGTGCATAGAAACACATCATTCTGATTAAAATATTGACTTGGGATTGCGTACCATTTTCTGGTAAGTGAATTATTTTCATAAAGGAAGCTGTTTATAGCTATCATAGATGACTTCTAAGAGTAGACAGTTTTTCTCGAACACTTTTAGGTTGAAAAAATAAAGGAACAAAGTGCGGAAATGTAAGTATTGAGATTTTATTTTTTGTGCGTTCATGCAATATGAACGCTCGGCTAACGCGATTCATGGATTTGCAAAATCGCGACCGAGCGTTCATACTGCATGAACGCACAAAAAACAAGAATCAATCCTTAATTGATTAATGCAAGTCATTGGAAAGGACTTTTATTTTAGAAAATTGTTGCCTTTTACTTCATTATCATAAAAATGGTTTAATAATTTATTTCATACCCTGAAACAAATTTATGCCCCATTGGGTGGTTTTCTTTGTGGAGGTTGATTGATGTTGTCGATTTTATCATCTGCTAGTGCCTTAAACCGTTTTGGTTTCGGTTATGATGTCCCTTCCACTGCCAGTGCCACTGATGTTGTCTCAGTTGAAAGTATATTATTACTGACTTTTTTAAATGACTGGACGAATATATCGCCTAATTCTATTGTTGAAAGTAATTCATTGTCTGAATCCGATAATTGATCAAACAACTCAGAGATGGGTCAATTAGAACGGCAGCAACAGTCCGGGAATTCAACACTTCAAATAGTTATTTTTGTTTGTTCTTACGATTTGTGCTTATTTAAACCGCATCGTTTAAAACTGTGCAAGTATGAATTATAGGCATGGGCAGATGAACAATTGTTGGCATTCAATTAACTTTTTTGTTTGCATTGTTTCGCGTTGTTTTAAGATAATATCGCAAGCAACACGATCGATATTGCTATAACCTTCCATTGATATTCGAAGCAAAATGTTTAATCGAGTTACTAAGCTGCGAACACATCTGTAGTTTTTGATTGCCTTGTTTGGGTTCATGAATCATACACACAAATCCATTTGTGTTCTTAACAGATAATCATAGAACAACGTTGATTTTGTCTTTGTTTTTTCTTGATTTACTTATTTGTTTGTCATATCTAATTGAATCTGGGTTAATATTTCACAAAGACAATATAGCTTCCTGTCAAGTGCCAGACTCTCAGTCGAACCAAACATGATCCGATGTTTGTTCTAAAGAAAGTTAATTAATCAGTATCGTCCAATATCGAAACAAGCAATATCTGTTTATTGTCTCAGTGTTAATAATACAAAATGAGTTGCATGGATGTGAAAACATGCTCCATGCCCCAACAAATTGTTTGTTTAAAAACATGACAAATATGTTTTGCACTGTTTATTGTAGAGAATGACTGAACATTGAAGACAAACAACACTGCTGCATATAATACCGTTCCAGGCTAATAGTTTATATTTATCAGCAGCGAGTGATATTTAAAAATTCACATTAATACGCTCTTGATTTTTAGGTACTCTTATGTGGCAATTATTATTACAATATTGTTATTTCCAACATTTTAAAACAATCTGAATATAGGACCCTTTGCGTCAGAAAAATTTAGCTGCGACTAACATTATGATGCGTTTAACTTTGTACAAATTCTTTAAAAATGACACTATTAAGATTACTTAAATGCCCTTTAGGACGGTTGTTATTGTTATTTATAACGATAATTGTAATTATCTGTCATGTTTTACTATAAAAGTAAACAATTTACATATACTAATTTACTTACTATCTAGCTTCACTTTACCTTTACGTTACAAGTGTCTGAGATGATTTTTTAATCAATTAAGTAAAGTCAGTTTTAGTTCCTTTTTGAATCTTAAGGAGTATATTTGCCAATATTGCATGACATCTAATGAGAGTTTTACCGTTTTTGGAAATATTTCAGTATGTGCACAACTCAATCTATTATATCTTAGATTAACAGCTTTATCTTTTCGTTTTTCAGACAAAAGTGACAATGCTCATCGAAATCTTCCTGCATTCTTCTGGTTTTGGTCTCTCAGCACTTACAATTTCCGGACTTTGACAACATTCAGTCATAGAAACAGTAGTAAGCCATGGCTCTTATTTGCTAGTAAAAAGACAATTATATTTGGCAAATATCAGTCTAAAATAAGTAGTAGTTTTAGTGGAGACCTATAGAATAGATCAAACACAAAACATCAATTTTAAATTTGATGGGTTGTCGTATATAACAGATCAGTTTCAAACCACGTACGGCAAGAAGCCTCACCTTATTACTGTATATGATTGCCAAATGCAAATGAAACTGTAAAATTAATGTCATTAATTTATTTTTCAAAATGTTTTCGTACAAAGAGGATTTAGACAAAGAACAAGTGTAGCAAAGTACAAAGAGAACGAGTTCCAAACGTTGACAAAACAATCGTGGAAAAAGTACTCAAAAGCATTGCAAACGTTGACTCATCACAATCGTGAAAAGGGTACTGAAATAAAGCATTGCAAACGTTGACAAAACACAATCATGGAAAGAGCACTTCGAGACCAAGTTTCAAACGTTTACAAAACACAATCATGGAAAGCTAGCCCTCGAGAAACTATTATTCCATTGGGGACAATTATCAACAAAAAAGCCTTGGTCAGCCATGCATAATTCTTCAGGTTAAATATACACATTTGTCTTTTTTTGTTTTCACCAATACAAAAACAACACTAGAAGGGAAACCAATACGCGTATCAGTGACGCTTTATCATCAGAGTTGCAATTGTTACAACTAAGGTATCATTAAGGGCGTTTTTGGTAACTAGTCTAGTTCCAGTCATGTTCAAGGGTTTGAATGGTTTTCCGATGGTTAAATTTGAAGTAACAAATGCATGGTTTTGTGTGAAGTTCGATGAATATTGTTATTACAGTAGTCGCCATGTCGGAAATATTTGGAAAAAAAGGATTCAACATACTAAAAACAAAATGTGCTGTCTTCCGTCAGTGATATTGTCTTGCAAGTATAATCCGAAACAAGATGCCAATTATGTTGATTATTTTATACTGTTGTATGCAAACTTGAACATCTCTCTTGACCTGGCGACTGATTATAAGAATATAAAATCGGAACACTTTTGATTTTTTTTTAGATCTATAGATAGGTGAAACAGTCAGCTTTCATGAAACATTCAAAATTATACGTTAGGATGTTTATTGAACTACATACATAATGATTCAATGTTGTTTTTTTAAACTAACAACATACTGACATTAGATAGTCAGCTAGTAAATTGTAAATCAGATCAATGATCAAAGGTAAAACAATAAAAACATTTTTTCACTATCCACATACTTTGTGTGTAAGATAACACAAAGGAGTAATATGCCTGCATAATTTTGACTAAATCTTGAACGTGTAGTTCTGGTGTTTGTTTAATGTGACTCTTACACCCAAGCCAATGCAAAAAACTGGCAAGGCGGATGTTCCGTGTAACTGTGTTGTCACCAGGTCCAGAAATTGCACATGATGATAATTGTATTATATATGATAATTTTACATACTTCTGAAGTATTTTTACGTTCAAAATAGCATACAACTTTAAAGCTGAAATTCGCTTAAACATGTCTAGGACGTGTTTTTTTTGTGGAAAATATCCTAGAAGCACTGCCTGTAAAATGATTATATATGTATATCAAATATCACAAATAAAAGAAAACTTTCTCAAAATTTGTTAATGGTCATTATAATATCATATCAAAGTACAATAGTTACAAGTCTTAAATCTCTGATTGCTAACAGTATTGCTCATCCCGATTTTTTATGGTGAATTTTTAAAGAAAAAATCGTAAAACTAAAATGTTTCCAGCAGCTAGTTGGGCAGTTAAAGTTCCTTCTTGCAATCTTTTTGAATATATTTGCCAATATTTCTTGACATCTAAAAACAGTTTTATCGTTGTTGGAAATAGTTCAGTATGTGCACGACTCGATCTACTATCTATAAGATTAACAGCTTCATCTTTTCGATTTACAGACAAAAATGACAATGCTCATCAAAATCTGCCTGCAATCCTCTGATAGACTCAATGAATTGCTTGGATCTTATTTAAACCGTGGATATAATGGCAATACTTTGAAGAGTACTTGCCTCATAAAAGATATAAAGTTGAACATGGCGTCCTTAAATAAGTAAAGTTTTCAGTCCTTTGATTTTTTTGCACATTCGTGATATCTTTACAACCGTTATTGGGTCGATTGGAATGTATCAGCGTGTGACGTCACTTTCTTTCCAAATTGTTCTTAGGGTAATTATTTGGAAGAAGATCTTTTTTACAAATATATGTTGTGTTTTTATTTTTAATAATGTTTTTTATTGTTCCCAGTTTTAATACAATGAAGCTTTTCATTACGAAACTCTACGATCACACATTTTTAAACCTTTTATTTGCTAAGGCAGACTAAGTGGGATTTTTATAGTTTCGAACAATAACAGCATGTAACTGTATGATAACGTCCCTATTCTTGCAATTCGGTCGCCAAGTTGCATGCATATTTGAAATCATTTCCGACACGGCATAGCTTCTGAAAAGGTTCAAATTATTGGTATACTTGTTTTAAGACCGGCATAAACTTTTGAAATATACAGAGCACGTCTGTGATAAAACACATGCGCTCAATTTTGCAATATTTAAATATTTAATACACTCGTGCGTTTTCTCTGTCCGTCCTGTCTCCGAACTGAACAAGTATTCGGATATAACGAACCGACGAAACCTCTCCCTGTGTATGGTATTGGTTGTTTTAGAATTTAGTATCACTTTACGCAAAACAAATGATAAATTGGTTTTCGTATAAAATGAAACTGCCACAACAAATAGACAAGTTTCGAATCCGATAAAAAAACCGGAACTCGTTTGTTACCAGCAAAAGAAGCCATAGGTTCCAAAAAAGAAATGAAAATGCGCAATATATCTTGATCGAAAATTGGACCGATTTCCATATTGATACTACACGCGGCTTGAATATTTGCCAAATTAAATACATTGTTTTATGCACTGGCTTTTGTATTTTCTCATAGAATTTGCTAACAAAAACCTTTTGTCAATATTTCAAAGACAAAACCCCTCGAGAAGTATTTTACTTGAGTAATTGTTTATATGATATGCTTTAAAATATTCTTAGAATCTTGACCAAAGTTCGTAACAAGATTAATCTATAAGAGTATTGGATATTTAAGGTGTAACACCTTTTCGATTTTTTAATAACCTTTGATGTCATGCGGTAAAATGAGTTAAGTTTGAAATTGAGATTTGACTATGGTATTTTTATTATATTAGTTATATACGCACGAGGCGCTATTTCGTAAATGACGTCGTTAATATTGTGCCCGAGCCCTCTGCACGAATACGTTTTTTTATTTCACTGATAAATCTTTATTAACCGCCAGAAAACATATAATAAACTGGATTTTTTTAAGCGATTTGCATCTGCTGGTTGTTCCTATTCCCTCGGTTCACGCCATCTACGGTGATATATCAGTCTGTAGTTTTTCCTTGGAATGATAACATCCTTTGTATTGCGGTATAGTATATATTTTAAGAATATTTGTCATTGTTGTAGTCTGCATTCTGAAGTGACAGATCCGTGATCCCAGGGTTCACGGGGTCGATCCCACGCTTCAACACTCAAATTATAATCGTAATTCGGGTGGGCCTTTAAATTGGGGTCCCGTATGAAAGTTCTATAAACAGGCGCACGATAAAGAACCAAAGAAGCTCAAAGAAGCATATCATTATGTATGTGCAATATGCCGACCTCCTATTCTTTATATTACTGTTTGCAGACATAGCGGAATGTTCTCTTACGTCAGATAACAAAACATCAAAGCTATGTAATTTTAAGGCGGTAGGTATGTCCGTAAAATCGGAGTTTACCCTCGACAGATCGACATAAAAAATAACATTTGAACAATTAATTCGCGCATTGGCGTATCAACACCGTCAACAACGTAACTTACATTACCGTAATAAGCGCAGTAGTGAGTTATCATAATATGTTGCCCGGTAAAAATAAAGCGCACAATCTGCGTATTTGCGTAATATCTACTGTATCAAATATGTCTCAATATACATTATAAGAACCAAAATTGAAATATTAAACGCGTACTGAATCAAAATAAATAAATGGTTGTATCTGTGTTTACATTTTGGAATACTTTGGAACTTACTTACGTTAAAAAATAGAATTTTGGTCATCGATTTCGAACAGGTTTATTTCCTGTAAATTAAAGCTGCACTCTCACAGATTTACCGTTTTGACAACTTTTCTATTTTTTGTCTTGGAATGAGCCAATTTTTGCGTCAATATTTGCAAACCTGTGATTTAAGACTGCTGACAAAAGATCAGATCGCAGATTTTCATATTTCTTCCCGTAAATTAATGTTGTATGGCTAAAAGCGTTACTAACGGTTAAAGAAAAATGCATAAAACATCAATTTTTGTACTTAAATATGAAAATCTGCGATCTATTTTTTTTGTCAGCAGTCTAATGTCACTGGTTTTAATGCATTTTCGCACAAATTGGCTCGTTTCTGGCTCAAGACCACAGTTATCTGCCCCCCCCCCGTTGACTAAGATCCGGATGTGAATACAGAAAAAAAGAGTGCTTGTGTTCAAGTATCAATATTAGTATTATTAAAATTGAATGAAAAAGAAGCATAAATAAGCTTTTTGCAGAGAACTTGACTGAATTTGACACTCTATTGCATAAATTGATAGTTTTCAATGTAAATATTGGAAAAATCATAGCTTGTGGAAGTCTGAAAATTAGTTGTTTGTAGCCGATTGACTCCCTGGCGGAAGGGTTATGTATTTGAACTCAATTTTGACAGTCGGGTCAATGGTCAACATGGTGTTTTCTTGTGATTATATTTTGTGCCTTGAATTGTTCTAGAGATGCCATGTCCTTGTTTTTCAATTTGGGTGTGTATAAAGTCAAAAGCCAGGTTAGTGTCTATATGAAACATATAGTAAAAATAACTGTGGTCTCACGCCTGATATAGAGGAAGCTTTTGGAGGGGTGGCCTATTTTAAATTGTTATAAATTCTTTATTTATACAGCTATCTGGTTGAAATTTGGCCAGTTGACAGTGCTTAGCCATAGAATATTGGTGTTTGAGTATGAAATGTGAAAATCTTATATTACATAATATAAATTAATAATATATAATTTTCTTATATATTTTTGACATTAAAAAAAAACTACTTCCACTTTCAATTTAATGTTTGGAAATAGTTCCAAATGATGGTAACTAATGAAGCCTCACTTTCAATTCCAAAGTATAAACGGAGGGATTTTTAAACATAGGAAGCAGACCCAGGAGGAACTGTCTGTTGAAGAACCAGCCAGACAGTCCCCCCACCAAGCTGCCCACCAGAGGCCAAGCTGTACTTGGTGTTTGCCAACATGCTGTAATTTGTAAGCACTTCAAGATAATATATTAGAAAATTGTATCCAAACTGAAGTACAAAGTGAGACAGTTTGGTCATAAAAGACCATTGAGACTGTTTGTTCCATTCCTAAATGAATTTCTTTCATGTTGTCAATCATTTCTGATGTGGCTTTGATAATAATATTATTTTCTAATGAAACTGCTGACTTGTATCAGTCTTTGGTCTGTATTGTGCATCTATTCACACATTGTTTTTGCTCTTTTAAGCAAACATTACATTAATTGCAAATTCTATAAGCAATTAAACAAAACTTACTGCACATAGGATGCAGAATGATGTTTTATTTAGTGTGCATATGCTTTTCAGCTGATGGACAAGAAAACATATACTTTAACAATCACAGCAACACAATGAGATCCCAATTTTAAAGAAATAATGCCACCTTTCATTAATTCATTAATTCATTCTATCAATCATTCATATATATTCATTAATTCATTCATTTATTCAGTTTATTCATTGAAAAACTTGACATTTCTCAGGGCAAAATAAATAAAAAGTGAGCAAAAAAATCTCAAAAGAGTAGGCATGCCATTTTTGTGGCGCTGTTCTATAGACACCATTAAAAGCTACAAGGAAAACTTTACTTGGTCAAATTATTCCAATGCATAAGGAAATAATGGCTCTTCAAAGGTTTGCGGCTTAACATTTGAGGGAAATGGCTGTTTCTGCTTTTTATGAAAATACCACAGGTGCTAATACTTGTCTCATTCATTTAGTGTTTGATATATCATTGCCAAACTTTCAGTATGTGTTGCATATAGCCTGAAGCTGAACTATATGAGTTTTGAAGTCTGTTTCGGAAAAAAATGTTGCTTAAATAGGCTCAAGACCACAGTTATCTGCCCCCCGTTGACCAAGATCCGGATGTGAATACAGAAAAAAATAGTGCTTGTGTTCAAGTATCAATATTAGTATTATTAAAATTGAATGAAAAAGAAGCATAAATAAGCTTTTTGCAGAGAACTTGACTGAATTTGACACTCTATTGCAGAAATTGATAGTTTTCAATGTAAATATTGGAAAAATCATAGCTTGTGGAAGTCTGAAAATTAGTTGTTTGTAGCCGATTGACTCCCTGGCGGAAGGGTTATGTATTTGAACTCAATTTTGACAGTCGGGTCAATGGTCAACATGGTGTTTTCTTGTGATTATATTTTGTGTCTTGAATTGTTCTAGAGATGCCATGTCCTTGTTTTTCAATTTGGGTGTGTATAAAGTCAAAAGCCAGGTTAGTGTCTATATGAAACATATAGTAAAAATAACTGTGGTCTCACGCCTTCTAGACAAACAATAAAAAAGGAGTCACAACGGTTAATCTGTGAGTGCAGCTTTAAGCCAGAGTACATGATTATACAGCACACGTAGCAGACCGAAGGCCTTTTAACGAGTTGTCCTTATTCAAACCGCATCGTTTAAAATTGTGCCAACATTAAGACATGCGATCTTCTTTATTTGCATTGATTCTCGTTGTTTTAAGATAACATAAATATATTGTTTGGGCAAATAAATTGATGCGTTTTTATGAGCAACGTTTTAGCTTTTTAAAAACATAAATTTACACTTATACTTTAATATATATATATATGTATAATGTATTTCTGTTCTTTGATATCGCCAGCAACAAGATCGATATTGCAATCACTTCCTATTAATATTCGAAGCCAAATGTTTGATCGAATTAACTAAGCTGCGATCGCGTTTAATAGATGGAACCATATCTGTAGTTTTTGATTGCCCTGTTTGCGGTCATGAATCATACAAACAATACCATTTGCGTTCTTATCAGATAATCATAGAACAACGTTGATGTTGTCTTTGTTTTTTCTTGATTTACTTATTTGTTTGTCATATCTAATTCAATCTGGGTTAATATTTCACTAAAACAATAAAGCTTTCTGTCAAGTCCCAGACTCTCAGTCGAACCAAACATGATCCGATGTTTGTTCTAAAGAAAGGTTCATCAATCAGAGTCGTCCAATATTGAAACAAGCAATAGCTGTTTATTGTCTCAGTGTTAATAATACCAAATGAATTGCCAAACATGGATGTGAAAACATGCTCCATGCTCCAACAAATCTTTTGTTTAAGAACATGACAAATATGTGTTGCACTGTTTATTGTAGAGAATGACTGAACATTGAAGACAAGCACAACACTACTCCATATAATACCGTCCCAATTTAATAGTTGATATTTGTTTATCTTTGTACACATTCTTTAAAAATGATAATATCAAGGTTACTTAAATGCCCTATTGGCCGGTTGTTAGTATTATTTATAACGATAATTGTGATTATCTTTCATGTTTTACTCAAAGTAAACAACTAACATGTACTAATTTACTTACTAACTATCTTTACTTTATCTTTACGTTACAAGTGTCTGAGATGATTTTCAATCACAACAATTAAGTAAAGTCAGTTTTAGTTCCTTCTTTGAATCTTAAGAAGTATATTTGACAATATTTCATGACATATAAAGATAGTTTATAGTTTTTGCAAAAAGTTCAGTATGTGCACGACTCAATCAATTATATCTTAGATTTACGGCTTTATCTTTTTGGTTTTCAAACAAAAGTGACAATGCTCATCAAAATCTGCCTGCACTCTTCTGGTTCTGGTCTCTCAGCATTACAATTTCCGGATTTTGACAATATTCAATTATAGAAACAGTAGTTAGCCATAGCCGTTATCTTCTAGTAAAAAAGACAATTAAATTTGGCAAATATCAGTCAAAAATAAGTATTGGTTTTAGAGGAGACCTTATGAATAGATTAAACACAATACATCGAGTTTAAATTTAATGGGTTGTCGTAAATTGCAGTTCACTTTGTTTCCGACCAAGTACGACAAGAAGCCTCACCTTATTAGTATACATTACTGCCAAACTTAACTGAAATAGTAAATTAAATGTCTTTTTAAAAAAAAAATGTTTCCGTGGAAAGAGGACTTAGACAAAGAACAATCGTAGCAAAGAAATAAGAGAACGAATATTAAATGTTGACAAAACAATCGTGGAGAGGGTACTGAAATAAAGCATTGCAAACGGTCTCAACACACAATAATGGAAAAAATTAATAGGTAAGCAAGTAGCAAACGTTGACAAAACACTATCATGAAATAAGTACTAGCAGAGCAAGAAGCTGCAAACGTTGACAAAACACAATCATGAAAAGAGTACTAGTAAAGCAAGCTGCAAACGTTGACAAAAGAATATCATGAAAAGAGTACTAGTAAAGCAATCTGCAAATGTTGACACAACACTATCATGAAAAGAGTACTAGTAGAACAAGCTGCTAACACTGACAAAACACAATCATGGAAAGAGTACTTGTAGAGCAAGTTGCAAACGTTGACAAAACACAATCATGAACTCTTGCCATGATTGTGTTTGGCAACTTTTGAAACCTGCTCGCTCTACTGGTACGATTTTCATGATTGTGTTTTGTCCGCTAGCGCGGTTCATGGATATGCAAAATGAACGCACAACAATTAAGAATCAATTCTTAAATGTTGGATGTAATGCTGTCATAAGCGTTTCAATAAACACAGGGTAAACGCCAAAGACATAGATCACAAACACAAAAATCACAAACTTAACGTTTAAAAGTGATTAAATTCATTATTTCCCCGCGTTAGGCTGAAGTAATATGATAAACTGTTTCCGGTTACGGTCGGGTCGATCTATTTACAGAATTTCTGAGAAAGAATAACTGTAAGGTTTCCTTATTTCTAACAATTTTTGAAAGAAATATTGAACTATTGATGTGAAAATAAGTAATGAATTTCGTGAATGGTGTCAAAATCGGGGATTGAACGCAGTTGAGTTGGTTAAAGTGTGTGGAGTCCGAAACTCCTCGCGTTCTTTAACCAGCCAATCTACGTTCATATCATCATTCCCGTAATTCATTCCTTATGTGATGACAATTCTCAGCGATAAATGTTGTTCATGGTTAGACATTCAATCTGATAAGTACTATGATACGAAGTACTTTTCACTAAAAAACTTGTTACTATTGCTAAAGAAAATACCACAGGAAACGCATATATGTTCATGTTATGTTCAATGTATATTTTACAGACGCACTATGTTTCAATGGTCTTTGTACAATATACGCGATTATATCAACGGAAACTTCACCAATACAAAAACAATACTAGAAGGGAAATTATTACGCATATCAGCGATTATATCAACAAATAAATACGCGAATCAGTGACGTTTTATCATCAGAGTTCACCGAAATGGTAGAATTTGTTACAACTAAGTTATCGATTAGCAAGTTAAGGCTCCAGTCATATTTGAAAAGGCTTTAAAAAGTTTGAAACCAGTGTCGATGATTCAACTTGAAAACAACAAAAGCATGGTTTTCTGTAAAGCTCGATGGGGATTGCAATTATACAATTAAAACGGCAGCAAACGTCCGGTAATTCATCACTTCAAAGAGTTTCTTTTGTTTGTTTCTACAATTTGCGCTTCTTAAATCCGAATCGTTTTAAACTGTGACAGTATTATTCATTGGTATTCGAATAAACTAAGCTTATATCCGTATAGCCAATTAGTTTACATGTGCATGCTTAATGCAATTGGACATGCCACCATGCATATTTCAACACATAAAAACTGCAATATATGAAGATTTTTAGAATGGCGACATCGACCAACATTTGCGATCGTATTAAATAGATGGAACTAAATCTGTAGTTTTTGATTGCCCTGTTTGGGTTCATGAATCATACGCACAATACCATTTGTGTTCTTATCAGATAATCATAGAACAGTGTTGATATTATTTTCGTTTATTCTTGATTTACTTATTTGTTTGTCTAATCTTATTCAATCTGGGTTAATATTTCACAAAAACAATATAGCTTCCTGTCAAGTGCCAGACTCTCAGTCGAACCAAACACGATCCGATGTTTGTTCTAAAGAAAGTTAATTAATCAGTATCGTCCAATATCGAAACAAGCAATAGTTTATTGTCTCAGTGTTAATAATACCAAATGAATTGCCAAACATGGATGTGGGAACATGCTCAATCCTCCTTTGTTTAAGAACATGACAGATTTGTTTTGCACTGTTTATTGAAGAGAACAACTGAACATTGAAGACAAGCACAGCACTGCTCCATATAATACCGTTCCAGGTTTTATAGTTGATCTTTATCAGCAGTGAGTAATATTTAACGAAAAGAAGTCAGATTAATACGCTCTTGATTTTTAGGTACATTTATGTAGTAATTATTACTATCATTATTGTTATTTCCCACATTTTAAATCAATCTGTAGTAAGAACCCTTTGCGTAAGAGAAATTTAGCTGCGACTAACATTATGATATTTGTTTATCTTAGTCCCAATTCTTAAAAAAATGATAATAATAAGTTGACTTAAATTCCCGATAGATCGGTTGGTATTATTATTTATAACTATTATTGCGATTAGCTGTCATGTTATACACATGCCCCTAAATAAACAACTTACATGTACGAATTTACTTACTAAATAACTTTACTTTACCTTGACGTTACAAGTGTCTGGGATGATTTTTCAATCAAAACAATTAAGCAAAGTCATTTTAGTTCCTTCTTTGAATCTTAAGAAATATATTTGCCAATGTTTTATGACATCTAAAGCGAGATTATCGTTTTTGGTAATATTTCAGTATGTGCACATGGCAATCTATTATCTCTTAGATTAACAGCTTTATCTTTTCGTTTTCCAGACAAAAATGACAATGCTCATCAAAATCTGCCTGCATTCTTCTGGTTCTGGTCTCTCAGCGTTAGAATTTCCGGATTTTGACAACATTCAATTACAGAAACAGTAGTTAGCCATGGCTCTTATTTGCTAGTAAAAAAGAAAATAAATTTGGCAAATATCAGTCTAAACCAAGTATTGGTTTTAGAGGAGACCTTTAGAATAGACTCAACACAAAACATCGAATTTAAATTTGATGAGTTGTCGTAAATAACAGTTCACTTTGTTTCCAACCAAGTACGACAAGAAGCCTCACCTTATAACTATACAGCCAAATTTTAATGAAACAGTAAATTAAATAACATTTTTTTCACTTAGACAAAGAGCAATCGTAGCAAAGTATTAAAAGAACAAGTTTTAAACGTTGACGTTAAACGTTAAATCGTGGAGAGGGAAATGAAATAAAGCACTGCAAATGTTGACAAAACACAATAAAGCAAAACTTACTAGGTAAGCATGGGGCAAACGTTGACAAATCATAACATGAAAAAGTACTATTAGAGTACTATTAGAGCAAGTTGCAAATGTTGACAAAACACTAGCATGAAATTAGTACTAGGAGAGCAAGCTGCAAACGTTTACAAAACAAAATCATGAAAATACATGACTGCAATATGTTTTTGAAATTGTAAACGCTTTATGTCATCATTTTATAATTTTAAAATGTTTCTATGGAACGTCGACTAAGATAAAACGTCGACAAAGAACAATCGTAGCAAAGTACTAAGAGAACGCGTGTCAAACGTTGACAAAACAATTGTGGAGAGGGTACTGAAGTAAATCACTGCAAACGTTGACTAAACACAAACATGGAAAGAACACAAGGGGAATAAATTGCAATCGTTAAAATAGCATACTCATGGAACGAGTTCTAGAAGAGCAAGTTACAAACATTGACCAAACACTCATATTGAAAAAGTACTAGTACAGCACGTGACAAACTTTGACGCAGAACAATCATGGAAAGAGTACAAGCAGAGCAAGATTCAAACAAAAACATAATTAATTCAAGACTGGTATTATTTAAACATCCATTAAAATACCACTGGGATATATTTACACATCAACTTCAATTCCTAAAACGAACTGAATTTCGGCAATTGCGAATATTTTCCGATGAACACAACTTATTCGGATATGTTCGGATCGCACATCATCGCGTATTAATTTATCTGTAAATTAAAAAAAGGGTTTGTCTTGTTATTGTTTGTATTGTGTCAGCCGGGCACAAAAAATAAATCAATATGTTAAAAAGTGTTTTTAAGATATGTTGAATTTAATTTTGTCATTAGCGTTTTAACTTAAAGTTTAATAGTGAACTTAACTGATTATTTTTCCCCGGAAAAGGAATCCACGCGCACTTTAACCAGCCCAGCTGCGTTCATATCATCATTCCCGTAATTAATTCCTTATGTGATGACAATTCTCAGCGATAAATGTTGTTCATGGTTAGACATTCATTCTGATAAGTGCTCAGATACGAAGTTCTTTTACAGAATAAACTTGTTACCATTGCTAGAGAAAATACAACAGTAAAACATCGGTTTGATTTAAGAGCGGCATTAACCAGGGGCGGTCAAGGATAAGGCGTTAGAGCGGGCATTACTTTTGCACGTAACCTTTTGAGTTGCACCCCTCCCTCCGAACCGAAACGTATTTGGTTGGCACGGGCTTGGTTGTACTCTTCCGACACAATTTCTAGTCCGAAATGGTGTACTATGTGTGTTTAAGTCCTGTTTTCACCTATATAGAAATAAAAAAAGCAAACTTGGGCGACTTTAGAGGATGTAAATGTGTACCATTTTCGAACAATGACGAGTGATAAAATGCATGTGCTATTCCGCAATATTTATTACAGACAAATATTAACTGCTATAATACAACAACTGTATGATAACATACATATTTCGTGGAATTTGGTCGCCAAGTCGCTTGCATTTGAAACATGCAGTTAAAGATATAACACACTCGTGCGTTTGCTCTGTCCGTCATTTCTCCCAAGTGAACAAGTATTCGGATATAAAGAACCGACCAAACCACTCTGTATATGGTTTTGATTGTTTGTTTTTTTAATAACAAAAACAGTTTCACTTTTCGAAAAACAAATAATCAATTGGTTTTCGTTTGAAATGAAACTCCTACAACAAAAAGACAGTTTCAGAATCCGATATAAAGCCGAAACTCGTTTGTAACCAGGAAAAAGCCATAAGTTGCAGAAAACATGGACACGCGCAATTTATTTCGATCGAAGGTTGGACCGATTTCCACGCTAATACTACCCGCGGCTTAAAATCTCGACTGTTTTTACTTTTTAAATAAAACATATTTTCTCAAAGAACGAGTAAATAAAAACCTTTTGTCAATATTTCAAAGAAAACTTATTCTGGAGCAAAATTTATACTCAGGCATTTGTTAACATTGTACTCAATTACATTTTATTCTCTAAAATATTTAAATTAAGAATCCTAACCAAAGTTTTAAATCAACTTTATTGTATGAGATAACACGCTTTTAAATGGTTTGAAACGTTCACGATTTTAATTACTTTTGATGTTATGCAGTAAAATGGGTTGAGTTTGAGATTTGACTTAATAATAATAATATTTGAATGCGCACAAAGCGTTATTTCGGAAATGACGTCGTTAATATTGTGCACGAGCACTCTGCACGTTTATGTTTTTATTTCACCGATAAATCATTATTAACCGCCGGAAAGCATATAATAAAATGGATTTTTTAAGAGATTTGCATATGCTGGTTGTTCCTATGACCTTGGTTTACGTCCTTTCAGTCTGTAGTTTTTCTTTGGAATGATAACATCCTTTTTATTAGCTTTAAAGTATACATTTTAACGAATATATATGGTTATCGTCCACTGCATTCTGCAGTGGAAATTCAGTGATCTTGACTGTCAACCAAAGATAAAAGGGGTCGACCGCCGCCTTAACATTGAAATTCTAATCGTGTTTCGGGAGGGCGGTTAAATTGGGGTAGCTCAAAGAAACATATCATTCTGTATGTGCACTATGCCGACCACTTAACAGCATTAATACTACTGTTTGCAAACATGAATAGCGAAATACTCTTTTAAATCAGTTAACAAAACACGAAAACTTTGTGATTTTAAGGTTGTAGGGCAGTCCGTAAAATTGGAGTGTACCATCGGGATATCGACATAAAAACAACAAAATTTGACGAATTAATGCGCACACTGGCGTATCAACAAAGCGCTGTTCGAACTGCGGTGCTAAACAACGTAATTTACATTACTAATCTGCTCTAACAGAGTCGGAGCTGCATTCTGGATGAGTAGCTTGCTTAAGAAGCGCTGTAATGAGTACTCATAGTATGTTGCGCGGTTAAAATAATGCGAATAATCTGCGTATTTGCGTAATTTCAAAATTAAAATAATGGAAACACCTTTTTTTGTATATATACTGTGTAACAATACACATTATAAGAAGGAAAATACGTTAAAAGTTTCAAACTAAACGCGTACTGAATTAAAACAAATACATGTTTGTAGATGTGTTTACAATTTGAAACACTCAGGGCTAGAGATCTAGAACTATCGTTCATGAATAGAGTATGGGTCATCAATTTCGAACACGGTTATTCCCTGGAAATTAACCCGGAGAACATGGATATACAAAATGGCTGACCGAAAGCCTTTCAGCGTTTTGATTCACACCAGAGATGGGTCAATTAGGGCAGCAGCAAATGTCCTGTAATACAACACTTCAAAGAGTTTCTTTTGTTTGTTCATACCATTTATGCTTATTCAAACCGCACCGTTTTAATGATGGAACCACATCTGCAGTTTTTGATTGCCCTGTTTGGGTTTATGAATCATACATACAATATCATTTGTGTTCTTATCAGATAATCATAGAGCAGCGTTGATATTGTCTTTGTTTTTTCTTGATTTACTTATTTGTTTGTCATATCTAATTAAATCTGGGTGAATATTTCACAAAGACAACTGCGATGGTCAACAATGTAATTTACATTACCAATCTGCTCTAACAGAGTCGGAGCTGCATTCTGCATGAGTAGTTTGCTTAAGTAGTATTGAATATTCATAATATCTTGCGCGGTAAAAATAAAATAACGCAATTATAAATATAGAAGATGCAATTATTTTAATATCTACTGTGTTACAATACACATTATAAGAAACACAAAGAGTCAAATTAAACGCGCACTGAACTAATATAAATACATGTTTGTGTAGATCAGTGTTTTTAATTTGGTATACTCAAGGCCGGAGATCTAGAACTAGCGTAAAAAATAATCTGGGTCATCGATTTCGACCAGGTTTATTCCCAGAAAATTAACCCGGAGAACATAAATATATAGAACACGTAGCAGGCCGGCCTTTCAACGCTTTAAGTACTTCGATTCACACAAGAGATGGGGCCAATTAAAATAGCAGCAACAGTCCGGTAATGCAACACTTCAAAGAGTTTCTTTTGTTTGTTCTTACGAGTTTTGCTTATTTAGACCGCATTGTTTAAAACTATAGCAGTATTATTCATTCGCATGCGATTTAAAGATAAATAATTGTTGGCATTCCATTTATTTCTTTGTTAGCATTTTCGCGTTGTTTTAGGATACTGTTATCATAGTGTGTTCCAAATAATTACATATCTTTGAAATCAGCAACCTTTTAGCTTTTCATCTTAATACACTAGCTAAAGTGTTTGTATAAATTATTATATTAATGTATTTCTGTTACTAGTATTTGATATCGCAAGCAACAATATCGGTATTGCTTTAACTCCCTATCAATATTCGAAGCCAAATGTAAAACCAAACATGGAATAAAGTATACTTATAGCCGTATACCCGATTGGTTTCATATGCGTGTTTATGTAGTTGGGCATTCCTCCATGCATATTTCAACACACAAAAACTTCTATCAATAAAGATCTTTAGAATGCTGACATTGACACACCTTTGCGATCGCATTAAACACATGGAACCACATCTGTAGTATTTGATTGCCCTGTTTGCGTTCATGAATCATACATACAATGTCATTTGTGTTCGTATCAGATAATCATAGAACAGCGTTGATATTGTAATTGTTTATTTTTGATTTACTTATTTGTTTGTCATATCTAATTGAATCTAGGTTAATATTTCACAAAAAAAAAATAGCTTTCTGTCAAGTTCCAGACTCTCTGTCGAACCAAACATGATCCGATGTTTGGTCTACGTAAACTTTATTAATTAGAGTCGTCGAATATCGAAACAAGCAATAGCTGTTTACTGTCTCAGTGTTAATAATACCAAATGAAAATTGCCAAACGTGGGTATGAAAAATGCTTCGTGTTCCAACAAGCCCGATGTCTAAGAACATGACAAATTTACTTTGCTCTGTTTATTGTATAAAATGTCTGACCATTGAAGGCCAGCACAGAACTGCTTTATATAATTACGATTTAGGTTAGTTGTTGTTCAGCAGCAGCTAGTACTATTTAACTGAAAGAAGTCAGATAAATACGTTCTCGATTATAAGATACACGAGTAAGTATTATTATCATTATTATTATTACCCAAATTTAAAAACAATCTGTGTTAAAAAAAATTGCTTGAGAGAAACAACCAATGCCACTAAAATTATTATTTTTGCAACAATTCTTTATAAATGTTAATATTATGGTGACTTAAAGGCCCAATATTTTTTTCATAATTATAATAGTGAATATCTTTTATGTTATACAATTTTAACTAAAATAAAAAAAAACTAGCATGTACTTACTGACTTACTAACTGACTTACTTTTGTTGACTTTAATTTTACATTGAAATTGTCTGTGTTCGTTTGTCAATCGAACTATTCAGACAAAGGCAGTTTTGGTTCCTCTATGCAATTTTTCGAAATATATTTTCCAATATTTTGTAAAATCAAAATCAAGTTTCATCGCGGTTGAAAATATGTCAGTATGTGCACGTCTCAGTATATCATCTCTTAGATTAACAGCTTCATAATGTCAATTTCCAGACAAAAATGACACGCTCATCAAAATGAGCATGTATTCTTCTGGTTGGTCCCTTCGAATTAACCTAGCCCTGCCTTGACAGCATTCAACTAAACAAACCGTATAAGGCCATAAACATTAACAATTTGAAAACTATCAGTCTGAAAGTTTTTAGGAAAGGCTTTTAGAATAGATTAAACACTACGTGAGACACCAATTTAGAATTTCTTGGGTTAACGTAAAATACAGTAAACTTTATATCATAAGCAGGTACGTCTAGAAGCGTCACGTTAATGCTATACAGGGCTGCCATGCGTAACGGAAATAGTCAGCGCTAAATATCAACAATTTATTTCAAAAATGTTTTCATGGATAGAGAAATAAAATAAAACGTTGACAAAGACCAATTGTGAAAGTACGTCAGAGAGCAACTAACAAACGTTGAGATAACAATAGTGAGGGTACACAATTAAGGCTTTACAAACCACCATCATGGAAAGAGAACTAGGAGAGCAAGTTTCAAGCATTTACTCAACAAACTCTTTGAAAGAGCACTTGGAAGCCTAGTTGCAAATGCGTACAACACACAATTGTGAAAAATGTGCAAGGACAGGAAGTTGCCAACAATGACATAACACAAACATGATAATATTCTAGGGAAGCAAGTTGCCAACATTGACATAACGCAAACATGATAACATTCTAGGAGAGCAAGTTGCCAACGTTGACATAACACAAACATGATAATATTCTAGGGAAGCAAGTTGCCAACATTGACATAACACAAGCATGATAGCATTCTAGGGAAGCAAGTTGCCAACATTGACATAAAACAAACATGATAACAGTCTAGGAGAGCAAGTTGCCAACGTTGACATAACACAAGCATGATAACATTCTAGGAGAGCAAGTTGCCAACATTGACATAACACAAACATGAAAACAGTCTAGGAGAGCAAGTTGCCAACGTTGACATAACACAAGCATGATAAAATTCTAGGAGAGCAAGTTGCCAACGTTGACATAACACAAGCATGATAACATATTAGGGAAGCAAGTTGCCAACATTGACATAACACAAGCATGATAACATTCTAGGAGAGAAAGTTGCCAACGTTGACATAACACAAGCATGATAACATTCTAGGAGAGCAAGTTGCCAACGTTGACATAACACAAACATGATAACATTCTAGGAGAGCAAGTTGCCAACATTGACATAACACAAGCATGATAACAGTCTAGGAGAGCAAGTTGCAGACGTTGATATAACACAAACATGATAACATTCTAGAAAAGCAAGTTGCAGACGTTGACATAACACAAGCATGATAACAGTCTAGGAGAGCAATTTGCAAACGTTGACATAACACAAGCATGATAACATTCTAGGGGAGCAAGTTGCCAACGTTGACATAGCACAAGCATGATAACCGTCTAGGAGTGCAAGTTGCAGACGTTGACATAACACAGGCATGATAACATTCTAGGAGAGCATGTTGCAGACGTTCACATAACACAAGCATGATAACATTCTAGGAGAGCAAGTTGCAGACGTTGACATAACACAAGCATGATAACAGTCTAGGAGAGCAATTTGCAGACGTTGACATAACACAAGCATGATAACATTCTAGGAGAGCAAGTTGCAGACGTTGACATAACACAAGCATGATAACATTCTAGGAGAGCAAGTTGCAGACGTTGACATAACACAAGCATGATAACATTCTAGGAGAGCAATTTGCAGACGTTGACATAACACAAGCATGATAACATTCTAGGAGAGCAAGTTGCAGACCTTGACATAACACAATCATATAACATTCAAGGAGAGCAAGTTGCAGACGTTGAAATAACACAAGCATGATAACATTCTAAGAGAGCAAGTTGCAGACGTTGATATAACAGAAGCATGATAACATTCTAGGAGAGCAAGATGCAGACGTTGACAAAACGCTATCATGGAAAGAGCACTAAAAGAGCAAGTTGCAAACGTTGACAAAACGATATAATGGAATGATCACTAGGAGAGCAAGTTGCCAATGTTGACAAAACGATATCATGGAAAGAGCACTAGGAGAGCAAGTTGCCAACGTTGGCAAAACGCTATCATGGAAAGAGCAGTAGGAGAGCAAGTTGCCAACGTTGACATAACACAAGAATGATAACAGTCTAGGAAAGCAAGTTGCCAAAGTTCACATAACGCAAGCATGATAACAGTCCAGGAGAGCAAGTTGCCAACGTTGACATAACACAAGCATGATAACATTCAAGGGAAGCAAGTTGCCAACGTTCACATAACACAAGCATCATAACGGTCTAGGAGAGCAAGTTGCCAATGTTGACATAACAGAAGCATGATAACATTCTAGGAGAGCAAGTGTCCAACGTTGACATAGCACAAGCATGATAACCGTCTAGGAGTGCAAGTTGCCAACGTTGACATAACACAGGCATGATAACATTCTAGGGAAGCAAGTTGCAGACGTTGACAAAACACAAGCATGATAACATTCTAGGAGAGCAAGTTGCAGACGTTGACATAACACAAGCATGATAACAGTCTAGGAGAGCAAGTTGCAGACATTGACATAACACAAACATGATAACATTCTAGGGAAGTAAGTTGCCAACGTTGACATAACACAAACATAATTACATTCTAGGGAAGCAAGTTGCCAACATTGATATAACACAAACATGATAACAATCTAGGAGAGCAAGTTGCCAACGTTGACATAACACAAACATGATAACATTCTAGGGAAGCAAGTTGCCAACATTGACATAACACAAGCATGATAACAGTCTAGGAGAGCAAGTTGCCAACGTTGACAAAACGCTATCATGGAAAGAGCACTAGGAGAGCAAATTGCAAACGTTGACGAAACGATATCATGGAATGAGCACTAGGAGAGCAAGTTGCCAACGTTGACAAAACGATATCATGGACAGAGCACTAGGAGAGCAAGTTGCAGACGTTGAGAAAACGCTATCATGGAATGAACACTAGGAGAGCAAGTTGCCAACGTTGACATAACGCAAGCATGATAACAGTCTAGGAGAGCAAGTTGCCAACGTTGAAATAACACAAGCATGATAACACTCTAGGAGAACAAGTTGCCAACGTTGACATAACACAAGCATGATAACAGTCTAGGAGAGCAAGTTGCCAATGTTGACATAACAGAAGCATGATAACATTCTAGGAGAGCAAGTTGCCAACGTTGACATAACACAAGCATGATAACATTCTAGGAGAGCAAGTTGCCAACGTTGACATAACACAAGCATGATAACATTCTAGGGAAGCAAGTTGCCAATATTGACATAACACAAGCATGATAACATTCTAGGAGAGCAAGTTGCCAACGTTGACATAGCACAAGCATGATAACATTCTAGGAGACAAGTTGCAGACGTTGACATAACACAAGCATGATAACATTCTAGGAGAGCAAGTTGCAGACGTTGACATAACACAAGCATGATAACATTCTAGGAGAGCAAGTTGCAGACGTTGACATAACACAAACATATCACATTCAAGGAGAGCAAGTTGCAGATGTTGAAATAACACAAGCATGATAACATTTTAGGAGAGCAAGTTGCAGACGTTGACAAAACGATATCATGGAATGAGCACTAGCAGAGCAAGTTGCAGACGTTGACAAAACAATATCATGGAATGAGCACTAGGAGAGCAAGTTGCCAACGTTGACAAAACGCAAGCATGATAACAGTCTAGGAGAGCAAGTTGCAGACGTTGACATAACACAAGCATGATAACAGTCTAGGAGAGTAAGTTGCCAACGTTGACATAACACAAGCATGATAACATTCTAGGAGAGCAAGTTGCAAACGTTGACGATACGATATCATGGAATGAGCACTAGCAGAGCAAGCTGTAGACGTTGACAAAACGCTATCATGGAATGAGCACAAGGAGAAAAAGTTGCAGACGTTGACAAAACAATATCATGGAATGAACACTAGGAGAGCAAGTTGCCAACGTTGACATAACGCAAGCATGATAACAGTCTAGGAGAGCAAGTTGCCAATGTTGACATAACACAAGCATGATAACACTCTAGGAGAACAAGTTGCCAACGTTGACATAACACAAGCATGATAACATTCTAGGAGAGCAAGTTGCCAACGTTGACATAACACAAGCATGATAACATTCTAGGAGAGCAAGTTGCCAACGTTGACATAACACAAGCATGATAACATTCTAGGGAAGCAAGTTGCCAATATTGACATAACACAAGCATGATAACATTCTAGGAGAGCAAGTTGCCAACGTTGACATAGCACAAGCATGATAACATTCTAGGAGAGCAAGTTGCAGACGTTGACATAACACAAGCATGATAACAGTCTAGGAGAGTAGGTTGCAGACGTTGACATAACACAAGCATGATAACATTATAGGAGAGCAAGTTGCAGACGTTGACATAACACAAGCATGATAACGTTCTTGGAGAGCAAGTTGCAGACGTTGACAAAACGTTATCATGGAAAGAGCACTAGGAGAGCAAGTTGCAGACGTTGACATAGCACAACATGATAACATTCTAGGGGAGCAAGTTGCAGACGTTGACGTTACACTAGCATGATAACAGTCTAGGAGAGCAAGTTGCAGACGTTGACATAACACAAGCATGATAACATTCTAGGAGAGCAAGTTGCCAACGTTGACATAACACAAGCATGATAACATTCTAGGAGAGCAAGTTGCAGACGTTGACATAACACAAGCATGATAACATTCTAGAAGAGCAAGTTGCAGACGTTGACATAACACAAGCATGATAACATTCAAGGAGAGCAAGTTGAAGACGTTGACAAAACGCTATCATGGAAAGAGCACTAGTAGAGCAATTTGCAAACGTTGACAAAACGATATCATGGAATGAGCACTAGGAGAGCAAGTTGCAGACGTTGACGAAACACTATCATGGAATGAGCACTAGGAGAGCAAGTTGCAGACGTTGACAAAACGCTATCATGGAATGAGCACTAGGAGAGCAAGTTGCAGACGTTGACGAAACACTATCATGGAATGAGCACTAGGAGAGGAAGTTGCAGACGTTGACAACACACTGTCATGGTAAGGGCACAAGGAGATTGAGTAGCAAACGTTGACATAACTCAATCATTGAACGAGTACTAGGAGAGCAAATTAAAAACGTTGGCATAGCACAACCCTGGACTGAGTACTAGGACTATGATACTTAACATTATTTAGCCGAGATGGCGTAAGGTCGGGGTCAAGCCACACTACAACCAATGAACGCAGGCAGACTGCACCAACTCAAAGAAACAATATTTAATCAAATAATGCTCTAAATAACATAAAACAAGAAAAGCACTATTGAAAAATAGGAAATTTAACGTTCATATGTGCTCCTTGTTGTATATCAAACATGCATTTTTAAATAGATTTGTAAAGTATGATGGCTTCTCAGAATTTCAAAATGATATATTCTTCTCCTCAGGTGTGAATAGTTTTAAAGTTTGTGGTTTAATAAAAAAAGTTCAAAGCAAATGTCTCTGATTTGTTGTTCTGCACGTTTTGTTTCTCTGTTTTAGTGTTAATGGAGCCTTAAAACACGCTCTTCGTTAATTTGTGGCAAATGCGTTTGTCCCTATTGTTCCCATTCTACTATTAATTCAAGACTGGTATTATTTAAACATCCATTAGGCTATATTTACACCTCAACTTCAATAACTAAAATGAACTCAATTTTCCGATGAACACAACCTTTTCGTATATGTTCGAATTGCGAATCATCGCGTATTAATTTATCTGTAAACTAAAAAGTGTTTATCTTGTTATTGTTTGTATTGTGTCAGCAGGGCACAAACAATAAATCAATATGATAAAAAGTGTTTTTAAGATATGTTGAATTTAATGTTGTCATTAGCGTTTCAATTTAAAGTTTAAAAGTGAATTGAACTGATTATTTCCCCCAGATACGAATTACTTTTACAGAATAAACCCGCCTAAACACTGAAATTCTAATCGTGTTTCCGGAGGGCCGTTTAATTGGATTAGCTCAAAGAAACTTATCATTCTGTATGTGCACTATGCCGACCACATAATATGATTGATACTACTGCTTGCAAACATACTTAGCGGAATGCTCTCTTAAATCAGTTAACAAAACATAAAAGCTATGTAAGTGTAAGGCTGTATGCCTATCGTTGAACAATTGACGAAATAATGCGCGCACTGTCGTATCAACCAAGTGCTGTTTACATTACCAATCTGCTCTAACAAAGTCGGAGCTGCATTCTGCATGAGTAGCTTTGTTTTACATAGGTAATCATTTGGATTTTTTTAGCTAATATATGTCGCTTTTATTTTTAATAATGTTTTTTTTATTTGTTCCCAGTTTTAGTACAATGATGCTTTTTATTATGAAACTATACGATCACACAGTTTAAAACCTTTAATTTGATAAGGCAGACTGTGAATGATGCTCATAGTTTCAAAAAATGACTGCATCGTATCTTTGAAAAGTTTTTGCATTAGGTGCTCTGACTTGTATTCCTCCGTCTGCAGATAGAGTTGGGATCTCTAATCAAAGAAGTACTTGGGGTTTACCTATAAGTTCATTATTATTATTTGCTTTATTCTTAAGTTTCCTCAAGTAAATGCATACTTTGGTAAGATTTACCTTTTAGGTTTTTTCTTTATTTAGGATTGTTGGGATAAGAGTGAGGTATGTTCATGTGATTTTTTTGTTTTTATGTTCTATGTCTATGGCCTTTACTCAGTGCCATTTAACCGGGTTTATGTTTAAACTTTTTGCTACCGAGCTTGTTTCTGTAGTTTTTCGCATAAATAGTGCTTAAGTAGCGCTGTAATGAGTACTCATAATATGTTGCGCTGTTAAAATAATGCGAATAATCTGCGTAATTGCGTAATTACAAAATTAAAATTATAGAAAACGCAATTATTTGAATATATACTGTGTAACAATACACATAATAAGAAGGAGAATACGCAAAAAGTTTCTATCTAAACGCGTACTGAATTAAAATAAATACATGTTTGTATTTGTGTTTACAATTTGAAACACTCAAGGCCGGAGATCTAGAACTATCGTTCAAAAATCGAGAGAACACGAATATACAGAAAACATAGCAGACCGAAAACCTTTCAACGTTTTTTTCACACATGAGCAAAAGTCCGGTAACTCAACATGTCAAAGAGTTTCTTTTGTTGTTCCTACGATTTATGCTTATTTAAACTGCACCGTTTTTAACTGTGCCAGTATTATTCAATGGCATACGAATAAACTAAGCTTATATCCGTATACCCAATCAGTTTATATGTGCATGCTAATGTAGTTGCACATGTCACCATGCATATTTCAACACATAAATATATGAATATTTTTAGAATGGCGACATCGACCCACATTTGCGATCGCATTCAATAGATGGAACCACATCTGTAATTTTTGATTGCCCTGTTTGCGTTCATGAATCATACATACAATATCATTTGTGTTCTTATCAGATAATCATAGAACAGCGTTGATATTGTATTCGTTTATTCTTGATTTACTTATTTGTTTGTCATATCTAATTCAATCTGGGTTAATATTTCACAAAGACAATATTGCTTCCTGTCAAGTGCCAGACTCTCAGCCGAACTAAACATGATCTTTTGTTTGTTCTATGGAAACTTCATTAATCAGAGTCGTCCAATATCGAAACAAGCAATAGCTGTTTATTGTCTCAGTGTTAGTAAATATCAAATGAAAATGTCCAAACATGGGTGTGAAAACATGCTTCGTGTTCCAACAAGTCCGCTGTTTAAGAAAATGGAAAATTTTCTTTGCACTGTTCATTGTAGAGAGAGAATGACTGAACTAATATTGAAGACAGGCACCAAACTGCTCAATGAAATACCAATCAAGGTTAGTTGATGTTCTCCAGCAACGAGTTTTATTTCAATGAAATTAGACGGATAAATACGCTCTTTAATATTAGATACACTTATAAGTATTATTGTCAATATTGTTATCCGACATTGAAACACAAGCTGTAAAAAGAATCCTTTGCTTAAAAGAAACATCACTGCGAATGACATAATTATATTTGTTTATCTTTGTACCAATTCTTTAAGATGTAAATATTAAGGTGACTTGAATGTCCGATGTGCCGGTTGAGATTATTATTGTGAATATCTTTTATGTTATGCTGATGTTACTGTAATTAAAAACGCACATGCATTTACTATCTTACTTACTTGACTTTACCTTTACGTTACAAGTGTCTAGGTTCAATTGCCTATCCAAACATTTAGGCAAAGGCAGTCTTAGATCCTGCTTGCAATCTTTTGGAACATATCATGCAATTTTTCCTGACACCTTAAGAGTTTTATCGTTGTTGAAAATATTTCAGTATGTGCACGTCTCAATATATCTCTTAGATTAATGGCTTTATCTTTTCGATTTCCAGACGAAAATGACAATGCTTATCAAAATCTGCCTGCATTCTTCTGGTTATGGTCCTAAAACATTTACCACGTCCGGACTTCGACACTATTAATTATTAAAACTGTATTAAGCCATGGCTCTTATTTGCTAGTCGAAAATAAACATTCGCATTTTAAAAAGCATCAGTCTGAATGGTTTTTAAGGAGGCATTTAGAATGGATTAACCACTACACGAGACATCAAATTTGTCGAGTTTTCACAAAAAAAACAGTTCACTAATAAACGCTAAACAACATTTATTTATTAGAAATGTTTTCGTGGAATGAGGACTAAAAACCACGTTGCAAAAGGTGTCGGAAGAAAACTCGTAGGAGTTATATGATAACAAGTTAACAAAACATTTATGGTTACTGCTATTACTTATTTCAAATGTTGAGATTCGTGGAAGGTGGACTGATGAAACATACACTGAACGCCTTTGAAAACGCACCACTTACATTTTCATAAATTTATTAAAAAATAGTTCATCGAATGTTTTCAAAATTTCTAGATACAACAAACAATATGTTATAAATATTGTATGCAAATTCCATAGCCACGTGTGTGGTATTAGCTGAAAAACAACTGTAAACGTAAGACACGGTCGAACACCGCAAATCACAGTTTGCTAGTATGGAGTGTATGACCCGTTTGCCTGTATACAGGCAAGACATCTACGCTTCATGGACAGTGTGAGAGCTGCTATGCGGTGTTGTGGGATGTTGGCACACTCCTGCACAAGAGCATTGCGTAATTCTGCAACATTGCTTGGAGGAGGATTTCGTGCATAAACCCTCCTACCAAGCTCATCCCAGAGATGCTCAATAGGAGCCAAGTCTGGAGACAACGACGGCCAGTCCAATACAGTTACATTGTTTTGAACAAAAAACTGAGTGGTCCTTCGGGCTGTATGGGCGGGAGCATTATCATGTTGAAACATGTAACGTCCATGTGGAAATTGACGTCGCACAAACGGTAAAAGCACTGGTTGAAGAACATTATTTATGTATGTTTGTGCATTCACATTGCCATTTAGCAATGTTTAGAATTAAGTCTGTCCTGGCCAACTGAGTGATGCCAGCCCAATCGTGGACGCTACCACCACCCCACCTGTCATGCTTGAGAACACAGTTGTCATGATAACGTTCTCCACGACTTCTGTACACGCGTGCACGGCCGTCGGCATGGCTTACGTTGAATTTGGACTCGTCGGAAAAAAACCGACTGATCCCCACTGCCGCCGAGTAAATCATTGGTGTTGTCTGGCCCATCGAACACGCGCGAGTTGGTGTCTGGCAGTCAAGATTGGTCTACGGCACTTCAATCCGACGTCACGCAGCCGTCTTCTGACTGTGTTACTGTTAATCTGTCTTCTACAATGCGAAAAACACAGGATATGTACTCTCTATAAAAAATTAAAAGGTAAATACAATATCGTAATACATAACACAGCAGCAATGTCTTACCCGTGGACACCAATTATTCGCCTGGCTGTGGTGGTAGCTGACCAGAAGCGGTTTCTTCTATGGGCTCTTAGCATGTATCCATCCTGTTGCCTTGCTGTAACACGGCGTTGGCCCGGGCGTGGTCGGTCTTTGACTGTTCCTGTAAGTCGCAGACGTCGTTCTAAACGTAATATTATAGAATGGTGGCAGTTGAATTGCCTTGCAACGGCTCTATGGCTCATCCCGGCGCGGAGCATACCGATAGCCTCTGATCCTGCATGTTCATGTAAGCGCGGCATCAACGTGGTGTGTCAAAATAAGTCTTCACTATGTTTTTCGAAAGGTAAATCGCCAATGAACATGTTTGCGACATTCAGGTCTAACATGGGTACTTACCTCGAGCGGCACGTGCAAAT
Organism: Mya arenaria; assembly: GCF_026914265.1. Taxonomy (NCBI): domain Eukaryota; kingdom Metazoa; phylum Mollusca; class Bivalvia; order Myida; family Myidae; genus Mya; species Mya arenaria. Next base: position 12,564,398 of record NC_069123.1, read on the forward strand.
TATGGTTAACCGTATGTGACGATACGCCAGGACACTCGCATAATATACCTCGTGATTATTTATCAAACTAAATAGATAATGAACGTATCATTTCAAATACACATAACATTTCGAGTTAAAATACAAGGGGGCCACACAAAAGGGGTCGCACAAGTGGTTCGTTTTCAAAGGCGTTCAGTGTAACAACCATGATTGACAAAACACAATCATGGAAAGAGAATTGAAAGAACACAAAGCAACCATTGACAAAACGCAATCGTGGAAAGTGGACTGAGAGAACACATAGCAACCTTTGACAAAACACAATCGTGGAAAGTGGACTTGGATAACACAGAGCAAACAATGAAAAAGAAACAATCTTAGAAAGTGAACTGAGGGAACATCACATTTCAAAACTAAGATGACGACAACTGTGGTGTTTCAACGTGTGTATTGTATGCAGAGTTAGTAGTCTGTGTCTCTAGTTAAGTGTCGTTTGGACATCTGCCTTGTGCCTCTAAGCAGGGTTTATATGGTTTGTTTTTGAAAGCTGATTTTTCTCTGTAGTTTTCATTGTATTATTGAAATCTAAAACTAACAACTTATCGAAAATATAAATTAGGGCTTTGCCCATCCCCCCTGCTTTTCGAATATCCCCAAAACCTACATGGAACGAGTTATAAGACTATTTTGCGAGTAAAATATACGAACAATGCTAGTTTGTTAGTTCCTGCGTTTCGCATTCCGAATATATATATAAGGGCGTAACCCCCTCCCCCTTACGTTTCGAATATCCCCGAATCCTACAAAAACGAATTATTAGACTATTTTGCGCATCCAATAAACGAATTATGCTAGTTTTTTTAGCTCCCACTAGATGAACCTTACTTACTGATTCGTCACATGGCTTACTACACTTGTACCTTTTGCCTTTTTTTTTTCATTTTTCCAATTCAAAATTCACTGAGTTTGTCTACCACGTAAATATCAGTAAATTTAAAAAATACCGTTGGTATATGTTAATATACTAATCAGGTGGCTTTCACATCTTAAATATATACACTATATTCGGGGAAAACAGTTTACGCTTTTTTTAAACGGGTAAATTAAGCTGAGAAAATATTAGTTTAATCATGTTAACTGATGTTTAATCGGCCTATTTCTGTCTCGTATTCTAGGCTTGTTTAGTGGAAATAATAATGATGTATTAATGTTCTTGTCGATTTTAGCTCATCTTGTGTCTAGTCTCTTTGATGATAAAAGCCTGAATAACGCGTCATAAAAAAAGAGGTTTCAGCTTCATTCGTAATGTTATCGGTCAGAAATTGGAAACATGGATACTATAATACAAAGTAAGGTTTCCATGACCGACTTCACCCCTCTTATCTAATAAACCTGAATTGTGGAAGTAATAAAACTAAATTAAAGAGTACATAATTCCATTTGCATTATGGAGTTTGGACGTACACATCATTTTCGCGAAATCCCAAAAAGATCAAATGTGTTCCACGAAATCGATCGCTTTATATAATTTCAATCGTTTTAAATTGCAAACAGTTTTACAGAACTAATAATGATTATATAAATAGTATGTATCATAAGCATCATGCAACATGCATCCGAGTGACTTGTTAAGACACTTAATACGTGCAGGCTTACCTAAGTGTTTGAACTTGATCGATTTATGAACAAGAAACATAAATTAGTACCAATATAGTTTACATAGACTGAAAAAGCTTTCGATGATGTGGATCATAAATCGCGTTACTAACAGTTTTCAAAATTGTAGACTTCAAAGGCAATATTTGAGCATATATCAACATTAATTTTATTGAAGGGTTGCAGCCGTCAGTATCTTAGTTGTTATACTCCTAATGATTTGCCACACTTTATTTCGTAATAACACATTTTTCCCTCAAAAATGCATATTACAAACCATTAATTAGTCTTTTTAACGTAATGTGTCCCGACGGTGCCGACGATGGTATAAATTGTCATTCAAAGGTTCATTCACAAACGTACATAACAACTTTTTCGTTTCAAAAGGCGTTACTTGTTTTTAATGATGAAACATACGAAAGCTTCATTATAATATATGTGAGTATAAATTCCAGACAGAACATTGGTGGACATAAGAATTAACCAAGTAGCATCGGACTGAAATAATGAAACAGTAAGTCGCGTATTGTCTTGTAAATATTATGTATAGCCTTCAATGGCTTGTATAATGGCCATTGAATGCCAAGTACTATGCTCCCTACACGCGTTTCAAGCCCCCTGCCAGTATTGTCTAAGAAAAGCCTCGAGTTTAATGATTTTAAGTTTTCTCTTGGTACCCAAAGTATTGTTAATGTCCCAGCAAAAAGCGTTCATGGGATTTAGAAATGGTAACTGCACCGGTCATGCAAGTGTCTAAGTGCGCAAATGTTGTAATTTCGTGTGCTAGCTTTAATTCATCAACATTTATGTGGTCATAAATTATCCCTATCGCCTATGTTATGAGACGAAAGGCCTGCACCGCGTCTTAACATCATAACAGTGTAACCATTTGCATTCAATATACCAATATTGCTAGCCAAAAATCAAGTTACATGCAACCGTACATCATAATGCCGCAGCCAAAAAACGTTGAAGTAATCTCATAATTGTTCTAGTGTCTTTAGCGAACGAATGTTTGGCCATCACTCTGAAACATTATGAACCAACTTTCATCAGTCGATCATATTTGAAATTAGATAAATTTGAAATAATAAGTGATGAAACGATTATCGAGTACAAGCGATAAATCGTCGCTGATAATGCTATGTCGGCGACAATCGATAGCGGTTGTCCACAATCGATGTCGCTAATGTTACTTCCGGTAATTACGTATTTTTTGTTTTGTGATAAAATTCGAGTAAAAGTCAATTTTTCTTTCAGGTAAATTCTCGTTGAGTTCATTTTAACAAGGGAGGTCACTCTCTTACACACATGCGGTAAATGTAAATACTTTTGCTTAAAAACTTACAAAAACTCCCAAAATTACAAGTTGTCTTCAACAACCTGTCTCTATAGTGTAGTGGGTCCGGTCTTACCTGCAAATACCGGGAATCCCGACTCGGTGCATTCTGTTCTTGAAACCTTTTTTTGTATCGTTTGTAATTACAAGGGTAGTAATGTCAGGTGCGTCCATGTTTCCTGGTTCGTTGTTTGGGGTGAAAAACGTCCTTGATTCGGTGAGTATAACTATTGTTTTCTTTATGTTAAAACGATATTTTTAGAAACGACCTTGTGCACCGAACGAAGAGCAATAAATTATTGCTAATTTACGAAGAGGCTTGTTTTAGATAGAAAGCATGGCCGTATTAACATATCTCGTGAAGATAACGTTTTTAATAGTCTGACCGACTCACTCAATGAACTTTATTCTTCAAAACAACGATTTTATACCGTTCTCTTTCGTGTAATTTTGATCTGATACCGTGATATGGTCAATTAAAGGTATTGTTATTGTTTTCCGGGTCCAGATCGCAAGTTTTTGGAGATAGATCAGCACATTTAAGAAAATGCTTTCTGGTTCATTTTGGTAATTTTAAGAACGCAGGTTCGTCCGAAATTTAGTAAATTATGGCCTACTTTAATTACGATGAAAAGGTGTCGATTGTTTTTCCTTATACATGTATGTGTACTATAACACGCGGATCTTTAGCGAGGAAGCCGTGATTCACCCATAATAACGCGTAAGTCGCGCTTCACCTACGATAACGCGGAAGCCGTGATTCAACAGCGATAACGAAGAAGTCGTGATTCACCTTAAATAACGATGAAGCCGTGATTCACCTACGATAGCGAGGAAGCCATAATTCACCTTCTATAACGAGGTAGCCGTGACTCATCTACTGTAGCGAAGTATCCGTGATTCATCTGCAGAAAACGTGATTCACCTACGATAACGCGGAAGCCGTGAACCACCTAAGATAGCGCAGAAGCCGTGATTCATCTACGATCACGAGGAAGCCATGATTCACCTACGATAATGAGGAAGCCATGATTCACCTGCGATAACGAGGAAGCCGTGCTTCTCCAGGATTGCCACCGAAGTCTTGCATGGCTAAATCGTCACAAAATTTAGGCTCAGGGAGCCTGGTAACCTTTTGCATGGTAGGATTGTATACAGGAATGGCCGGAGTTTTACACAACTAGTTAAAGTAATCAAGCCTGCTAGATATGAAGTGAAATAAAATTCACAATTTTGGCTTCGAATCATAATAAACTTAGGACATTTCTATACAAATAACATTTCCTTTTTCCTGTAATGATGCATTTGCTGCATTAGGCTAAGCAAAATTATTGTTTAGTTTCTCGGCCACTATATTTCATTTTCATTTCCTTCATGTTTGTATCAATTATTTGCCCAAAACTGTATCAACTAGTTGCCCAAAACAGTCAATAATATATAAACGATCATCTTCATACAGTGTTTAAGTATTTCAAATGGTGCTTTATGCGGGGCACCGTTACGCGACCTAAATGCAGTGATATATCTGCCGCATACCGCGGCGTGGTGCCTCCATGTCGCACTGTATATGGCAATGTTTCAGAACTCTTCATATTTCAAGAGTTAATCTATCTGTCGGTTTACAACGTATAGTCATATTTTTATTCATGGCCATATTTTCGCACCTTTTATTGTGATGGCCAAAGGCGTTACTGTATATCATTGTTATTATAATAATACGCTTATTTATAGAATATTTAATGATAATATAAATAGACTGAATAAGCAATAAACAGAAGGCATAAAAATAATACTAAATAGGTAAAATAAGGCAATTAACTCATTTTTGAAGAATTGTCATTCCAGTATAATGCTCTTAAAATATAATTTTATAACATGTAGTTTTTTTTCGTACCACTGCATGAATTTATACAAATAACATTTCCACGGAAATGTAATATAAATCTGTAATTTAAACCTTCAAGTTTTGACTTATGATAAAATCCCAGGGTTTCAAATCTTGGATGAATTTGTACGGGAACTAGCGGTGCTGGTTCTCGAGCCTGGCTCTCAGAGCCACCGCTCGTACGTGTGGTCGTGCATGGTACGAGATCTGTCTCCTCTCTTCTGTCTTTCCTTCTGGCTCTATGAGCCACCATCGTACATGTGTATGTGGTCGCATATGTTTCGAGATCTATCAAATTTATTACTTTCTTATCTTTGCCTCCCTTCCCCACACTTTATCTTCCCATTACAGACCCTCCCCTCTTTTCTTCTTAAATCTCAAAAACTTTCTTGTGTGCTTTCAACCTCTCAACTTCCGCATTTTATCTCCTTCCTCACTCTTCTTCCCTGACACTTCACACTTTCGCCTATATCTCTCCCATACCTCCAACAATCTCTTTACCACATTCTCTTCTCTTTCTCCTCTCTATTTCCTTCCAACTCATATCTCTCTCCCCTATCTTTCTTCCCTATCTTTCTTCCCTCTTCTACCCCCTTTCTTCCCCTCTTTACCCCCAATCTTTCCCCCTCCCATTTATCTTCTCTTTTTCTTCCCCTCCTCTTTCCCCTCCCCTTTCGCTCCTCTCTTACTTCCCCACCTATTTTCTCTCCCCTTTCTCTCCTTTCTTTATTCCCCATTCTCTCCTCTCTCCCTTTCCCCTTCTTTCTCCCCCCTTTCTCTCCTCTCAATCTTTCCATCCTCCTTCCCCGTCATTCTCGTCTTCCCTTTGTCTCCTATTTTTCTTCCCCTCCTCTTTCTCTTCCCCTCTTTCTCTTCCCCTCTTTCTCTCCTCTCTTTCTTACCCTTTCTTTTCCCCCCTATTTCTTTCTTCCTGTTTCTCTCCTCTCTTTCTTCCCCTTCTCTTTTCTCCCTCTTTCTCTCCTATCTTTCTTCTCCATCTTTCTCTCCTCCTCTTCCTCTCTTTCTTCCCCTTCTCTTTTTCACCCTCTACCCCTCCTCTTTTCCCCCTCTTTCTTTCCTTCCCATTCTCTCCTCTTTTCCTCCTCTCTTTAACCCCTATATTTTCCCCTCCCTTTTCCCCTCATCTCTCCCCCTATTCTGTCCATTCTCTTTCTCTCCTCTTTTTACTTTCCCCTATATAACAATTTATCTTTAATCACATAATTCACTTACAAAGATTAGGATAAACAATCGATAACCCAAACAATGAACCAGGGAACTTGTTTTGTGAAAGTTTTATGAAATTCATGAAATATATAACAGGTTATTGAATGTTTAGCTGGTTCGCATATATTTAATATGCTTTCCATGGATAAAGTGCTAAGATAACTTAGCTGATGCGATGTGAATCATTTTGCAATTGATGTGCAATTATTAAGTATGTGTTGTGTTATGTTGTTTTTCGTTAAGTTATAAAAGTCCGAAAAAGGTTATGGAAATTGCAAAAGCATGAATATAGCATCACACGTACTGATTCCAGGTTTAACCATTTAAATGATCATGATGATACTATGTATAAAGAATGTATTCCTTACTGATATTATGAACTTTCGATTATTGTCCGATAGTAAATCGAAATGCTTGGTCCGATTCGATTCGATTATCGATAGCAAATATAGTCTGATTTTCAAACACTAGTTGACACAGAGGCAGGCACTCGAGTATAATGCCGTTTTAATAATTTCAAAGTTTGATGAAACATGTATTGATCACTGTAAATTTAGATATTATGCTAAAACTTAATCAGCATTTCTAGACAAAACAGGGGCAGAATTTGCATTGTATGAACGATAGAATTATCATGCTTGATTGTATAAAGTTCCAAGGCAATACATCAAGTAACTGCTGAGAAATTGACTAAAACATGCAAAACCTTAATCTGAGTTCCTATAATCGTATGATAAAGGGGCAAAATTTACATTAAATGCAAGATAGAGTTTTTTTAAAACTTTTTTTAGAAGGTTGGACGGTTAGGAGCCCATGAATATTTAAAAGCTTTAATGATGTTTTTGCTGATATATTGACTTACATGTGATTACATGCAATACCTTAACCAAAATTTCTAAGTAAAATATTTTAGGGTCATATTTTGCATTTAATGCAAAATAGAGTTATCTTACTTTGTTATTTAAGTAGGTTGGATAGTTGAGTACCATTGTGTGATGTCTAAATGAAATACATCAAGAAGTTGCTGACGTATAATCCTATATGTGTTTGCATGCAAACCTTAACCATAATTTCTAAGTCGAATAATAAAGGGCAATACTTTATATACTTTAAATACAATTGCATTATATGCAAAAATAGAGTTATCTAACTTGATTAATTACATAGGTTGCGAATAGTTGGGAACACATGTCGAACCTTTCAATGCAAAACATTATGGTTTTTTTTTAGATATCGATCCAAATGTGGTTACATGTAAAACATTTACCAGAAATACTTTTAAGTCGAATAATAAAGGGTCCTAATTTATATTTCATGCAAAATAGAGTTAAGTTACCTAGTTATTTAAAATTTGATAGTTGAGTACTAATTCTTTAAAAGTCTCAATGCAATACATCAGGTTGTTGGTGAGATATCAACCTATGTGTGCGAACACATCTTAAATTTCAATGCAATAAATTATATGCTAAAATAATGACTTTAAGGTGCTTACATGCAAACCGTTAACAATATGTGACGCCGATGCCGGCGCCGACTCTAGGGTGAGAAGAAGCTGTTATTATTCTTCGAATAATCGTGCTAAAACAATTTAACGTACCTTCCATTTTAGCCCGCCTAATAGCCTGAAAAATAAAGATTGCTTGGCCTTAAGCACGATACACCCCGCCAAGTGTTGGCTACATGAATGCATATAATGCAAATCCTTCAATGTTTATTTGTTATAACTCGTGAGCCAATGGATGCTTTTTCATAACATTCTAAGAAGCTCTTGACAACGTTTTATACTTTATGCACAGCGGCAAACATTTGTCTCTATTGGGGGTTCTACTGCAACGTACAAGCTATTTATTTTCAAGAATTACCGAATACCAATGATTCCACTGCAGAGCCGGTATCTTGTCTTTGACATGCACTTATAATCGGAAAATAATTTACATACATAACATGTAAGAAGAATTGGGTTCTTTCACGTGTGCTACCATGGAAACCTTGATTTTGAGCCCTCTAAAATATAACTGAGTAATGACAGTGTAATCCAATAAGAACACAACATTTAATACATAGATAATTAATTATAACAGAATTGGGATCTTTCACGTGTACTGCCAGAGACACCTTGATTTTGAGCCCTTTAAATATAATATTTAGTATTAACAGTCAATACCAATAAGAATTAAACATTGAATACATAAATAAATAATAACAGAATTGGGATCTTTCATGTGTGCTACCATAGACTACTTGATTTTGAGCACTCAAATAATATTTAGTATTAACAGTCAATACCAATAAGAATTCAACATTTAATAAATAAATAATCACTAATTTTAAAAGCATACATGTAGTTCTTTAATGTATCTATTTTTTCATTTCTAGATATTAAAACAGCTTTTCAAACGGTGCACATTTGTTATGCATTAAGAAATCAATCTGACAATACGGCAAACAACTACAAAACAAACTGGCTTTCTAATCTAAGCTGTAAAACTCCTGTAAAAAGCATTAAACGAGGACACTCCTGTAATGGAATTCTGATTGGATTACATTTAGTCCTTAATTGCGATTTTCATTAATTGTGAAAGCTGAAATGGCTTGTGCATGCCACAGGAGCCAAATGATTTAAACTGTTGCATCAATAATTAAACCACCGGTTTTATAAAATATTGTTCCTATTTTTATCAGGCTTTAAATGTGTGTTGACAACAAAAGTACGACGAAAACGTTTTTGTGGAGATAAATCACCAACAGTCAAGCAACCACGCACACAAGTCAAATCCCAAGTTAAACTTTAATATATATGCTCAATATTTTTACAAACGGAATTTGTTTTTTCTCATTAAAGCTTATTCTGTTTTGTTAACTTGGCTATCAAAACAGTTATTCTTAAAGAGCTGTAGCTTGATTTCACGATAATGCATTTTGTTTGAGATTTGAATCATTTCGGAAAATTTGAGTCATCAATAAAAAGCAACCCAACACATCTCTGAAAGCGGTATTCTCGGCCGAAGCAGGTGCGTCCGTTATAGTCAGTCGTGACCCTATAATTAAAACGTTGTGTAATGACCCTTGTCATGTTTAATTACCTAATTAGTTAATAACGAAAACAGTGTGTATAAAGATAGCTTTAATCATAAGGACGTTGAGTTCACCTTAATACTATAATGTAACTGAAAAACTATAGAAACAAGCTCAGTAGCAAAAAGCTTAAACATAAACCCCGTTTAATGGCACAAGGTAACGCCAAAGATATAAAACACAAAAACAAAAAAATCACAAACAAGAAACATGGAACAACAGCACAAAACTCCGCAAACAGCACAGTGCGTATATCCTAAAAACAAGGTTTGTTTATCAAGGATTGTTAGGTACCCCTTGGAACGGTCAGTAAAATGTAAATTAAATCAACACAGAAATCGAATGATAACCAAGCTCGCCGAACTTAAGGACAATTAAGCATTTAAGGAAAATTCTTCATATTCACCCATAATATAATTTGCAATAATTAAACCCCTTTCTTAGTAAAAAACAAACACAAGTGACAATTACAAGGCAAAATAAACCCACAATACACTTTATTCAGCAAACACAAAAGAATACAGCCGCCACAACAATACCGTAGCCGATAAAGACCAGTAAACATGAATACATTTATCACTCCTAAAACATTCCTCTAAACAGAAATAATACTTCTCAATGTATACAGAAAACGGGAGGTCCATTTTCCTATCGCGGTCTTAATCGCTTCCTTTTAGGATGTCATCAGAGCAGTTAACATGACATGGCTTAACAGTTTGATTACCCGACAAAAGCAACAGCAATGAGGTGACAATTCTGGAAACAACACCAATTTAGGAATCTCTGGAATCGATTCCAGCAGCCAAAGCCTGCCTCTGCAGAAGAACATCTTGCGGGATTATAGAAGGATGATGCGTAACAGACAAGTATATTAGGACTAGAGTAATTGAAGTGCTTGCCGTGCTTTACAAGAGATTCCTGGGTCCATCTACAGGCCCCATCGTGAAAATGACATTTTAATTGAAACGATCATAGCATTCCGGAATTCTGGACACTATTGGGTTTCTTTCGAACGGAGCTGTCGGCCTTATATGATACTGGTAAATATATGGCTTCTCTAATATTTTCTTTTTGTAATTGATTCTAATCATTTCTAATTCCTATTGGAACTGTAACTTGTACATCATTATCTTCTATATTATTAACTTATTATTATAGATAAGGTATGGAGTTTTCACATGCTTTTACTTAAATGTAAACTGTGATATCATAGAATAATATTGCGTTGAGTTGAGTTGAGTTGAGGTATCATAACCGTGTCATATTGTGTCTTATTGTTTATAAAACACATATCAAATTGCACTTCCGCTTATGTTCCAACATGGGTTAGCGTTATTTCTGCCCTCCAAATTTGACATATGTTTTTTTTCTTACACGGGTTATTTTTAAAATCAAAATTATACAAACGCTTTTTTTAACAGATGTGTTATTGTTTTCATCCTAATAAGCCATATTTTATTCGTACGTGGGTTACTGCTTTCATCCAACTTAGAATAACGCTTTTGTTCAACATGGGCTATTGTTGTCATTCCAATTCGACATACAAGTTTTTTTTCTACATGGGCTATTGTTGTCATTCCAATTCGACATACAAGTTTTTTTCTACATGGGCTATTGTTGTCATTCCAATTCGACATACAAGTTTGTTTCTTCATGGGCTATTGTTGTCATTCCAATTCGACATACAAGTTTTTTTCTTCATGGGCTACTGTTTTCATCCCAATTCGACAAACAAGTTTTTTTACATGGGCTAATGTTTTCATCCCAATTCGACATACCTATTTTTTCCTACATGGACCACTGTTGTCATCCCAATTCGACATACACCTTTTTTCTTACAAAGGTTATTGTTGTCATTCCAAATAAACATACGCCTCATTTCCTACATTGGTTATTGTTTTCATCCCAAATAGACATACGCCTCATTTCCTATATGGGTTATTGTTTTCATCCCAAATAGACATACGCCTCATTTCCTACACGGGTTATTGTTTTCATTCCAAATAGACATACATCTCATTTCCTTTATTGACTATTTTTCCATTCCAAATAGACATACACCTTTTTCCTACATGGTTTATACTTTTCATCCCAAATAGACATACGCCTCATTTCCTACAACTGTTATTGTTTTCATCTCAAATAGGCATACACCTCATTTCCTACATTGGCTATTTTTCCATCCCAAATAGACATACACCTTTTTCCTACATGGATTTTACTTTTCATTCCAAATAGACATACACCTCATTTCCTACATGGGTTATTGTTTTCTTCCAAATAGACATACGCCTCATTTCCTACATGGTTTATTGTTTTCATCCCAAATAGATATACGCCTCATTTCCTACATGGGTTATTGTTTTCTTCCAAATAGACATACGCCTCATTTCCTACATGGTTTATTGTTTTCATCCCAAATAGACATACATCTCATTTCCTACATTGACTATTTTTCCATTCCAAATAGACATACACCTTTTTCCTACATGGTTTATACTTTTCATCCCAGATAGACGTACGCATCATTTCCTACAACTGTTATTGTTTACATTCCAAATAGGCATACACCTCATTTCCTACATTGGCTATTTTTACATTCCAAATAGTCATACACCTTTTTCCTACATGGTTTATACTTTTCATCCCAGATAGACGTACGCCTCATTTCCTACATGGGTTATTGTTTACATTCCAAATAGACATACACCTTATTTCCTACATGGGTTATTGTTTACATTCCAAATAGACATACACCTTATTTCCTACATGGGTTATTGTTTACATTCCAAATAGACATACACCTTATTTCCTACATGGGTTATTGTTTACATTCCAAATAGACATACACCTTATTTCCTACATGGGTTATTGTTTTCATCCCATACAGACAAACGCTTTAGTTCCACATGGGTTATTGCTTTCATCCTAATTCTGCACAAGATTGGAATTATCCATTTGCTGTTGTATTTGGTATTAGTACATACAGTTTATGCAGTATCCCCACTGCGCATTCTGTCTCTTTTACACTTTATTTCGTAATTATATTTATAGGGCTGCCTTTAAGAGGATTAGCGACAAATATTTGCAAGCTCTCATGAAAACGTATTTATATTTAAAATAACTAACAGTGAATGAAGCAAACTTAACTTTGAAGATCATTTTAGTACTTTTACTTTATATTTTAATCTACCAAACTGCAATTTATTTGTACAGAGTACTCGGAACTCAAGAGGGTGGTACGCATTAACTCTAAATCTTACTCATTTAGATCGCATTCTCACAAAATCTTTATAAAAACAATGATTATTTGTAGAATAAATACACAGAATTCGGTAAGAATATGAAAGAGTGTTAGGTACCTATTACGGAAGCGGTTGAATAAGTTTTTTTTTTCTTCAAATGGTAGGAGAGTGAAAGAGTGTTCGGAACTCAAGCGAGGGAAGGAGGGTTGATGGAATATTCGGTACTCAAGAGGGGTGAGGTAGAAGGAGTGTTCGGTATTTTTAAAGGGGGTGTATGTTGAAGGAAAATTCGGTACTTAAGCGAGGAAAGGTGGCAGGACTGTTCGGTACTTACATGTACGGAGATGGGTGGAAAGTTCGAGGAGTATTCGGTACTAAAACGGGGAGAGGAGGCAGGAGAGGGTAAATGCGTGTTCGGTACTCAGGCGGGGAAGAGGAGAATATGTGCTCGGTACTCAAGCGGTGACGGGGTGCAGGAGTGATCGGTACTCAAGCGGTGACGGGGTGCAGGAGTGTTCGGTACTCAAGCGGTGACAGAGTGAAGGAGTGTTCGGTACTCAAGCGGCAACGGGTTTCAGGAGTGATCGGTACTTAAGCGGTGACGGGTTGCAGGAGTGTTTGGTACTTAAGCAGGGGGATGGTGCATGAGTAGTCGTTAATCAAGCGGTGATGGGGTGCAGGAGCGTTCGGTACTCAAGTGGTGACGAGGTGCATGAATGTTCGGTACTCAAGCGGTGGCTGGGTGCAGCAGTGTTCGGTACTCAAGCGGAGAGAGGGTGCAAGAGTGTTCGGTACTCAAGCGGAGAGAGGGTGCAAGAGTGTTTGGTACTCAAGCGGAGATGGGGTGCAGGAATGTTCGGCACTGAAGCGGCGACGGGTTGCAGGAGTGTTCGGTACTGAAGCGGCGACGGGGTGCAGGAATGTTCGGTACTGAAGCGGTGACGAGGTGCAGGAGTGTTCGGTACTCAAGCGGCAACGGGTTGCAGGAATGTTCGGTACTGAAGCGGTGACGGGGTGCAGGAGTGTTCGGTTCTCAAGCGGTGAAGGGGTGCAGGAGTGTTCGGTACTCAATCGGAGACGGGGCACAGGAGTGTTTGGTACACAAGCGGTGATGGGGCGCAGGAGTGTTCGGTACTCAAGCGGTGACAGAGTGATGGATTGTTCGGTGCTCAAGCGGTGACGGGGTGCAGGAGTGTTCGGTAATAAAGCAGTGATGGGGTGCAGGAGTGTTCGGTACTCAAGCGATGATGGGGTGCAGGAGTGTTCGGTACTCAAGCGGTGATGGGGTGCAGGCGTGTTCGGTACTCAAGCGGTGATGGGGTGCAGGAGTGTTCGGTACTCAAGCGGTGACAGAGTGATGGATTGTTCGGTGCTCAAGCGGTGACAGGGTGAAGGAGTGTTCGGTACTCAAGCGGTGATGGGGGGGGGGGGGGCAGGAGTGTTCGGTACTCAAGCAGGCACGGGGTGCATGAGTGTTCGGTACTCAAGCGGGAATGTGGACCTCAATCAGGGTAGTGATGACTGTGATGACGGTGTTTTAAATACTCATTCGGAAAGAAAGCCATGGAGTATCCATTACCTAGGCGGAAAATTGGTGATGGAGAAGTCAGTACTCATGCGGGCAAAGGGAAAATCAGTATTTCTTACTGAACCTGAGAAGGGGTAGCAGTAACCTGTACTAAACCGGGAAAAGTTTTTCATTTCTCAAATGAAAGAAATCGATACACAAGCGAGAGGGGAGGTTACATCCTTAGTGTGCTCTTAAATTCAGGACTTTAAGCATGTTTTTTCCAGTTCTCGTAGTTTTTGTACGAGAACATAAAAAAGCTGCCTCATACCATTATAACAAAATACAATATTTATAAACAACAAGAAAATTGGAAAATAGATAAATCTGGTATGTCCAAGGTCTTGCTAAGAATGGCACCGCTGTTAAAAGCATTTTCGTCTAATATTACAAAGGTCTGCGATCTAATTGAAATTATTTTGCGGTAATCTGGTTTTGGTCTGAAAGCAGTAGTTTGTTTAAGGATCATTTAGTAATTTATAATAAAGTTCGTAATATGTCTTTGTTTACGTGTTCAGAAACACATTACAATCTATGATGTGTACCCGTTGGATCAGATTGTGAGTACTTTTGTTGATGGAAATCCAGATATGATTTTCGTTCAGCCTGGGAGTAGGATTGTTATTGGTCTCAGGCTAAGCATAGCTTTAAAATGAAATCAAAAGCCTTCAACAGCTGGGATAATTTTGCTCAATTTTTTTACACGAAGTTTGATGTTTTTTAACGCCAAGTACACATGACGTTATTCGTAAGAGGAAACCATAAAAGAATGCAAGCTTAAGTGCACACTTTATTTTGCAAACAAACAAAAACTATTTATGTTGAAGTTGAAGTACAACTGCGAGCTCAGAGACGATCCTGCAGAATCCTGGAGTGATTCGTACCTAAAAGACATCCTTTAAACATGAACTCTTACTCATGAATAAATGTCGAAAACAATGGTTCTTATGAAGGGTATCGAGTTTAATTTGAAAGAAATGAGCATGAAAACACGGTATTTCTACCTTATGAGACGATAGTAGACCACAGTAAATCTTTAAGCATTCGCCAATCATTTAATGTTTTTTTGTGCTTTCTGCTATTAAATACACGGTTACAAATCTTGTTATCAGTAATGAAAAGTTTCCATAAATGCATTGTTTAGAAAGTATTTAAAGATTTATCAATCGAAATTGTTGTTTGTGATACATTTGAATGTATTGATTTTAAATAAGAGTGTCCTTTTAACAATAGTACTGCATTATTGAAAATCTCTCCTCTAATTCTCAATGAAACACACAATATATCAGACATTTCTTGAAATAGACAGAATTGAAAGTGCCGAGATAAAACTTTCAAGTATCATTAAATATTTATGCATGTCACCGGATCCTACAGTTAGAAATGTGCCTAAGAGAAATCACACCAGGAGGAATGTTTTTCTCAGGAGGAAAGTCGGCAACCTCTACAAAAAGCATGTCGTGATGTTGCTGCATTAAAGCCCGCTAACGAAATTGCTAAAAGACGGTTTAAACACCACCGATGCCATTTAACGTGCATTTCAGCGCTAACATCACTAGCTCTATTGGTGTCCAAAAGTCATTGCCTGCCTCACGCAGTTGTTCGCGACATTAACTAGTTCCACGAGGTTCATCAGGCGATCAGTCGATACCGTTTAAAGCATTCCATTCGCCATTAGATATTCTGGCCAGACTCGACGCTAACCAATTGGCACTTAGTCAAAGATCATTTAGAACGAAGCAATGCATGGGCATTAAAAAACTAATTTTTCATGGCAAGGCTATTCAAGTTGAATAGAAATAAAAAAGATTCAAGATTGCACACTTTTGAATAGAGTGTAGTTTAAGCAACAACTCTACTTTGTCAGGGGTGTGAGTTTATCCGAGGTGCCGGTGCTATTTAGGTGTGCGAAGAAAGTTTATCCGAGATGTGAGTGGTGTTCGGGTGTTAGATGTTAGTTATCCAAGGTGCTGGTGGTGTTTGGGCTGTTAGTTGTTATAAGTTCATGGCCATTGGCGCCACAGAAGGAGCATAGCTGATCTGTAACAAATTTTGCTGACTGGTAATCTGCTTTCGTAAATTGTACGTAAAATGCCATTTCCCATTGTAGCAATGCATTCGGAACACATCACATATGTCTAATTTACGAGCAGAGTTTGTTTTCGGTAAATGAATAAGGACAATAATTATGAATGCCTTTCATGTACCCCCTAAATGTTAAAGTGAACTTTTAAAGTTGTTTGAATGATTCAAGTTGTATTATGTCCAACTTTTTATTTGAATGGGAAAAATGATTAATATCAAGGAAATTTTTTAGACCCTCGGATTTTAAGTTAGTTTTGTATTACTGAACATTGACATATAATGTGCTTTGTCTGGCTAAATAAATGTGTGACCCAAATCCGCTATTTCTATGTACTTTTTCTGGGCAAAATCCTGACCATACTATCCTTGTCAGAAGTACCATTCGGTTCTCAGAATAAGATACCTCTATCGTTCATTGATGCTTTCTTCAAATTGTCTTTCAACACTCAGTTAATATTATGCATAGCTGTTAGACAAAAGTATGCCATTTTATATGTTTATTCATCTAATTGTTATTCAATGAGTGTCTGTCTTTGTGTCTAATCCACATAATAACATTGCGTTCAATTTCATTTATAGTTATGTTTATTAAAACTGCACTCACACAGACTGGCAGTTTGACATATATTTTCAAAAGTTTGCCTCAAAATCAGTTGAAGAGTTTGACTTCAATGCCTTCAAATCAGTCAAATAGGAAAACTCAATATAACATTTCCCATTGTTTGGAAAATTACGAATATGTTTGGAAAACTGCCAAAAATTTCATTTTTCTTAAAGCGTTAGTCATGCCTTTAGCCGTTTTACATCATATTTTGAACGTAAATATGAAAAACTGTGATCTGATCTTTTGTCACTGGTTTCCAGACATTTACGCATAAATTGGCTCATTCAAAGAGACAAAAAAATAGATGTCGAAACGGTCAATATGTGAAATTGCAGCTTTTAAGCTGAACTATGTGTTCCAATATGGAGCACCTTAACAACTAGAGACCGTTATGGGAAGTACAGCTGTAATTTGCTTAATATGTAACCACAAGCCGATCAAGGGGGGTTGGAGGGGGCGTAACCTGCGCGCACCCCAACCTAAAATCGTCTACGTTTACTTTTTATTTATAGGAGAAAAGGGTAATATAATACGCCTAAAATGCACCATTTCGGACTTGAAATTGTTTAAACTCCCAAACTCTCTGAAAACTTTAAAAACCAAATAAATTTCGGTGCTGAGGAAAGGGCCCAAGTAAAAAAGTAAAGTCTCTTAGCTACGCCCCCCTAACGTCAAATCTTGGGCTAACCCTGGTAACGAAGGTCATGTTTAGAGCCAAAGGTTCATGCTTACGGATACTTAACGTCACAAAACAACACTGTTCACCTCAATACAAAGCATTTGTGTATTTGTTTAAAGTGACACTCTTATTCAAAATCAATACATACACATGTATAACAAATATAAATTTAAAATACCGTGTTTTATTCACATTTCTTTCAAATTAAATTCGTTATCCTTCATAAGAACCATTGTTTTCGACATTTATTCATCCTTAAGGACTGTTAAACAATATAATTAATTGTGGTAACTCTTATTTGGGAATAAGAGTGCATCTTTAAACAAATCAAAGTAAATATTTTCTATCAAAACCATACAACACATATTAAGTCTTGTCTATACTTTTTTATTCTGTTTATCCTCAAGAAGAGGATGGCCCACACGCATATGTATTGGACAGCCTGTTCAGTCTGGATAACATATTGTCACATTATCAAATTATATGTGATAGGTCTGTCACTAACGCTTTCTTGGCAATTCAAATGCATAACCAGTATAGAATAGTGCCTCTTTCTTCGACCATATAATGGGGTCTCATTACCATATATGATTTGATTTGTCTGTGAACGTCAATACCCATAAACGTTCTAGATCGCTTATGACAATATTAGGACATAAACTGAGGGATGGAGTTCTGCATATGGTTGAATTTTTCTTTTATTGTATGATTTTGCTTGCCATCAAACAATTAACGAGGCAAGCATGCCTTGAAAATGTTAAATTCTATAAAAGGAACTGCATTGAAGTTGATGAATTAGGAAAACATGAATTCCCAATATCATCAGGAATCGCACTGATAATGATACTCTTTGCATTTGTGAAAGGTCATATTGTTTGGATTGTTTTCCCTCATAAACATAGACTGCAAAAACATTTCATCGAAGCCCTAACACACAATCAAAGCACAAAAAATGTGCTTTAGCCGTGAAATACAGATCCTTATTTAGTTTAAACTTATTTATTACAACGATTGCGAAACAAGTTAAACAGTTCAACATTATAGTAACCACTCTCGTTGGCACGATTTTACGCGAGAGTGTGGTCTTGTGTTGTGGGGGAAACCGGAGAACACGAAGAAAAAACGTTTGTCCGGCTTGGTGACCACAAGTCACACACATATGCGCCCATGCCGGGAATCTAACCCGATTCGTGAGGAGCGAGTGCGCTAACCACTGCGCTAACCGGATCCTTATTTCAGGGGTGGTATTTAATATGCAACTGAAGTCAACCTTATAGTCATAAATCACTGACTCAATTCAATGTACAGGTATGCTATTTACATAGACCGATCCGATTAGCTAAATCGGCCTTAGATTCGGTTAAGATCATTATTGAATACCACCCCAGATATTTGCTTCAAATAAGTGAACTTGCTACATGACGTTTCAGATAAATTGGTATCAGGAATATAATTAAATGAATGTTTGCTTACATGCGTTTTGTAGCGATTGCCGCAGTGTCGACACAACCAAAACAATTTCCAAATTTCCCGCTTAAATTTGCTGCACGAGAAATCGACAGTATGGCTGTTTCCTTAAACCGGATTGCAGTCAAAATTAAATGTTGCGGCCGAATAGTTCCATAATTTGCAAAACATGATCTATAAAAAGTTACCAGAACAGCAAATCATAGTTATGTATTAGCAAATAACAAACTAAAATGGGGTTTCTACGATTTTGGGCAAAACAATACGAATATTTCGCGCACTATCAACAAGATCTGTTTTATTGGTCGCTGGCGAGTTAGCTGACGATATAGCATATATAAGAAACTGCAGACAACAGAGATGAAGAACGGGAATTGGAAAGTGTTGACGACTTAATTATAGTACAAATGTAGAATCTTCTGTATTAAAGACACAAGTGTATATCGCGGTCGTTTTAATAATTGAAGAATCCGATGTACATGTACAATGATGACCAGCTTCGTCCGCTGTGTTCACACTTAAAACTTTTGGTTTGGTCATAGCTCTACACCTTCAATCCTCAGCACCCCAACAGAACATACAACTCACAGGAGACGCATAAACCAGCAAAACGAACAACCCACAGGAGACACATAAACCAACAAAACAAACAACTCACAGGAGACACATAAACCAACAAAACAAACAACTCACAGGAGACACATAAACCAACAAAACAAACAACTCACAGGAGACACATAAACCAACAAAACATACAACTCACAGGAGACGCATAAACCAACAAAACATACAACCCACAGGAGGCACATAAACCAACAAAACAAAAAACTCACAGGAGGCACATAAACCAACAAAACAGGAGACGCATAAACCAACAAAACAAACAACTCACAGGAGACACATAAAACAACAAAACAAACAACTCACAGGAGGCACATAAACAAACAAAACAAACAACTCACAGGAGGCACATAAACCAACAAAACAAACAACTCACAGGAGGCACATAAACCAACAAAACAAACAACTCACAGGAGGCACATAAACCAACAAAACAAACAACTCACAGGAGGCACATAAACCAACAAAACAAACAACTCACAGGAGGCACATAAACCAACAAAACAAACAACTCACAGGAGGCACATAAACCAACAAAACAAACAACTCACAGGAGGCACATAAACCAAAAAAACAAACAACTCACAGGAGACACATAAACCAACAAAACAAACAACTCACAGGAGGCACATAAACCAACAAAACAAACAACCCACAGGAGACACATAAACCAACAAAACAAACAACTCACAGGAGGCACATAAACCAAAAAAACAAACAACTCACAGGAGACACATAAACCAACAAAACAAACAACTCACAGGAGACACATAAACCAACAAAACAAACAACTCACAGGAGACACATAAACCAACAAAACAAACAACTCACAGGAGGCGCATAAAACAACAAAACATACAACTCACAGGAGGCAGATAAACCAACAAAACAAACAACCCACAGGAGACACATAAACCAACAAAACAAACAACTCACAGGAGACACATAAACCAACAAAACATACAACTCACAGGAGGCACATAAACCAACAAAACAAACAACCCACAGGATGCACATAAACCAACAAAACAAACAACTCACAGGAGACACATAAACCAAGAAAACATACAACTCACAGGAGGCACATAAACCAACAAAACAGGAGACGCATAAACCAACAAAACAAACAACTCACAGGAGACACATAAACCAACAAAACAAACAACTCACAGGAGGCACATAAACCAACAAAACAAACAACTCACAGGAGGTGCATTAACCAACAAAACAAACAACTCACAGGAGGCGCATAAACCAACAAAACAAACAACCCACAGGAGACACATAAAGCAAAAAAAAAAATACAACCCACAGGAGGCACATAAACCAACAAAACAAACAACTCACAGGAGGCACATAAACCAACAAAATAAACAACTCACAGGAGGCACATAAACCAACAAAACATACAACCCACAGGAGACACATAAACCAACAAAACATACAACCCACAGGAGACACATACACCAACAAAACATACAACTCACAGGAGGCACATAAACCAACAAAACAAACAACCCACAGGAGACGCATAAACCAACAAAACAGGAGACGCATAGACCAACAAAACAAACAACTCACAGGAGACACATAAACCAACAAAACAAACAACTCACAGGAGGCACATAAACCAACAAAACAAACAACTCACAGGAGGCACATAAACCAACAAAACAAACAACTCACAGGAGGCGCATAAACCAACAAAACAAACAACTCACAGCAGACACATAAACCAACAAAACAAAAAACTCACAGCAGACACATAAACCAACAAAACAAACAACCCACAGGAGACGCATAAACCAAAAAAACAAACAACTCACAGGAGGCACATAAACCAACAAAACATACAACTCACAGGAGGCACATAAACCAACAAAACAAACAACTCACAGGAGGCACATAAACCAACAAAACAAACAACTCACAGGAGACACATAAACCAACAAAACAAACAACTCACAGGAGACACATAAACCAACAAAACAAACAACTCACAGGAGCAACAAAACATACAACCCACGGCAGACACATAAACCAACAAAACAAACAACTCACAGGAGACACATAAACATACAACCCACAGCAGGCACATAAACCAACAAAACAAACAACTCACAGCAGGCACATAAACCAACAAAACATACAACTCACAGAAGGCACATAAACCAACAAAACAAACAACTCACAGGAGACACATAAACCAAAAAAAACAAACAACCCACAGCAGGCACATAAACCAACAAAACAAACAACTCACAGGAGACACATAAACCAACAAAACATACAACCCACAAGAGACGCATAAACCAACAAAACAAACAACTCACAGCAGACATATAAACCAACAAAACAAACAACTCACAGCAGGCACATAAACCAACAAAACAAACAACCCACAGTAGGCACATAAACCAACAAAACAAACAACTCACAGGAGACACATAAACCAACAAAACAAACAACCCACAGCAGGCACATAAACCAACAAAACAAACAACTCACAGGAGACACATAAACCAACAAAACATACAACCCACAAGAGACGCATAAACCAACAAAACAAACAACTCACAGCAGGCACATAAACCAACAAAACAAACAACCCACAGCAGGCACATAAACCAACAAAACATACAACTCACAGGAGACACATAAACCAACAAAACAAACAACTCACAGGAGGCACATAAACCAACAAAACAAACAACTCACAGCAGGCACATAAACCAACAAAACAAACAACTCACAGGAGACACATCAACCAAAAAAACATACAACTCACAGGAGGCACATAAACCAACAAAACAAACAACCCACAGGAGGCACATAAACAAACAAAACAAACAACCCACAGGAGGCACATAAACAAACAAAACAAACAACCCACAGGAGACACATAAACCAACAAAACAAACAACGCACAGGAGACACATAAACCAACAAAACAAACAACTCACAGGAGACACATAAACCAACAAAACATACAACCCACAAGAGACGCATAAACCAACAAAACATACAACTCACAGGAGGCACATAAACCAACAAAACAAACAACTCACAGGAGACACATAAACCAACAAAACAAACAACTCACAGGAGGCACATAAACCAACAAAACATACAACTCACAGGAGGCACATAAACCAACAAAACAAACAACTCACAGGAGGCACATAAACCAACAAAACAAACAACTCACAGGAGACACATAAACCAACAAAACATACAACTCACAAAAGGCACATAAACTAACAAAACAAACAACCCACAGGAGGCACATAAACCAACAAAACATACAACCCACAGGAGACACATAAACCAACAAAACAAACAACGCACAGGAGACACATAAACCAACAAAACAAACAACTCACAGGAGACACATAAACCAACAAAACATACAACCCACAAGAGACGCATAAACCAACAAAACAAACAACTCACAGGAGGCACATAAACCAACAAAACAAACAACTCACAGGAGACACATAAACCAACAAAACAAACAACTCACAGGAGGCACATAAACCAACAAAACATACAACTCACAGCAGACACATAAACCAACAAAACATACAACTCACAGGAGGCACATAAACCAACAAAACAAACAACTCACAGGAGGCACATAAACCAAAAAAACATACAACTCACAGCAGACACATAAACCAACAAAACATACAACTCACAGCAGACACATAAACCAACAAAACATACAACTCACAGCAGACACATAAACCAACAAAACAAACAACTCACAGCAGGCACATAAACCAACAAAACAAACAACTCACAAGAGACGCATAAACCAACAAAACAAACAACTCACAGGAGGCACATAAACCAACAAAACAAACAACTCACAGCAGACACATAAACCAACAAAACATACAACCCACAGGAGACGCATAAACCAACAAAACATACAACCCACAGCAGACACATAAACCAACAAAACATTCAACCCACAGGAGACGCATAAACCAACAAACATACAACCCACAGGAGACACATAAACCAACAAAACAAACAACTCACAGGAGGAAAATAAACCAACAAAACAAACAACTCACCGGAGACACATAAACCAACAAAACATACAACTCACAAGAAGCCCATTACCCAACAAAACATACAACCCACAGGTGACACATAAACCAAAAAAACCCATACAACTCACAGGAGACACATAAACCAACAAAACATTCAACCCACAGGAGACGCATAAACCAAAAAAAAACATACAACTCACAGCAAACCCATAAACCAACAAAACATACAACCCACAGGTGACACATAAACCAAAAAAAACCATACAACTCACAGCAGACACATAAACCAACAAAACATACAACCTACAGGAGACGCATAAACCAACAAAACAAACAACTCACAGCAGACACATAAACCAACAAAACAAACAACCCACAGGAGACACATAAACCAACAAAATAAACAACTCACAGGATGCACATAATCCAAAAAAACAAACAACTCACAGGAGACACATAAACCAACAAAACAAACAACTCACAGGAGACGCATAAACCAACAAAACAAACAACCCACAGGAGACGCATTAACCAACAAAACAAACAATCCACAGCAGACACATAAACCAACAAAACAAACAACTCACAGGAGGCACATAAACCAACAAAACAAACAATCCACAGCAGACACTAAACCAACAAAACAAACAACTCACAGGAGACACATAAGCCAACAAAACATTCAACCCACAAGAGACGCATAAACCAACAAAACAAACAACTCACAGGAGGCACATAAACCAACAAAACAAACAACTCACAGGAGACACATAAACCAACAAAACAAACAACTCACAGGAGGCACATAAACCAACAAAACAAACAACCCACAGGAGACACATAAACCAAAAAAACATACAACTCACAGGAGACACATAAACAAACAAATTATACAACCCACAGGAGACACATAAACCAACAAAACAAACAACTCACAGGAGACACGTAAACCAACAAAACATACAACTCACAGGAGACACGTAAACAAACAAATTATACAACCCACAGGAGACACATAAACCAACAAAACATACAACCCACAGGAGACACATAAACCAACAAAACATACAACTCACAGGAGACACGTAAACAAACAAATTATACAACCCACAGGAGACACATAAACCAACAAAACAAACAACTCACAGGAGACACATAAACCAACAAAATATACAACTCACAGGAGACACGTAAACAAACAAATTATACAACCCACAGGAGACACATAAACCAACAAAACATACAACCCACAGGAGACACATAAACCAACAAAACAAACAACTCACAGGAGACACATAAACCAACAAAACATACAACTCACAGGAGACACATAAACCAACAAAACATACAACTCACAGGAGACACGTAAACAAACAAATTATACAACCCACAGGAGACACATAAACCAACAAAACATACAACCCACAGGAGACACATAAACCAACAAAACATACAACTCACAGGAGACACGTAAACAAACAAATTATACAACCCACAGGAGACACATAAACCAACAAAACAAACAACCCACAGGAGACACATAAACCAACAAAACATACAACTCACAGGAGACACGTAAACAAACAAATTATACAACCCACAGGAGACACATAAACCAACAAAACAAACAACCCACAGGAGACACATAAACCAAAAAAACAAACAACTCACGGGAGACACATAAACCAACAAATCAAACAACTCACAGGAGACGCATAAACCAACAAAACAAACAACTCACAGGAGGCACATAAACCAACAAAACAAACAACTCACAGGAGGCACATAAACAAACAAAACAAACAACTCACAGGAGACACATAAACCAACAAAACATACAACTCACAGAAGGCACATAAACTAACAAAACAAACAACCCACAGGAGGCACATAAACCAACAAAACAAACAACTCATCGGATACCATAAACCAACAAAACAAACAACTCACAGGAGACGCATAAACCAACATAATAAACAACTCACAGGAGGCACATATACAAACAAAACAAACAACTTATAGGAGACACATATACCAACAAAACAAATAGGAGACACACACTTAAAAAACCAAAAAAAGGAAAATAAACCAATAAAACTAACAACCAACAAGATAAACACTAACCAGCAAAAGTAACAAGCAACAAGAGGTACACTAACCAACAAAACTAACAACCAACAAGAGGAACACTAACCAACAGAACTAACAACCAACAAGAGGAACACTAATTAGCAAAAACAAACAGCCCATAAGAGAAACACCAACCAACAAAACTAACAACCAACAAGAGGAATATTAATCAACAAAACTAACAACCAACAAGAGTAATACTAATCAACAAAACTTACAACCAACAAGAGAAACCCTAACCAACAAAACTAACAACCAACAAGAGGAATACTAATCAACAAAACTTACAACCAACAAGAGAAACCCTAACCAACAAAACTAACAATTAACAAGAGGAACACCAACCAACAAAACTAACAACCAACAAGAGAAACACCAACCAACAAAACTAACAACCAACAAGAGGAATACTAATCAACAACACTTACAACCAACAAGAGAAACCCTAACCAACAAAACTAACAATTAACAAGAGGAACACTAACCAACAAAACTAACAACCAACAAGAGGAATATTAACCAACAAAACTAACAACCAACAAGAGAAACCCTAACCAACAAAACTAACAACCAACAAGAGAAACACCAACCAACAAAACTAACAACCAACAAGAGGAATACTAATCAACAAAACTTACAACCAACAAGAGAAACCCTAACCAACAAAACTAACAATTAACAAGAGGAACACTAACCAACAAAACTAACAACCAACAAGAGGTACACTAACCAACAAAACTAACAATCAACAAGAGAAACACTAGAGAAACACCACCCAACAAAACTAACAAGCAACAAGAGGAACACTAACCAACAAAACTAACAACCAACAAGAGGAACACTAACCAACAAAACTAACAACCAACAAGAGAAACACTAGAGAAACACCACCCAACAAAACTAACAAGCAACAAGAGGAACACTAACCAACAAAACTAACTACCAACAAAAGGAACACTAACCAACAAAACTAACAACCAACAAGAGGAACACTAACCAACAAAACTAACAACCAACAAGAGGTACACTAACCAACAAAACTAACAAGCAACAAGAGAAACACTAGAGAAACACCACCCAACAAAACTAACAACCAACAAGAGGAACACTAACCAACAAAACTAACAAGCAACAAGAGAAACACTAACCAACAAAACTAACAACCAACAAGAGAAACACCACCCAACAAAACTAACAAGCAACAAGAGGAACACTAACCAACAAAACTAACAACCAACAAGAGGAACACTAACCAACAAAACTAACAACCAACAAGAGGAACACTAACCAACAAAACTAACAACCAACAAGAGGTACACTAACCAACAAAACTAACAACCAACAAGAGAAACACTAGAGAAACACCAACCAACAAAACTAACAACCAACAAGAGAAACACTAACCAACAAAACTAACAACCAACAAGAGGAACACTAACCAACAAAACTAACAACCAACAAGAAGAACACTAACCAACAAGAGGAACACTAACCAACAAAACAAACAACCCACAAAAGGAACAAAAAACAACAAACAAAGTGTACATACAATTGGAATTAAATTATAATGCAGTATTGTTTGCCCTTTGGTGGTTCATAGATATTCATCAAACACACTTTCAACGACATCTTTACGTAATGTAAGCATCAAAGGGCCCGTTTTTAAGAGAAATAAACTACAAAATATTTTTTTGGTGCTGACTCGGTAAAATATATTGTGATTTTAAAATAAAACAACAATTAGTCTTCGTATCAGTATCTATTTTGGAACATTCAGAGAAAACAGACGGGTTCACACAAACTGGGTTAGGTTTAATACAAAAAATGCACTTTACATGAGAGAACTATCGACTTATATTCCGTTTATAACTTCACCAGGCACGCGGAAATATGCGCACCATTTTTTACTATATTCATTTTCCATGTGTTTCTGTTGCTGTATTTTATCTCATAAAAAAATTCCCCTATTTATTATTTTACACCAACCTCATGTCCATTGGTCTAATATAAATTCGAAAGTAACATTCGTATGAGAAGTGAAAGTGAACTTATTTCAAATCGGTATAAACTTCATTAATGGCAATGAATTGATTTGATTTATTTTATCATCAAATTCATGTTTATTTTTATACTGGCTTAAGCTCAATTCACTCAAATATAGCAAAAAAAAAAGAAACTCGTTCACTTAGATAGTTTCAATTTTAAAACTTAGTATGATGGCGATCTTCATGAAATAAAGCGAGCTTTCTCGTCGTTTACTAGTGCATTCTTAACTATCGATCTACGTAAAACTATTAAATAGAAAATTTAAAAAATCATTTTTTGTTATTGGCCTACATAAAAGAATGCAAACACCAAGTGTATGCTACCTTTTATTGTACAGTGATTTGGTGGGAATGGGCTTCTTCTTTGGTGTCTCTTGACCTGTACAAAATTTAGTAAAATTTAACCTAAAAATAAAAAAAAAAATCTTCAGATTTATCAAAGGGGTCACTCCTACCAACTATCTAGCATAAAATAACTATGAACTTTCAACAAAAAACATGCAGCCAACATGCAGATAACCCTTCAATCTTTCCATTGCAACCAGTTTTCTCACCTTAACATGCATCTAGTTGAAGAAATGTGTTAAAGTTTCTGAAAGTATCCAAAAAAAAATCTCAACACAAGGTTCAGATCCACAACTTAAAAAACCAGTCTTGAAACAAGTTGTTTCACTTTTTCTATTTAGGCATTACGAGCTTTTCTGACCTTGTTTAAGTGCAGTAATTCATAGTTATTTTATGCTAGATAGTTGGTAGGAGCGACCCCTTTGATAAATCTGAAGAAAAAAATAATATTTTAGGTTAAATGTCACTAAATTTTGTACAAGTCTAATGACACCAAAGAAGGAGCTCATTCCCACCAAATCACTGTGTTTTATTGTAAACTGATATTAGTTAAACAAGTAAATCTTGGTTAGAAAATAGACTGACTGAAATATTCTCTATGAAACTAATGTTCGTGCATTTGTCAGTCTGAGAATCGATCTACGAAAAAATAATGAACAGAAAATTTGAAAAATCCTCGATTGTCATTGACCCTCACTAAAATGCACCAAAATCGATTCATATTTTGATTTAAACGCCCCCGCCCTGAACCTTGTCATTAAATACGCAGTCTAGTTGTTGTCAGATTATCAAAGAAGTAACTTAAAATGAAAAAAAATCGAAATAAGTTAGAAAAAGAAAACAAAACACGAAGAAGCAGCCTACACTAGTTATGGGATTGTTGCCGCTATCTGGCGATGCTGTTAGATACAACACTAATAATTAAATACGATACCACGTATTCAATCTTAATAGGATTTTTCTTCTCACTTTTGACAAGTTTGATTAATAATCTCAAGAGACTGGCAAAACTAACGCAGTGTAGAGTCTGTCAAGTGGTTATATTGTAATATCGGATTGTTGCACAGCAGAGACCAAGTTTTCCGCGTGCAGTACCTCCTGGGATGGCAAATTACCATAAATGATTTCTTCTTTCGACAATTATTGAATGTAAAGCTACATCCCGGGCGCATCCTTCGAGTACATGTACCGCCATAAAGTTTCTCTCATGGTAGTGTGAGAAAGAAAGTATATCGAAGTTACAGATACACTTAAAATATGTATATATAGTTGCATCAATATTAATAGTTGTATATTCAAAAGAGCTATATATATATAGTTGCAGTAATAGTAAAAGTTTTATATTCAAAAGAGCTATATATAGTTGCATCAAAAGTTTTAAACTGAAAAAACTTTACATATGTAAATAGTTCATAATATTATAATTATTCCATTGAATTCCCTTTAATCAAGGGTATCATTTTATGTTACAAAGTCATCAATGTAACGCAAACCGAAGCACAATTTATTTCACTGTTCTTGCATCGTTACTGTCACAAGTTTAAAAGTTGAGTGGCAAAGTCGATATGCCTTTGGTCATAACAATACGAACATGTCAAAGATAGTTATAGCACGAAGTGATGCACAAATACATATAAATACATCGGTTTCAAAATATCCATTAACCCAGTAAACCTTCAACTAGTGTGGTGTGTTTTTCGTCTACTTTAGTTTATTGCCCTTCGTTTTTTTTTATTTCATTTTAGTGAAATTAAAGTTAATAAAGTATTAAAGTATTCCTGTGTCACGACCGCCTTAGCTGTTGCTTCTTTACCAAACAGCGTGTGTATTTCTTCATCAAAATATTGTTTTTGTTACATTTATCGACATATGTTTGTTTGGGTGGGTGTGTTTGTGGTATTTATCGACGTGTGTTTGTTTGGATGTATATTGTTGTTACATTTTTCGACATGTGTTTGTTTGTGTGGGTGTGTTTGTGGTATTTATCGACGTGTGTTTGTTTGGGTGGGTGTGTTTGTGATATCTATCGACGTGTGTTTGTTAGGGTGGGTGTGTTTGTGATATTTATCGACATGTGTTTGTTTGTGTGGGTGTGTTTGTGGTATTTATCGACGTGTGTTTGTTTGTGTGGGTATGTTTGTGGTATTTATCGACATGTATTTGTGTGTGTGTGTGTGTGCTTTTGGTATTTATCGACATGTGCTTGTTTGTGTGTGTGTTTGTGGTATTCATCGACATGTGTTTATTTGGGTGTGTGTTTTTGTGACATTTACGACATGTGTTTGTTTGTGTATGTGTGTGCGTGTGCGTGTGTGCGCGTGTGCGTGCGTGCGTGCGTGTGTGTGTGGTATTCATCGACATGTGTTTGTTTATGTGTGTGTGTGTGTGTGTGTGTGTGTGTGTGTGTGTGTGGTATTTATCGACATGTGTTTGTTTGGGTGGGTGTGTTTGTGATATCTATCGACGTGTGTTTGTTAGGGTGGGTGTGTTTGTGGTATTCATGTATTTATCGACGTGTGTTTGTTTGGGTGGGTGTGTTTGTGATATCTATCGACGTGTGTTTGTTTGGGTGGGTGTGTTTGTGGTATTCATGTATTTATCGACGTGTGTTTGTTTGGGTGGGTGTGTTTGTGATATCTATCGACGTGTGTTTGTTTGGGTGGGTGTGTTTGTGATATCTATCGACGTGTGTTTGTTTGGGTGGGTGTGTTTGTGGTATTCATGTATTTATCGACGTGTGTTTGTTTGGGTGGGTGTGTTTGTGATATCTATCGACGTGTGTTTGTTAGGGTGGGTGTGTTTGAGATATTTATCTACGTGTGTTTGTTTGGGTGGGTGTGTTTGTGATATCTATCGACGTGTGTTTGTTTGGGTGGGTGTGTTTGTGATATTTATCGACGTCTGTTTGTTTGGGTGGGTGTGTTTGTGATATCTATCGACGTGTGTTTGTTTGGGTGGGTGTGTTTGTGATATCTATCGACGTGTGTTTGTTTGGGTGGGTGTGTTTGTGATATCTATCGACGTGTGTTTGTTTGGGTGGGTGTGCTTGTGGTATTCATCGACTTGTGTTTGTTTTGGTGTGTTTGTGGTATTCATCGACTTGTGTTTGTTTGTTTGTGCGTTGTTGTGAAATTCATCGACTTGTGTTTGTTTGGGTGGGTGTGCTTGTGAAATTCATCGACTTGTGTTTGTTTGGGTGGGTGTGCTTGTGAAATTCATCGACTTGTGTTTGTTTGGGTGGGTGTGCTTGTGAAATTCATCGACGTCTGTTTGTTTGGATGGGTGTGTTTGTGATATCTGTTGACGTGTGATTGTTTGGGTGGGTGTGTTTGTGATATTTATCGACGTCTGTTTGTTTGGGTGGGTGTGTTTGTGGTATTTATCGCCATGTGTTTGTTTGGTTGTGCGTTGTTGTGAAATTTATCGACGTGTGTTTGTTTGGGTGGGTGTGCTTGTGGTATTCATCGACTTGTGTTTGTTTTGGTGTGTTTGTGATATTTATCGACGTGTGTTTGTTTAGGTGAGCGTCCTCGTGATATATATTTATCGATATGTATTTGTTTTCCCTACTCGCATAACCTGACGCTAAATGGCTTTTAGCAAAAGCACACATTTTTTAGAACCATCTAGAATAAAAAACTAGAAACGTTGAGGGGTTAAAAGCGCAAATGTAATTGCTTTACTGTGTTTGTATCAGTGAAAATATATCCTTAGACATAAACTGTCGGGAGATACTTTTCTTTGTTATGGTTTAATGGAAACTTGAGCAAATAATTCTAGGCCACCGTCTGAAACAACACCCTACAGCACATAATAAATGTCGCTTATTTCATATTTCCATTACTGTAATTACCGTTTCCGCATCTTTATACATCGCCCTTTTCACGCATAGTGCCGTCGTACTCCTCCAAATCCGGGAAAAGTAAATACCAAAGCAAAATGTGTTATTATTCCCGAAATGTAAAGCATCTACTCCCTGGACATTTAAATGATCTACACAATTCCAAATAAATCATCTTATCTGGAATGATATGAATCTATTGATTCCGTGATTATGTGGAGTTAGAATGGGACCGGTATGCCTTCCAACTGCCAATTTTGTCTACAAAAACACTAAGCCCATTACGATTTCTTCAAAACCTAATTCCGGTGAATGGGGCGATTGTTGGGAAATTGATACACATTACACGAATGATATTTCGCATTTGAATGATAATGAATATTTTTGGAGTGGTTAACAAAACAATATTAAACTTGATTTCTTAATCATTGGAATTCTTGTTGGCAACATCCCTTGACATAAAATGCAACTTTTCATTTGCAGAAGTTCAGACTTTGCATGTTATGAATATTCGTGCATGATAGTAATCATATAGGCATAGTAATGCTTTGTTTAACTCTTGAATATGCTTATCCTTGTTCAAATTTTATTCAATCGAAGCACACATCGATTTTAAAGTGACACTCTTATTCAAAATCAATACACACACATGTACAACAAACATACACTTTGAGTGATAAACCTTTAACTACTTACTAAATAATGCATTAAGGGAAAATATAGTCATAATTTTTGGTATATTAAAACAATCGTATTAATTGTGGTAAATCTCCTTTGGGAGTAAGAGTGCATCTTTAAAACCAATACGCTCGATTGTAAGGAGTTCATATATATATGACTCACACCCGTGGGTGTTTCCTATATGCCAGCAGCTTACCGTGTGTCTCATAAGAAAGGCTATGAGAAGATGCTGCCTGCATGGCGGTGCTTGAGTTCACGACCTATGGCATAAGAGTGGCACCCAAATAAGGAATTAATTGAGAAATTGATGTAGTTATCGGGTCATGAATGCAGTTAGTCTGGTCAAAATGTGTTCGAAGGGCAGTTTTATAATATTACGTCACAACAACATGGGACAAAACATCACTTCAAATCACAATGAAACTTAAAAATGAAACGCTTTTTAACAAAACGTTCAAACTTATATCGTAATTAACACTTTCTAACATGTTGGTTTAAGTTCTTCGTAGCCTGGTTTCACAATACCAATATCATGATAAACACTTTTCAATTTACATGCATATTAATATGCGATGTTTCGCGATCCGAACATAACCGAAGATGTTGCGGTCATCGAAAAATATTCTGTAACAGACTGCAAAAATTGCACCTATCGAGGTTCGAACCCTCGACCTCTCGCTCTGCAAGCAGACACTCTACTACGTCGCTATAAAAGCTAGCTCCACAGCGAGACAGTATAAGTACCGCTTTATACATAACGAATATCCGGTTTCAATTCTCAATTGCCGAAAGGCAGTTCATTTGAGAATGGAAGTTGAGGTATTGAGGAATTACCAATTAACAACACCCGGACTCGCAAATTACACTTTCATTAAGATTTAGCCTGGCATCTGCCGTAAGTGATAGCGTTGTCGCCTTAAAAAAGCCCACGTTTTCTCCCAAACATTCATTACATAACTAATATTCAATAAAACGATTAATGTCAGTGATCAATCACAATTAGCCTCGTCCGCACTTCGACATATCGTTAATTGGCTAAAACATATCTTTGCATGTAGCCACGAAAATACAAGGCAGTGAAGATTAGATAAAGACGCCACAATTCTCCAAACAATTTCTTGTTGTCTAAATACGCGAGATTTACGACTTCAACATCGGCACTAGAGTGTGTTTTAATCAAATTTACTGCAAAGTGAATACACAAAATGCCTATTTGAGAAGCCTTACACTCATATTCTGGGTCCAAAACTCCCATTGTTTCGGAATAATTGTATTTCATTTTATAAAATTTTGTCGTGAATTTCGTTTTATATTTTCCACACGAAATTTCCTATGTAATCTTTGGCACTGACTATATATAAACACACACGTCAGGAAATTATAATTTCAACGAAATGATAAATTCACAAGGAAATACATTTTTAATATTCTTCGAAATTCATGCGCGTTTTGATGAGAAATTATCAGAGCATGTTTTTGAACGATGTGCATTCTCGATCATGGAATGATCTAAATCGATCCGTTGCAACACTGCTTGTCCAATGAGAAGGCAGTATTTCTCCAATTTTTTTCCAATATATTTATTTCAGTAAGGCGATTTATATTTTAATCAGGTGAAGCGGTAGATATAATCAGTGACTGACCCAGAAAGTGGGAAGTTTACGCAATATAATGGAGACCCCTAAAGCACTTAAATAGTGTCGGTATGTTCTTATACAAAATACATAACTCTTTTTTTCGTGTTAAAGTACAAACTTACAATCCTTTACAGTTACTAAGCAAAACGATAACATGTTATACTTTATAAATCCGTTCCATCACATGGTTGTGTTATCCAATCGATTTCCTGGGGAAATGCGCAGATACGTTACTTTAGGAAGCATATGTTTTTAGGTAAACACTTTTTAAATACTGTGCAGTTTGCGCGCTATTTTTATTACATGTAAACATCAGGAAGGGCTGCTATATTTTGATTGTACTTATGAAATGTATATTTTGATTGTACTTATGAAATGTATATTTTGATTGTACTTATGAAATGTATATTTTGATTGTACTTATGAAATGCTAACTAAACAACACCAACAGGTTGTTTTTTTATGGCGCAATCCTTTCATTTGACCAAATACAGCGTGACGTTTGACCATTATGTACGGAAAACCCCTAAACTGCCTAAGTTTAATGAGTCTGTGGAGTAATGCGCTTTTAAACACCACTAAACAGACGTCTACGGGCCTTTTCCCTGTAGAATATCAGTGGTCAGACTAATTAATGATTTCTTTTCATAATGTTCTTAGGCTCATCATATAGCGAAACAATATTTTGCACAATTGATTTATTTTCGAACCTTTGTTTAAACTTAAGTATGGGCGATAAAGCCATATCGCTGTGAACTGCCTGTAGCAGTTTTACTTTACTGATGAATGTTAATAAATTACCGGAAAGCATTGAACTGAAATAGGGTCATTAATCTACTGTGATCTGATCAGGGAAGTTGTATTCGACTCGAGTGGATTTTTGCGGATCTCTTGGAATTCCCGAGAGTCGAATACGACATTCTGAATGAAAACGCAGTAATAATAACACATTTATTATACATATCATTCGTTAAATCACTTTTAAGACACATATTTTCGTTATTATTCTCATTTTGACGACGTACAGTTTTGTTTTATGACGTCATTTTAACACAGCGTAATGATGCGTTCCTGATGTGACGTCAGTAAAGTAGAATACAGCCGTAATGCACCGGAGTGGAAAACAGACTCCCGTTTTTTGAAATATGTATTGCATGTTGATGTATGATTGGGTATATGATACAAATTTATATCATGTTTATACATTTTTCGATATATGTTTTCTAACATTGATGGAAAACTTATTCTAGCATGTCTCTATAGATGCCATTGTTGTTTTTTTTGCATTTGTAAAGAGAGTTTACATTTTCATAAATATCCCATCAAATTCAAATTCTATGCGAAACGTCCTTCCTTGTAGTTGTAGACCAACCATCGATTATATGTATACAATACACATAAAGTGAAGTCGGCGGTTTACAACAAGATTGATATTGTGTTACCTAATACACTAAAAGGTTAATGTTTTCTTTTCTTGGCTGATTCCTATAACTATGATGGATGAAATCCCGAACTGATTGACTAACTCCCTGTGACAGCTCGTTATCTGCGTCACTGATCTTTAATATGGAGGTCAATTATAGTAGGGAAGGCAACAATCTTCTATCTGCTTTTGTATTCAATATCAATTAGAACATTTTCCCTTTCACCTCTTTATTTGGTTGCATTGAAACAGAACACTCTCAGAAAAGATGCCAAACAGTCTGTGTGATGAAAAGTACGTTTGTTTACCAGCTAAAGAGTCGCCACCATTTTGTTTAAACAGATGCGGTAACGTTGTATATATTTAGTGAATCATATTGTAACAGGTTTTTAGAGGGTTTTCTCGATTCGCAAATAAAAGTGCATCACTGCCTTGGTTATATTCCAATGTAAACAGAGGCCTTGCACACGTACATGTAACCGTTACAGATGGGTTAGAAAGTTGTGTGCGAAATGTCAATGCAAATTGTGCTTCAAGGTTCACAGATATTCGAAGATAGATCACATTCCTCACTCGTTCATACAAGGCGATCTTAACTTGTACATTGTATGCATACATTGATTACAAAATGCACAAAAAGTAGTCCATACATACATATATCCGTATACGTAGCCAATACCTAAATATATCCCAATACTTACCACATATACGTGGGTCATACATACACATTAACGTATACTTAGCCCTCACATACATAGGCCATACATACACATATACATCTACTTAGACCTCACATACATAGGCCATACATACATATATACATATACTTAGCCCTCACATACATAGGCCATACATACATATATACATCTACTTAGACCTAACATACATAGGCCATACATACACATATACATATACTTAGACCTCACATACATAGGCCATACATACATATATACATCTAATTAGACCTCACATACATAGGCCATACATACACATATACATATACTTAGCCCTCACATACATAGGCCATACATACACATATACATTTACTTAGCCCTCACATACATAGGCCATACATACACATATACATCTACTTAGCATCACATACATAGGCCATACATACACATATACATTTACTTAGACCTCACATACATAGGCCATACATACACATATACATATACTTAGACCTCACATACATAGGCTATACATACACATATACATTTACTTAGCCCTCACATACATAGGCCATACATACACATATACATATACTTAGACCTCACATACATAGGCTATACATACACATATACATCTACTTAGACCTCACATACATAGGCCATACATACACATATAAGTATACTTAGACCTCACATTCATAGGCCATACATACATATATAAGTATACTTAGCCCTCACGAACATAGGCCTTACATACACATATACGTTTACTTAGCCCTCCCTAACATACATAGGCCATACATACATATATAATTATACTTAGCCGTCACATACATAGGCCTTACATACATATATAAGTATACTTAGCCCTCATATACATAGGCCATACATACATATATAATTCTACTTAGCCGTCACATACATAGGCCATACATACATATATAAGTATACTTAGCCCTCACATACATAGGCCATACATACATATATAATTCTACTTAGCCGTCACATACATAGGCCAAACATACACAGATATGTATACTTAGCCCATACATACATATATCCGTATGCGTAGTCTATACATACATATATCCGTACACGTAGAATAACTTCACTATTTCTTCACCATTTTAATTGAAACAGCGCGGTCTACGCTGCTTACGGAGCCCCGTCTTCGGTCTTTTACCAGAGTTGAATTGAGAGCGTAGTTTCTTAAATCACTCTGACAAAGCTTTTCCACAATACGGCCGTCTGTCGGAGTACTGTCAAAACATTATTTTGGAAACAGGTTTGTCGAAGTCTTTGATAAAACTAATCACCTTATCAACCCCCGGTAATAAAACGAAGGTGGAACTCCTTAAGCGGCATAGACTGCCCTTTGTTTCATTTAAATGGCGTAGTAAAAGAAAAGTTATCTTTGATGTAAGGTTTCAATTTAAGAAAATGTTGCCTTAAGACGTAGCATATAAGACGTTATTTATCACGTGTTATACACACACAGATATATCCGTATATAAGAAGTGCTTTAGAACCTGTCGAATATTCTATTTTATACTCCTCAATCAATGTAAGCTTTTAGTAGCTGGAGATTAATTTCCCAACGTCTTGGATTCCTACCAAAACTACAAATGTCAATTAAGGACAGATTTGAAGTCACAGTGATTTGCTTTTTTGTCTTCTGGAAAAACAGGCTTATGATTTACTGCCCCTCGTAATAAGATAATTCTGATCTCTGCCATAACGGCATCTATCAAGCAACGATAGATTAGGTAAAATGACAAATAGCGACGGTAGATCTTAATATTTCTGTTTTTGTGCATTTTATGATACCGGCACTTTCCTTGGATTTGGCAATTCGGCAGCGACCATTTCTCATTTTTGCTATACATCATTAGCTTTCTTATCTATGATTATGTGTTCTTGTAAGCCTTGGTAATTTGGCAAGGCCAGCCATAAGAATACAGCATGGACAATACTGCGTTGATTTGAATAGTAGAAATCAGGAACCCAAAAATGTTCCTGTCTATCAATGTTCCTGTGAATGGAACATAAATGAATAGAGTATTATTTCTATCATTTTGTACTTAAAGTTAGCAGTAATTTTAAGAACCTACTTAAAAGTACAATTTTATTCAAAATCAATACATACACATCAATTTTGACTGATAAGCCTTTAACTACTTGCTGAATAATGCATTTATGGAAAATATTTATTACTGATAACAAGATTGTAACCGCGTATTTTAAAGCAGAAATCAAAAAAATATTAAATGATTGGTGAATGCTAAAATATTTACTGTGATCTACTATAGTCTCATAAGGTAGATATATCTTGTTTTAAGCACATTTCTTACGAATTAAACTCGGTATTCTTCATAAGAACCATTGCGTTCGACATTTATTCATCCTTTTCGGACCACTATATCTAAACAATAGTATTTTAACTATTTTTAATTGTGGTCACAATCTTATTTGGGAGTAAGAGTGCATCTTTAAGCGACATTGAATAACACGTAATTTCAGACTTCGATTATCTAAGATAAAAAAGGAGATATCATACAGAAAAATCATATTTCAGTTTCCCTGCTTTTTACAAAACCTAATTTCGTTTTCCATACTTAATAAATCCTTTCGTCAATCGTTTTTACATTACTGATGAAAAAAGTTGCAGCACAAATACAGTTATCAATGTATTTTATATTGAATTATTGTGTTATAAAAACAACAACAACGTTTTTAAATTAACTTTGTTATTAAACAGACAGACAACGAAAGTGAAATATGAGCCTGCAGTGATTTTTTTGGTGCAATTTGCTGCCTTATAAAGACTGTTTCCCCTTGCGAAAAACTGTCCATTTTCCAAAAAAAATATAATGTTTTTCCAATTTGACAAATGCAGATTACGTTAATGAATAAAAAAAGCAATGAATATGTTGAAATATTAACAAAATTGACAAGAATTACTCCTTCACAGCATAATGTATGCATAAAAAGGTTAAAACATGTATATTTGTTATTAGATTAGCTGTTTTAGCCTGATTTTGTATTTTTCCCAAAGTCGACTTTCTTTCCCAATTTGCAAGGCACAGGCGTTAAAAATAATTCAAAAAAAAATTCACTGGCCTGAACGCATTGGCAGGGATGTTGTTTTATGTTATGGTGCAATATTTGGGCTAAGTGCACCGGAAACCATTAGGCTCGTGGAAAAGCTCGGGGTTGTAAATACATTTATTTCTGTTGGAAATGGAAATAACTTTTTTAATGTTTATTATTCAGAACCCATTTGGTTGTTTCCAGGGAAAGTGTAAAAAATCATTTAAACTGTCAGTCTGTTCATGTTAAAAGTTGCTTGCTCAAAACTTTAACAAGAGAAATCCCCAGAAAATTGAACATAGAAAATCGCTGATAACATGAAAATTATAAGACATCCCCTGTGCATTTTTCAAAATACGTTAGAAATTCAATAGCACAGATCAAATGTGTGTAAATGACCACCTTTTAAATATCCAATCATACACCGGAATGCACCATTTTAAATTACCCCCCCCCCCACACCTCCGACACATTTAAAGCTGCACTCTCACAGATATAACGTTTTTACAACTTTTTTTATTTTTTGTCTCGCAAAGAGCAGAAATTTGCATAAATATCTGCAAATCAATGACAATAGATTGCTGACAAAAGATCAGATCGCAGATTTTCAAATTTCCGTTCGAATATTAATGTTTTATAGCTTAAACCGTTACTAACGGTTTAAAAAATGCATAAAACATCAATTTTTGAACTTATTTAATAAGTATGAAAATCTTCGATCTATTTTATGTCAGCAGTCTTATATCACTGGTTTTCATGCATTTTCGCAAAAATTGGCTCGTTCCAAGACAAAAAATAAAAAAAAAAGTTGTCAAAACTTTCAATCCGTGAGAGTGCAGCTTTAAACCATTTCGGTTTCGTTCAAAGCAGCGCCCCCGAAGTTGCGTCTTAATTATGGATCAGACCAAGATAATTGGGGCATTACAAATAATTGACGTTTAATCAAATGTTTCTTCGGTCGACCCGATCTGCTCATAAAAAATACCTTTTCCAGTTATAGCAGTGTTGTTGCTTCATTTTCTAAACGTTTCTGAACAGAAATCAGCCGAGCGGATAGAGCGGATAATTATGATTAATAATAGGGCGCCAGTGCCCCCAATATAAGAAGAGGGCAAGGCCTCCTATTATTAATCATAATTATTCCATTAATGTAAATTGAATAATTGAATCAGTATCGGTAGATTGATAGCGCTTCTTTAGATAAA
The DNA here is from genome assembly GCF_026914265.1 of Mya arenaria. NCBI lineage: Eukaryota > Metazoa > Mollusca > Bivalvia > Myida > Myidae > Mya > Mya arenaria. Next base: position 12,604,959 of record NC_069123.1, read on the forward strand.
ACTTTGGGCAAACAAATAATTCGATAGATACAGTAGATAGGCATCTCGTCTAAGAATATTGTTTTAGTTAATACGAGGGCTATTGTAATGAATTACGACAATATCATAGTTTAGCGGTTTATTGTCTTGAGCATCGCATTTGGAGCCCATTTCAACTACCATCTGGGGAAATTACGGCTGGCTCGTTACACTTAACTGAGGAATAACGCGAATTTTACATGAATGATTTATTTCAATGTATATTTCTTATGAAAGATAAAACTTGATAGCGATAGTCTGTCCTTAATTTATATAGTAATCATAAACGGAAAGACATTAAATGGCTATTGACAGCGCATTCAGAGGTTTTGTGATGATCAATGATTAACCATCATACCTTATGTCTGGTATATAAAATGAGACAGTATAAATAATTTCACACAACATGTATAATGCCACACATATGTGGGTATGTTGTTTTACATGACTACTTGATGATTACTTTTGTGCTTTAAATGGTGTTTGTTTCTTTATCCTTATACATTGTGCTCATACATTTTATAAGAGACTAATGCACCAGTCAATTGTAACCACAGCCTCCCCCCCCCCAGATCCGGAGGTATTACGGGGATAGCCGGGGAAATGGGCTGTGTTTTTACCTTTCAGGTGGCCCCGCAGTGCCGGGTGAATGCGGTGGTTTTGTCTTCGCTTAAAATAAAGGGGGGAATGGGCTTTATCTAGGGTCCCTGGGGTGAGGCATTTGGCAGGGATTTTACCATCTGTTCGTCCTCGCAGGGCGGGGATTTTCGCCGGGGTAGGCTGGACCGAAAGTCAAAGTCCCCGCTATTCCCCGGACCTGGGGGACCGTGGTTACAATTGACTGGTGCATAACGGCCGACTGTTCAGAACTTCATAAAAGTGAACAACGTTGTTAACTTCACCGTTGTTAACTTCACCGTTGTTAACTTCACCGTTGTTAACTTCACCGTTGTTAACTTCTAAATCGATATTGCTCTGGTAATTTCACATATATTCTCTTATGATACGCAGAATTCCTAACAAGATTTGAGACCACTGTTTTATATATTTTCTCCAAGAATGAGTGGCAAGCGTGCCTTAAAATGATTTGCCTTTATGGAATTATAAGCCTTCACTAGTAGTCTTGTCTCCGAGCGCATGCTGTTTTATCAATCGGAACTCCTCGGCCATGTTCCATCGAACACATCTCGGATGTATAATATTGACAGTTTACAATGTCAGAATTTACAGAATCTTTACATTTAACTACGCGGAAAGTAGATCGCGTAGTAATTTCAATATAGCAGTTAAACTTAATGATTTTACTCTTGGGAATCTTAATTATTTACGCAATAATACACTTCACTGGCAATCAATTTCAACTTAGTAATACAAACACACGTTAAAATACTACAATTTATCTATATTATAATCTAAAAGCTTACGAACTATTTCTACTGAGGTGTACCGCCATATATCCGCAGTTGTTTTCGATGTAAAATGGCCGAGGAGTTCCGACTGACTGTTTAATATCTCGAAGAGGTCAAAGTAATGATAGAATGTTTGATTTTCCTCGATAGTTGTTTGTTTATTTCCTGTCCTGACGCTAAGCATGGACTCAACTTGGCCCGTGGTATTTACCATGAACCGAACAATCAATGTCAATGAATATTTATTTTTGTTAATACAACTTTCAATGGAAACACGGGAGCAACTATTCATACATATGTTAAGATAATTGGTTTCCATTGTGTGACCGGACATTCGCACATAATTAACATAATTAACTGACACGGGCACACCAGACAATGTTCCAGGGTATTTCGTTAATATACTGGTAATTCCTTCCAGATGTAAGAGAGACTATACTTTCTTTACATTCTAATAATAAATCAACATGGTGTCTCCATGAAAGATAAAGATCACTTCATTAAGAATGTAGTTATTTTCCAAACAAAACTCACAAAAACATCAATTATAAAAGCATTACTGGCACTACATTGTACGTGTTGGTCTATTATTTTATCTTGTGAGATGACATTCATCTTCGATCACATGTGTAGCGCAAATCGGACAGGAATCGCGGTTTGTAATTTGTTTTAGCTGTGATTGTTTGACATAAATGTCAGACACTGAAGTAAATGTACTGTTTTGGGAAATGAATTAATATTGGTTGTGATCAAGCGATTATCTTCAATATCGATGGGAAATCTTTCTTTTTAAGGTTTAAAGTGAACTGACAAAATAGAAAACGTGCCTACAGGCTCTGAAGGGAAAAGTATAGCATTACTTCTCAAGGGATTCGAATCATAATAGAGTTGTTCTCGTACTGACATGCAGGGGCTGTATTCAACATCGATATTAGACACGCCTCAGTGATTCCATTCAGCCCATTGGCCAGCTATTTTAACATTAAAGTCTAAGGTGGTTATAGAATACAAGGATGTATGGAAATAATACACATTCTGCATTTTTTGCTATCATTCGGAACTCCTCGGACATTTTCCATCGAAAACAATCTCGCACATTGTGTGTATATATATATATGGACGCTTAACAATATCAGAAATCTTAACATTCAACTACGCTGTAAGTAGATCGCGTAGTAATTTTAATTTAGCAGTTAATCTTAGTGACTTCACTCTCAGGAAACTTATTTTTTCATGAAATAATACACTCTACTGGCAATCAATTTTAATTTAGATATGCGAAATACACGTTAAAACACTACAACTAATAAATATTTTTTTTTTACTTTACGAACTACTTCAACTGATGCACATCTGAGGTTGTTTTCGATTGAAAATGGCCGAGGTGTTCCGAATGTTGTTGCTATATCGGCTGGGAAGGAGATAGAATGACATTTTCCAATGTATTCTTTAATTCCTTTTTTCACTTAAATACCACTGCGAATTGTGTTCTTCTCCAAACTTAAAGAATAAAGAGACTCTTGACGAACGTATCGAGATATGTGATAGTTTTAATTTCGTTAGTGTGCGAACTGATACCCAGCCAAATTAGTTTTCTGGGTTTCTTATTAAAGCTGTTTATTCAGCAAAATGTTCGACCAGTGATAAACTGTTCACTGTAATAAGTTAACAACCCGGAATCGCTACAAAATTAAAACTGTTTTATTCGAATGGTAAGCGGATCGGATCATTCAAGAACAGAAACTTCAAGCAAACACATTATTACCAGTGCGCGTGACCTTAAATAACGTTATGTTGAGAGACACGCACTTTTAGAAACATACGGTTAATTGTATTTGTAAATCGCCAAAACGAGATGTACTTTTCTGTACTTGTCTCTTGCAGACCGACATCAAGAGAGGGAGGCCTTCTCGCGACAGTCTCAAAAATAAATAAGAGAGTACGGACCGCAGGCTAGCTTCATGTTATAATCTACAACAGAATCAACACATTAGCTGAGAGAAAAATGAAAGCGTTCCATTCATTGCGGGATGTCCGAAAATAAGAAGGAAAATTTTAGACAGGGAATAAAGACGAGGAAAACACCGGGAAATAAATGCCAGGAATGGCATTGATTTCGGTAACAAACAACTAGACCTCGAACATTTGGACAGGAATCAATGGCTTCGAGAATAACTCATTTTACGCAAGAGTTGATAATGTAGTCCTAGTGAAGGAGTCAATAATGGACGAAATCTCTATGCAAATAATTATATTTACTGGCCGAAATTGGGCATTATCACATCTGTGTGCATGGCGGTGTCTGCTATCATACTATCGGAAAGCGCCTGTCTCTAGCTTAGATGCTTGCGTGGTAGCCCAACACTTGAGTTAGGGCGATTCCTTCTTCTGATTAATGTCTATCTAGAAGTATTTTTAAAGTGCATTTATCTGAAGAAAAATATTGCACAGAGCGGCATAATATTGGATTACCTGTATTGTTTTTGTAAAAATTGTGTGAGTGAATCTCGAGTTTATTTACGAGGTGTTGCGACATCACAGTTCAGTGTTACACGGAATATTTCTACAATGTCGTTAAACATGAATTTGCTCATCTCTGCTTTCCTGCTTCTCGTTATTCTTGGTGCAAGCCCGGGCACCAACTCTCGTGCTCAAATGTTGAGGAAGCAGGACGTCGTCCTTCAAATCGTGATACCTTACCAAGCTTCCGCGGAAAACAAGTACGAGACAACCCATGCAAATGCTAAACAGACCATCAAACATGGCCGAGAACTAGAGTATAACAACCTTCGGCGTAGATTTGCAATAAATACCTGGTTAAATTTCACTGATACGGAATCACCGAGGGAGATTTTGAATCTGTTCTGTAAGGAGATTTTCACGAGGCATGTGAACACCATTCTGAGCTTGAACTATGGTTTAGACACGGCTTCCTCCAACAATTACATTCTTAAACTGGCGGAGCATCTTGGCTACCCCGTCATCAGTTGGGACCCGAACTACCCCGGGGCACTGCAGGTAATCCTTATAATAGTACATTTCTTTCTAGGAAACCGAGTAAGACTTTTAAAAAGCATTTTTTTTTATATTGTTCCTTAAAAGTGTTCTTTATAAATAAACGCTGAAATATGACTGAATGTAACTCTTCACTTTAGTTCAAAGTTATATGAAATATACGTATTTAATGACACACCTTACATCAACTCTGTCTCTCATTGATGCTGAACAAGAAAAGGATTATTACGCTCATGTAACAATAACAGTAGCATTGCATGAAGTTTTGATACAAAAAGAGCGCGGTAGGGGGTCGAGGAGGGGGCAACTCATTTACTACGCGTTTTATAGATTTTTAAGCTCAAGTTCTTAACGAAAACAGAAATAATGAAAAAAACGAGGGAAAAACATTAATACCCATTTCAATGAATATCTGTTAGAGGGAATCGTTCACGTTTCATAGGGTCAGACATCGAAAAAATATCATATGGAAAGGGGGCAAAATGCTTGTAACAATGATAATGCATCAACAAATGTTCAAATACGAGTTCTGTTGTTACAATTTTTTGAAAAAAAAGACATTAATGCTCTATTTGCCGAAAAGCGTTCGTAACGCTATGGAAAATTAAATGCTGAAAAAAACACAATTCTGTTATATTGAGTGTCTGTCAATTGCTGTTAGGTGTTTGTTAATAAAAGTCGTAAATATAATATCTATGAATGAGAAACATTAATGATGTTTTTTACGATGCGCGATGTATTTTGTTTCATTTAAACAATATCATTCCGATCTTTGTAAGTAATGAAAGAAAAGGCAACATTGAGAATTGTTGTGATGCGGCCTGTCCACCAGCTTTTCTTCTCTATTTCCTCTTTTGAACAATACAAAGAAACAAAGAGACTTCTGAGATATACACTAAACGAATTGTCTAATGGAAACTATTCCGAAATAAATTTACTTTTTTCAACCCTTTTTTTTTATGTTACAAAATTACTAGTATAATACACATTTAAATGTCGATAAGATGAGAAAATGGGTGTTTATGTACTTACAATTATTGAAGCCATTGGGTATAGTTCTGGTATGTCACAATAAAACAATATATTACAATTGGAATTGCAACCGCCGAAATAAGTATATAATGAACTATAACTTATAATTTTGGGGTTGGGTGTGCATGAAATAGTCTGTTTAGCTTGAAGCTATTTGTTGGAACCTTGGAAAGTATTTCATTGTAATGTACAGGTCATCTTATACAAAGTGTTTTAAATTGACTATACTAAACACAGAAATGATGATATTATTCGCAATACCGGGGTTATATATACTATCGTTGTTGATTGCCGCTGTCTCCCAATGACTCAAGCTTTGACTATAGGCAGACAAGGTAAATTAATAAACGGATTGATATGTCATAGAATGCCTTGCTAAGCTAGACAAAATAAATCAAGAGAAAGAAAAGTAAAAATATCTCATTTCTTTGTCAGGCTAAGGGACGTTTATGTGAAGATGAATAGCATAGAGGTAATGTGTTTACAGGAAGTACAGTGTGCATAGTTTGAAGAGTACACCAAAATACTTAAACATGCTTCCCTCCGGTATCAGTGTGTGTATACAACGTGATCAATTACGTCATATATGCTACGTCGGAAGGCAACATTTTGCTTAAAATGAAGACTTAAATCAAAGATAACTTTTTGTTTACTACACCTTTTTAAATAAAACAAAGGGCAGTCAATGTCGCCTAAAGAGCCCCCCCCCCCCCCCCTCTCCGCCGTTTTATTACCGAAGTTTGATAAGGTGATGAGTTGCATCAAGTACTTCGACAAACCTGTTTCCAAAATAATTGATTGACAGTGCTCCGTCAGACGGCCGTATAAAGGTTTGTCGAAGTGTTTTAAGAAACTAAACTCTCAATCAATCTCTGGTAAAAGACCGAGAATGGGGCTCCGCAAGCGGCGTTTTTTTCATTTTATAATGTATTATTTGTCTATAATCTGTGATATGTAGATTATAAAAGCGCTTATGAACGTTTTTGATATATCAAATGGGCGCAATTAAATCTAGTATATAATAATAAAACCAAATTCCGTACCGTTTACCAATTACTGTCCTAAGGTACGAAACAGTATGAAACGGAATCAACACTAACCTGTATTTACCTTGTTGAAATTGTCAAGCAAAAAATCGCTGCTTAAAAGTAAAACTGGGGGTAAAGTGTGATGTTTATTTCATTTGTTTTCTTAGAAATTAAGATGTACTATTACTCCCAAATAAGATTGAACACATTTAATAAAAAAAAAAAACATAATACGAAAAAGGATGAACACATGTCGAAAACAATGATGCTTATGAAGTATATCGAGTTGGATTTAAAAGAAATGTGCAGAAAACACTATATTGCTACCTTATGAGACAATAGTAGATCGCAGTAAATCTTTTAGCATTCACCAATCATTTAATATTTTTGCGTTTTCAGCTATTAGATACACAGTTATAATAGTGTTAATAGTAATTAATTTTATCCATGAATGAATTATTTAGTAAGTTGTTGAGGGATTATCACTCAAAATTGATGTTTGTTTAACATGTGCATGCATTGATTCTGAATAAGAGTGTCACTTTTATAAATTGATATTGAAAACTATGAAACAATGTCAAAGGCGAGATGACTTTCCAGATAATCAAGGTGAAGAACTTGGCACACACACATGAGTAGGAAACAGAGTGTTGGTATAAATCATGATGTAGTGACTATATCTGTTACATTAACAACTGGTGCCAATTTCACGGACAAACTAAGACGAGACAGTATGTTCCCGCCTGAAATCCTATACTCTGATAAGACAGTTACTGTAATAATAGCAATATAAAAGTAGACGAAATGGATTTGATAAGTCTGTCATGGTTTTGTGAAACCAGACCAAGGACTTCGGTATTGCTTGTTCAGAAAGTGTTTTGAATATCTTTTTTACAGAAGATTAAGGGACTAAACACCATATAAAACAATTTCAAGAAAAAGGGCAATTGTTAAAAACTTACACAAGATTGACATCGATGTGTACAACGCATTAAAGGGGCTGTACTCCGTATGATAAAATAGCGGGGGAAAAAGAAAATTGTCGAAAACTGGTATCGATGTGTACAATGCATTGAAACTTACTAACTGAAGTACCACATAGTTTATAATTTATTTAAGTTTGGCAGTTATTTCGTATTTTTCCATTAAAACAGATTACTGGGTATGTTTACCAGGTAGATTTCATTCCTTATGCGTGATTGGCTAGTCGGTGTTATCGGGTGATATTACCGAGGTAGGTGTATAGCTTAATAATGTCACCCAATTAGATTAAGCCATCGTAGCTCAGAGGATACGACGCTGGACTGCAATTTTGGCGACACGGATTCGAACCCGGTCTCCGACACATTTTTTTTTAATTTTGGACCTTTATTACAAATATGAAATCAAAGCGTAACACATACTATTAGATAATTGTCCTGAGATTCGTTACAGAAAAAATCTTTTTTTGGTGCCAAATTGGTGTACAGTCTCTTTAAATCTTACTTACTGATGTATCACATCGCTTACGACACATGTATCTTACGCTGTTTTTGTGTATTTTACCAATTCAGAATTTAAAATACTGGAATGTCTAGCCCGTAAATCAAGTCAATTTGAAAATAGCATCGGTATATGTATATCTGAACTTATCACGTGACTTCCACATGCTAAATATGCACACTATAAACTGGGAAACTATTATGCGCTAATTTTAAACGCATTAACTCAGCTATGACAGCGACGAAATATTTTTTATGAAGAAACATGATTTATTATCGGTCCCACACTAAGTAGTTCTGACAATTGTTGGCTTGTCTTGAAGAAATAAAGTATTTGCCGATTTTGGGACCATCTGGTGTCTAGCCCCTCTAAACTTGCCAATCGTAGCTGACTCATCATGGGCTGCTTCCACTATTGCGTGTAATCTTTAAGTAACAAAGGGTATGCCACGGCTTGATTGCTTGTTAATGTGTACTGAAACCCAGATCAAGTTCCTTTTTGCTACATTTGCTATTAGGCATTTAATCACATGGACGATTTTCTTTTGCTTTTATGTGAATTGATCGAGATGCTTTCAATCAATTTGTAGGTAATTAACATATGATGAGGTTTTAGAAAGTGAAAGAGTTCATAACAACCTAATACCAGTATTATTCACGTCACACGATAATAAACAAAGTGGTTCAGCAATTACCTCACCTCGGCTTGATGAATCCCTCACCTGCACTTGCGGCAAATGTATAAACACATACAGTTTTCACTGCAAGAGGTTAGACCTTTCATCCAGGTGCCAACTAATTCACAAACATTCCCTCTGATGATGTTAATACTTTCAACATGTTCTGTGGTAGTTTTTATTTATAACTTAAGCTTAACAAAAATCGAGCCAAACAATCAATGCAATGTTTTTATATCAATAAGATGTATGCTGGAGTATGGACAGGACTTTCAATGAGAGTGCACGCACCTTAGAGGTTAAACATTAGACCATTTCCCCCTGTAACCTAATTTAGTATAGACCAAAAATGTGTTGTTAGATACCCTATTAGCAAAAAAAGCAAACTAAATCCGGTAGTGGTAAGTTATGTTTCCATAACAATATGCCACATAGTGCTCAAAAGCTAATTTTCCCTTTATTTCAGATATCACCGGTCTCCATTTATATATTGCAATGTTTTACATGATTGTCAATGCTCAAGGGTCGTTTTAACCATTTTCAGACATACATGTTGAATGTTAAAACCAAAATAATTTTTGTCCTTTTTTGCAGCCTGTGTAATAATCCTTCAACTATCATTTGTGTATTCGAAGACATTGTATCCAATGCCCCTGTGTCAAATGAAATTAACTTTCTAAGCATAACATGTCGTTTCCTGATATTATTTAGAAATTTAATGTCTTTAATATTCTCTGTTATGCATTTCGTTGCAGACTGAAAAATGTTTAAATTATTTTGATTCATTGCAGAATGAATTGCACGTTCCATTATTTGTTCAATCGCGTCTACGTGGTATATTTATATAAAGAATTACAGCAAGATCCATTAAAACATGTTAAAGGGACTGTACACCAGATTGGCACCAAATTTTTTTTTTCTGTAACGAATCTCAGGACAATTATCTTACTGTGTTACGCTTTGATATCATAATTGTAAAAAAGTACCAAAATGTAAAAAAACTGTGTCTGAGACCGGGTTCGAACCCGTGTCGCCAAAATTTCAGTCCAGCGTCGTATCCACTGAGCTAGGATGGCTTACTCTAATTGGGTGACATAATTAAGCTATACATCTACCTGGGTAATATCACGTGATAACACCGTCTAGCCAATCACACATAAGGAATGAATTCTACCTGGTAGACATACCCAGTAACCTTTTTTAATGGAAAAATACGAAATAACTGCTAAACTTAAATAAATTGTAAACTATGTGGTACTTCAGTTAGTAAGTTTCAATGCATTGTACACATAGATGCCTAGTTTATGTCAGTTTTCGACAATTTTCTTTTTTTCCGCTATTTTATCATACGGAGTACAGCCCCTTTAATTATTGTAAACACATCATACATTGGCTTCGGTTCTTGTGAACATGCTTACCTATGTCATAGTGAAGGTATAGTGACAGTGGTTTCAGAGTTTCTAAGTGTCTCAACTAGGATAATACCCAAATAATATCCACGTTGTTTTACTGCAGTCGAACTCCGTTGGCTCGAACTCGCTTGGCTCAAGTTCCTCGATGGCTCGAACTAGATTTAAAGGACCGATTCTTTAGACTGAAGGTTAACACTCCCGCCTGGGTCGAATTTTCTGAGGCTCGAGGTATTTTCGCCGGTCCCTTGGAGTTCGAGCCAACGGGGTTCGACTGTAGTTTAATAATATTTTATTGTATATGATATACACACGCGATATTAATCATTCTGACAAACAATATATGTATACAATCGGGTTGGGCCACAAGTTATAACAATATAACACCCCGTGGATTTACTAACAACAGCTTTTTTTTTAAATGCACTGTCCACGCTGTTGTTTTTAATTCATTTTACTGAACGTTTATCAAGTAACATGATTATCACTGTGTGGGAAGGGACACCTGATATAGCTCAAAAAGTGATAAGTAAACAGACAATTATGCAGTTGTTTTAAATTACCAGAGGTAAGATCTTGCTGTGTTAACGCATATCTACCGTATCCACAAATGAAGCAAGTGTTTGAACTAATAGCTGAATGCTATATGTGGCCTATGGTATACTTTAAAGTGCTTACGATTTACCAGACCTCGTAAAAGGTGCTTCAAATCTGAGATGATCACCTCAAAACTTACTGAATTTCGAGAAATATTGTTATTTTTAGGAAATATATCGAATAAATAAAAAAATCTGAATCGAAGGATTTCACAAGAATAAGCTCAACTATTTTTATTGTAAGAAATGGCAATGTAACCTATAAACTGTTAAAGATATACCCTTAGAAATGTTCACAGTACTGTACTGGGGATAGCCGTATTATGTACTGGGGATAGTTTCAAAGTTGAGAAATGTGTGTCCTGGTGATAATATGTAAAATGGGACAAAAATTTATAGTAACACTGTTAATATACACTATACATGTATATGTCTATTTCGAACTTATAAATAATCTGCAAAAAGTGTGAGTACAATTTGATAAGAAATTATTGAGCAAACTTTAGTTGACAAAGAGTTTGAACCATGCTCTCCTAAATGAACGTATATATGCAAGCTGCGTAAATATCAGGGTTGGTCACAATACATTCTTTCTCACTGTAGAACGAGCAGAGACCATTATTCTGTTCCAAGTAATACCATCATCGACCCAAGCTTAGAACAAAGCTTTACGTGTTCCAAATTTCCCTACTGGTGACTTTCTGTTTGCAAAAACGTACCTACTTGATTTACAAAGCAATATTATATATATGAATAGCAAACACCACATAAATTCTACGGCCATATGTTTTGTGTTTCTCAATAAATCAGATTACCGGCGTATTTCAAATATTTAGATATTGATGCTTGTGAAAAAAACACATCATGGTTGACTAATATGTATGAATGAAACACTTGTAAGTGCATACAGATACAAAGAACAACAACATGTTTTTGCTCTCATCCCTCGATATGGACAACATCGAATATTTCCCTCGAGCTCGCGTATAGATAAATAGCCGTAATCATTATCACAGTCTCGTTTTTCTAAATACATCGTTACTATTCTCAGTCCACTTAATAGCTATCCCCTGTGCAGTTATTTATTTGCTTCATCTAACCCCAGTACACTGCCAGGGTATGAATATCTCCGTAACAACGAAATATATCATATTGATATTTTACACATTACTACATTATGTAATTACAATGAAATCGCTCGATTCAGTTTTTAATCTTACTTTCAATTTGTTGATTTATGTTTGAAATCGTACCACATAAATGAACATTTGTGAGCGATCATGCAACTTTCGGCGATAAGTGGGCTATTATACAAAAGAGGAGACACATTTCCATCATAGTCGTATATTGCACAGTATCAAGTAATTCAAAACTCTTCGATTTTGTTAAATATATCACCATAAAATACAAAAAAATGATAGAAAACTGTCCATGTGTCAAAACCAAACGCTGATCGATTGATCATTTTTGAGCTATATCCGGTGACCGGTCCCACACAGTGATTATGTAAACGTAAAAGAGAACGAACTTCCATATTTATAAAAGCCCTGACACCTATAATTGGGTATAGTCTTTATCGGCTGTATATCAATCATTAACATAAATGATTAAACTGTTAGTCATTATTTTCTTATAATGAGAAGTTTAATCAAAATATTTACGAATGCAACTCTTTTTGTTTTAATATGTTATTTTTTGTCTCGCTTACGACGAGGACGGCAAAATTTAAGATGACAAATGTTCTGTGAGTAACAAGCGAATCTTGTAGCGAAAAATCCAATTACTAAATAAACGCCTCACTTTGCATGACAAGAGTAATTCCCTTAACATTTTCTCGAAACTTTTTCAAGGCACGAAAAGTTTGTATGGCTTTTCGAAAATCGAAGTCCGTCGGGACATTAGCGCTGAATCTCATAACTAGAAAACGTATTATAAAGCAACTGAGTATCTTTAAGAAGTATCTCAAATTCTGAATCAAATAACTAGTATTCATTGTAGAATTTACATGCAGCACTTTTGAAAAATGAGTGCCCGTTTGCTTACTATATCATTATATTCCGGGCATAAACACAAATACCAAGATAAAGGTACAAGCGAATGCTTTTCAATCATGTGCAATAACCAAGACAGTTGTCCCTAAAGTCCTTTGTACGTTGTGAACGTCGGTAGTAAAGACAGGTTAAATTTGCATATATTGCTGTGGTCTATGCTTTGAATATTAATAAACAGAATATTGTTCCTCTGTGTCTCTTAAACATGTATTGTGATAATGCCTGTATGCTTTTATACTTCAACGTAACTGTTATTACTTATGTTCTGCTTGAAGCAGTTGATTTTATGCCAAGCGCATCCTCATCGAAAATGTTCTTCTTAGTCTGCTAAACACTTTGTTTTTCAAGAGAGATGATGTTCATCATCCCAGCTATTGATCAAGGGTACAATTGTAAGATTTTATACTTTAAAGTAAATCATCTTTACAGACTCGTGAATATAAACATTTCTTACTTACACGCTGCCGCTGGGAGCTTTGCTGTCCATAAAACCCATCATGTAAATCAGCCGGTTATTTCAAAAGCCTGAACAAACAAGAGGCCTAGACTGAAACCGCCATTAGTCTGTGAATTCGACTCAGCTCAACGTCCGTGGAGACTTCGGATTCCTAGAACGATTACTTTATTTGACACTTAATAAACCTAGTGGATTTCCCAAAATACGATATAAGAAAGATGTGTTGCTTCGACATGCAAGCTTCGTCTGAGGAGAAGAAAATATTTTCAAATATAAGACAACGGATTGTATTTTGTATGCTCGCAAAATTGAGCAGAACACTGTAATTGGCTGCTCTTGTAGTAAGTTTCTTCACCAGTACAAGACATTTCGTATACTTATAATTGGCAAGTTTGTAAGATTTGTGTTAACCACTTTATTTCGATTAAAACACGTAACTCAAAGTAGTATCTTGAATCAATAGGTAATTATGTTGCAAACCCCATCCAGTCAAATACAAAAAAAATACAGGTGTTATGGTTTCAAACCCTAATGTGTTGTGATATCTGCAAAATATAATTCAACATAAGGATTAAGTTTAGTTAATTAACTACAGTAAATCCCTATATGCGACCACCCCGTTTTCACGACCAACCCGCTAATAAGACCGAATTTTTTCAAACCCAATCTTTTTCCTTTATAATTCTAAAATGAAAATGTATTTTTGACCTGATAAGTCAGCGTTTTTGTGTAATTTTCGAAAAAAGATGGACTTATGTAACTTATACCAATGTCGGACACACCAGTGCGCAGAATGTTAGTTATACCGCGCGAACACACACTTTGAAGAAATTGTAAAATTGAAAGAGATTGCTAAGATTCTGTAGCACCAACAATACTAGTTGAATCTATGTTCTGCTATCAAATATAAAAAACTGTTGAAAATATAACATAAACATGAACATTTCAATATAAACAAAACTATTTTCCCTTTAGCAATAAATGGTACATTTATAAAAGTTATTGTTATTTGGCAAATAAAACAGGCATGTATACTGTATCTCTAAATACGTGACATTAGTTCGTTCTCAGCATGGAACTCCAGAAATTATGAAAATAATTCTCAATTGTCAGCTGAGAATCTCAGTAAATTGAGGTAAATATCGTACAAATATTTACCTTAGCGTTCCTTTGTTGTTGTTTTTTCTCCGGGAATATTTGTACCTTAGCGTTCCTTTGTTGTTGTTTTTTCTCCGGGAATGATAACATTAAAGGATAATTTTGAATCGAAATAGACTCATTCGAACAACGCATATCTGCTAGCTTTTAAAACAGATTCATAGGGATGCCTTAACAATTTTGTTATGATTTTCAAAAACATGATAAACGCTACAGCGAAAAGTATATAGAACAATTCAATACACTCCATACTAAATTTAACAAATACAATCCTAAATTTTACGGATTGAACAAGTTGTCGAGGTTTATACTTTCAATAGGCCTTCATTCTTTACTTCAAACTTCGATTTATAACTTTTTGAACGCCCTATGCCCTAAAATCTAAAATAAAGGTCTTCCTTGTTTGGCTTGACTTTCCCTTTGATTTTCATTATACTTAAACCATCATATCAATACAGCTTGTGACTGACAACGTGTGTGTGCACTTTTCTTTATTTTTTACAGTGCATTTCAAATAGATGTTGCTAACCTTGAACAAGAATCTTTTTTTTTTAAAGATAACTAATGCTATTTAAAGACACCGTTTATGGCTTACCATGCTTAATTGCGTAACAACCTAAACGGAGTTATGACAAAATCAGGACCAAAAATGGAGTGCCTCGGAAGTTCCCTTTCATTACCAACATATGTGCCCATGTATTTTCAACCATAGATTAAATAAGAACCAATTTAATGCATTTCGTTCAAGATTAATTTCTTTTACAGACTTTTTCGTGTACAACATACACGGAATAATTGGCTATACGAAAAGCATATTTTAGACCAAAAAGGTTTATCGTGAAGAAGGGTAGATATTTTAGTAAAGTTATGTGTTTTAATGTGTTTAAACGTATTAAATACCAATCATGTGCATTGTTTCTACCAATATGAGCACTTTTCCATTAACAAAATCCTCTTTCCGTAAACAAATCTCACAAAATATACCAATCTCAAGACTCATCTTCACAAATCAGATGTAAATATAAATGTCAAGACCTTACGCAAAGTATGTTTGTAGTTTTATAATAATATAACAAAAAACATATGCTTACTGTATACAATGCCTAATTTGTTCTAACATCACTAATATTAAATCATATTCAACCTAATTTTATTGTATACTCTTGAGGGTGCATACACTTTAAGAGATAAATAGTAATTTGAATCTCCCGTAGATACCGAATCCGCCTCCGTTAATTAATATATGTTTGCGTGGTACCGAAAAAAAAATGAAAACCTTGCGGCACAATCTCATTCACTTTATTTTCTATAAATTAGAAATTAACTGTTCATATCCACTGTTGAAATCATACTCTTGTTTGTTAAAAATTCTGAAAACCAAGATTCGATACGCATACAAATGCATGCCGTTGCGGCCTAGCACTAGACAGGTGACTTGCTCAAGAGTTGAAAATGAAAGGCACTTTATTTTGAGTATTGGTTATGTCTTCAATAAGATCATTTAACGAATGTTCCAAAGCAGTGTTATGTATTCATTAGTAAAGCTTAAACCTCCGTAGGTTTTTACTAGAATCTACCATCATCTTGATGGATAAAGGCTTGTATTCCATAACATATTTATAGCTGAAATATCTAGGACAATAAACTCCAATCAGTGGATTTCATTCGTTTGAACTTATAAATCAGTTTGACTAATCAACATACGCGTTACAAAGATGGTTAGACATACAACATTTGAGATCAAGATTTCTTTCGATAGATAAAACACAGCCCTTGCATAAAACACAGCGAAAACATAGCTGACACCAAAAATATTTCTTGTTTTCTTTATCCTTTACTGATTGGGTGCGAACTCTCGTCTGAATATACCCCTTTCTTACTAAAGGACATTATCTTAGGCTGAGCCTTTGTGTGTATATTATGATACCATTCCTTGGGTGAAATTGAATTATTCGTGCGATGATGTATTTTTGCCTAAAACGAGTTCCTGAGCTAGCTACAGAAGAGGCTGTCTGTGTTTTAGTCGATCAGAATAGCAAAATAAAATAAATTCAAACATCCAATTCACGAAACGAGATTAACAGTCTATATATTAAATCTACTGTATAGAAAAGTTCCTGATTATAGCAAATTACGAATCTAGTATGTACTATTATGACTAAGCTGACACATTAAACTAATTTAATAATTTCACTTATTATTTGTTCACGTTCAGTATTTGAGCTTAACAGAGTTTGGATTTCATTAGTAACACTTTGACATATTATCTTTTCTTTCATTAATAGAAAAGAATAGAAAACATTCAGAAATCATCAGAAACCATTTACAGAGTAAACATAGTCTTTGGTTTCTTTCAATATTCAGAAGTCTTCCTTTTAGGCGTTTTATGATTAAAGCATCTAAATTTTCACAATATTATATCAAAATCATTCTCGAAGCAAATGCACATTGTGTTCAATCTGCACACAAGACACTTAGGAGACAGATCATTCTGACTGTACCAATGTTGAAAAAACTGACCCTCAAGTATTTTCTTGATTATTGAATTGTATGTTGAAATATCATCTAGATGTTATTCATGATATGTAGATTGTGACAAAATACGAAATGCAAAGGATAGTAAATTAAGTAAATTCTTATATGATTCCATGTTGAAATTGTTTAATGATAAAGGTGTACTTGTATGGAAAAAGATACATCCAATTTCTTACTCTTCCTTTTAAAATAAATCATAGCTAAAAAAGGTTGTTTTACCAGGTTGGAACTGGCTTTGGAAAACATTATGATTGCACAACAACCCTAAAAAGGAAATGAAAACCTCTAGAATATCAAGCATTATATTTTTGCATAATTTGAAATGTTTCGAACAGAACATCAACTTTTCTTTTTCTAAAAGTTACACATTTTGTATTACTGTTCTTGACCTGTATGTAGATTACACTTCCCTTCAGATGAAGTTATGGTATATAGTTATATATACAAACGTAAACAAACATCCAAAATAACACCAGTAATACTTTATTTTACTCTATTTGAAAATGATCTTTAACTATCAAAAGCTGTTGTCAAAAATGTATCAATCACCTAGGGATATAGACTATAAGTATCTTTCATGGCCGAGAGTGTTGGATAGGTTCATTCCAACCCGAGCGTAGGTTGTTTTGCGGAAACGAGGTTTACCGAGTTTCCGCAAAACACCCTGCGCGAGGGTCGGGATGAACCTTTCTTACACGAACGGCTATGGTAGTTGCTTTTTCTCCCAACTCAGTTAAACAGAATTAAGTAAAAACGTATCTTTCGCTGGAACTCTTTTGTGCTTAGTGAAAAAAATTGCGTATGGATATGCGATAATACGTGGTTGTCATGGATATGCGCGTAGTGATTCAGATTATGTTAATGCTCAGATCGCTCTTTAAATAGTTCTAAGGGGACTGAAGCATTATTTCTTAAAAGGTGCGTGAAAACTGTTTTATGGTGACATTTGAAGCGAGAAATAATTATTTGTCGTTCTAAATATTGCCACAAGACAAGGTTTCCACGTACGATGCTACAGACGACAGTCTTCAACAAGGGAGGTAATTACAATGTGATGACCATTAAAAAGGAGTTCCATACGGGCATTTTATCTTCGCCCGAGGGCAAGATAAGTATTTCTACCATGGTTAAATTATTGGATCTACTTATCTGGGGTGGGAGAAAATAATATCGCTGAAAGAAGTTTGCGGGTTGCCTCCTTTTGAAGAGGTTTTTCTTGAACTGAGTCCAATCGGTCTCATTGTGAAACGGTCGTAGATTCCGCTGTTGCTTCCTCTTATTGATACATGTATCTCTACATCTTTTCCACATAAACGAAGGGGCTTTGACTATATACCATGTTCTTTATGTAATCATATTTATTTAAAAGACTTACGCAATTTTCTGTTTTCACGGGTTAAAAGCAGAACGAAAAGTGTTTTTTCCGCCAACCAAGTCTTCGAGTTTGAGACCTCATTGTGCCCGTTCACTAAAATGACAAAGGTGAATACATGTAATAACCGCGGCATTTATGTGATGTATTGTAATGTTTGGAGGAACCTGTATTTAAAATCAATAAATTAAATCAAAACAAGCATGCCACAGCTAGTTATTCACACAATTTCAATTTAGTTGGGTCTTACTCAGATATGTATATTTGTATTGAAAATAACAACCTCCTTCTCTCCTATGGATTTCTAATTTAATGTTTAGTTCCACCTAATAATTACTTTAGAGACTATCTATAAGGTTTATGTTGTTAATGAAACGACGCACGCAACATTTAACAGGTAATTTTATAGTTATCGCTTTTTTGATTGAGCAGTTTTATGTTAATTAGTTGTCGTTTCTAACATTCTGCTTCACTCACTCATTGCTTTTTTGCTTAAATGGCATTTTGCATTCTGTATGTTACGTTAGCACGTTATTCTTAGGGAAGATTTCATAAAGTCATAATTATTGGGTCTTATTAGGCTACGTCTTCATATAAAACTATAAGAAAGAACATTAAAATACCAGGTATGCGATTTCGATGTCTTGTTTTTCAAACCTTCTTCAAAATAAAAATGCAATTTTCAAATTTAACAACCCCTCTCTGAGGATAAAAGACACACGAATACATTTAAAATAACAACAATATAGTATTATTATCATTATTATTCTCAATCTGTTTACATACTTATTACAATCTGCAAACATACATACTTCCAATAAGTTTAATTTGAGAATCATTTGAGGCCGAAACAAGGCGATGGTGCAAAACTTGCATCTATTCTGAATCAAAACCCCACACACCATGCAGTCAAATAGTTTTCACGGACTATACTAGAACACAGACTGATGTTTGATATTGTTGTGGTGTACGAAGTGGGTATTGATATGGTGTGTCCTGTAGTTCCCACTGTAGTATTCATTTTGTCTTTAATTATTTGTTACTACCTAGTCTCGACGACATACTGTTGCCCTTGAGCAGATTGTGTTGTCACTCAGTATCTTCCTGCAGTTCCATTTAAATCGAAGGTCTTTTTCAAAGTTAGAATTTTATATGTACGCGTACTTGGAAAATGTTTTTACGTATACCAGTTGAACCACGATTGATATTATTCTGGAGAAGGCCCTGCTATAAGTTTAGGGAAAGAAACATCATAATGCATACAGATGCAGGCAGATGGTTTTCGTAACATGGAATGTCGCCATCTAAAGATAAACACCTTCAATGTGTTTTATGAACACAGAGACACTCTTCTCTTACAACGGATTTGCCCTAAAGACATATAAATGTGAGGAATTGTTTGCCTGCTGATACGTCAGTATTATTCAAGTCACAACAAAGTAATGAGTTACCAGCTGCCGTTTCCCAATAACACCTTCATTTATACCAGTGTCACTGGATGTTGAGACATATTTTTGGTTCTATTTAAAAACACTTCGAGAGTTATTGAAGGTAACTGCACTATGGCATTTTATTCGACGGTGGGCTGTAGACGAAAATGTTGTTTTTTCTGTGTAACCTTTGAAATTTAAATGACTTTGTCATGTGATGACTGTTGTATTGACATTGACCCATTGTGACAACGTGTTTTATTTTTATTTCATCTTTATAATTATGTGCAAATTATGAAAGAGTGATACGACTATGAAACTTTTATTAGAAGTTAATAATTTGTATCAAGTTTGCTTTTTCACTCTGTTTTCTGATCATTTTGACTGTTGTTTACTTACACTTTATGAAATAGAGGTCAAAAATGAATGAAATACTGAAGGGGAAAACCCTCCATGAACCACCCCGTTCGACCCGACATTCCTTAAATAAATCTTGTGAATAAACACTGATTACTAGTCTGGGGTAACAAAAACAGATTTTCGGGTAGTCTTACCTACCCTTCAGTTAGCTACGACCCTTATCTTAAGTGTTGTGGGAGAGTTCGTGTGTGTTGTGGTAATGGGACTATGGGTGGGAGTGCTTGAGAATTAAGTAACCTGTAACTAACTTATTTATTTGGCCGTATTTATAACGCGTTTAGAATATATGTTTTATGATTCAGATAGCAAATTGTTTGTTACAGCGTGCTGTTATATATGTACGTATTGTTGAGATTATACTTATGTTTGCTTTAAGAGCAGATGTACCCTTTAAAAATTGATATTTTTTTCATCGGTTTCTAGTGTTGCCTTTATCCTTATCACCTGTTTATAATTATAGGAACAGCATGTTTACCTCACCCTTGGTAAAGACCGGCTTTGTAGTGGCAGCAAGGGTTTCATATGTTAGTATTAAATGCAAGCCTTTCTTCCAGGTAAACATTAAAACAAAAACATTTTAAGAGGCGAAAACAGTCAATATATTTTGTGTTAATTGTTATTCAAAATAACCGAAAATAACGACCTATTTAGTTAATGTTATTGAAAGTACAGGTAAGAAATTATCAAACATTATTCTGAACTGTTAAATTAAACTTGGATACTTTAAGTTGCACACAGAAAACACTTTTCAATACAGAGAAAAAAACAATAACAATAACAAACCTTGATAACAGTGCAACCCAACATCAATCAATTTCAAAAAGCAATTCATGGTATGTTTTACAATAAAAAATATATCTTTTTTCTGGAATATTTAGAAAGCTGATGTCTTTAAAATGATATTTTATGCATTGCATTGCAAATTAGAAAGTGATAGCAATCTGATGCTCTATCAGTGCAGAAATAATTGGACGTCTCAAAATTTATTCAATCCAAATGCATATAAGCGGAAGCAAATTCAAAAGCCTCACCGAATGTAGAATATTGAAATACTTTTATAATATATTCAAATACTGTCGGCCCGTTTTTTTTTTCAATTGATTACTTATGTTGTTGTCGCAAAATATATATCTTAGAAAGTGGCACTCTTTTTGTATAAAAATGGATGGGATACTCTCTAATTTTATTCGCTCACCTATTAAGAATTGTAATTGCTTGCCTTTTTGTCTGCTATAATTATAATGGTCTTAAACTTAAGCTGTAAATGCGTTTGATCATTCCAGTTCATCATGACTTTTCCAAATCGTTAAAGCCTTTCATATCAATTGACTACAAATGCAGCCCCCTTAATTTCTAAATGTTTCGTTTTTCTCTCTTACGACCAGCTTTTATTTGACAACGTTTGTAACAGTACGTAGGAGTTACAACGAAAAATCTTATTACCAAACAAACGCCTTAATGCATTGCGTTGCATGACAAGACTTATAACTCAAACATGTTCTCAAAACTATGACAAGACAAACAGGTTTATATGGCTTTTCTAAAATCAAAGTCCATTGGGATATGAGCAGTTTATTCCAAAACTAGAAAATGTGTAATGTAGCTACTAAGTAGTAAGTTTTAAAACGTATCCCATAATTCAAAATATACAAACTACCCATTGTAGAATTTGCAAAAAGATGTTGCATAATGGCTGTCCATTTGGTTACGAATGATTGAATTATTCAGGCATATTCCTAAATAACAAGATTATAGATATCAAAAAGAACATAGCCTGTCCCTTGCGTCCTTTGTTCGCTGGCTTTCTCTATTTCAATGCTTGGCCTGGCTTTGTAGTTTCTAGAAATGTATTTTTCAGTCTCGATATCAAATGAGATGACTGTTTTGAAATAAAACAACAACACATGAACCTCCAACAATGGCAACAATGTGTAATTTCAACCAGACCATTGATTCATAAAATAAAATTAAAGATAATTTCTCCCTACTTTAGCTTAATTCAGCTAACAATAATTGGCAGAGGTCATATTAGGAATGACTTTAAAAAATGTATGACATGACTTAACCTGATTTGAAAGATCAATTTGTTCAGTCAACAGAACGTAAAACCATGTCTTATGATACTACATCATAATTAGACAATAATGTGTGGAAAAAAAAGTCACATACTTTCGCAACTTTCAAAAGAATTTCTGACGTAATTGAAGTCATAACACAATGAAAACCCATTTCGAAATAATGTAGCAATATTCAATGACGCTGTAGGCAAAAACATAGAATCAAGTTTTAATACAAAGCATTACATACACGTTTAATCTTACAGCAGTTATAAAAGAGTTAGCGACATAATTTCAAGCAAAAACATAAAGGGGTTTGTTTTTCTAAAATCAACTGTCAAGCACGACGTACGAATGAAAATGAACAAATCAGCGCGAATTGTTTTCTAAAAATGCGTCGCAAGAAGAAGCAACCAATAAGTGGCATATAGCTAATTTATTATTTAATCATAAAAATAATCCAATGAGTAAATAACCCTTTGATCCCTTGATATTAAACAGAAAAAGCGACTAAGTAGAACTTTAAGCTATCTTTTTGATGAGATTATCATGTTTCTATCGAAATGCAAAAGCTGCAATTAAATACGACATTCATGATCAGTTCCATTTTTGTAATCCCTAAAAATACGAAGTTCATAATGCTTCCTGTCTATATTCCACTTATATTGCTTTTCTTCTTAACTGTACGTAATGTGCAATCGTTATCGTTCGGGAAACATTTTTGTTACGTATCCACTAAACTAACGTTCGATAGTTTTTATCATAATCTACGTAATCTAATAAGATAACTGAACTTTTCTCAAACGTAGTGCCAACTTTTCGAAGATGAGTTCATAATATTCTTGAAATGATTTGGAGTCAAGTGGAAACAAATTGTCAAACACTTGTTTTTAAAGATGAATAAGTCCGTATTTTCCACTCAATAATAAATTCATCGCAATTATTCATGAGTCTTAGTCTATCAGGTGTCAGACTCTGGCTCTTTCACATTACAATTTAATTATATGATGTTCAAAGTTCCTTAACTGTACAAGTTCTTAAGCAAATTTCAAAAATAATTTAAATTCTTGAATCATAAATTAAAGACCTTTTCTTCACATAACAAAACTTCGAGAACTACTCCAGTTTCTCACTTTCACGAGAAAAAAAATGTACATATATTTTAGCCGGAACAATGATGTTGTGTTAGGGTGCGTTTAAGGGACTGCAGCAATTAAGTTAGTTGAGTGGTGAGTGAAAGTCGAAACATTGTAAAATCCTCACTCAAAAGTGCACACGTATAATGATAATGCAGCCTGTTTCTCTCATGTTGACTTCTTATTTTATGTTAAATACCACGGTATTGCCACTGCAAATAATAGAATTATGTATAACGTGTATTTTGCTAATGAAGAGGAGCACGTGAAACCATGTTTTCGTGTTTTGCATCTGTGGTGAAGCAGGTATATGTTAATACGTTACTACAGTTCTTGTCTTATATTCAGGTAAAACAGTATCATGATTTTAACGTCGTTTCTTGTAAATAAAACTATATAAATGCCACATTTCTGGCATGAAGCTTCACCTTCAGAACAATCCAGCAGAGGTATAATTTTATGAATTAAAACACAAACATATACCAAAGTTCACAAAATGTGCGGTTTCCACTTTGTATATAGTTCAATACATTTGCATGTGATTTTATCGTTTTTTTGTTCACCATTGTTTCTACACGTGATTGCTGTTTGCTAATATACGCTCGTCATGTTACTCGAATTTCTGAATTCACTTCGCTCGTGCCAATCCTGAATTGCAAAGTGTGCATGTGTTTTGAAAATCATATTTCAATCAAATAGTTTTTCATATATTTGACTACTTGTTTGGCCTGCAGTGATGTTTGACATTTGCACATTAACGGCGATTTTTCTTTACGAGTGATTCTGATCAAACGTCTATTTAATGTTAATTCTTGAATGTGTTTCATGAAAACAATAAACGATCGATGGTAAACTGTGACAGATCACCGGGATCAAATGACAGAGTAGATGATTTGTTGTTACGTTAACATAACTGCGGTCTTCCAGTGTTGTGTGTACATGTAACTGTCTGTTGCGCCTTATCATTGTGCTTTTAAACAGGGTCTTTGTAAAATATTTGGCTTCTCGTATTGTCCGTGTAGTTTGGTTTGTAAGGAATTATAATGAACAAGACATCATAAATTGTCATTTCCGGAAACATTTAGAAAGTTGATGCCTTTAAAAAGCTCTTTTAATGCATTGCAAACTGGCAATGATTAAAATCTGGTGCTTGATCTCAATATTGATATGAAAAGATAGTCGCGTTTTCCCTTTATAAATATGTTCGTTGAAGATCCAAATGCAATAAGGCAGATTAACACTAGTTTTAAGCAATGTAGTGCTGTATTGTTTCTGTTGAACAGGTTCAGTTATGATATACGATATGGATATAGTTTACAATTGTCTAAATGTGACTTAAGTATAGATATCATTTTATAAATATTGCAAAAAAGATCAAACGTATATCCAAATATATTTGATTGTATTGGCTGTTGTTATATGTCTCCAAATACTGTAATCTTGATGACTTCGTGTCATTTGATTGTATTGGCTGTTTTTTCTAACAAGCATAAACATGTATCTTTTCACGCCATGTAAAATAGTGGTGAGAATATTTGCACTGTTTTGTCATTCTCTTTTATCATAATTTTACAAATGCTTTTTTTCTCAAGCTTACGTCGACTTTGGAAACATTTAAGATGGTAATATTTTTTTCAGTAACAAGCGGTTTTTATAGCGAAAACTCCAATTACCGAATAAACGGCTCGCTTTGCATGACACTAGTAATTTCGTTAACATTTTCACAAGGCTATTACAAGTATGGCTTTTCTACATTCACAGTCTATTTGGACATTCTGAGTGAGTCCCATTACAAGTAAATGTTTAATATAGCTACTGAGTAGTTTTAGGAAGCATTCCAAATTCTGAATTCAATAATTACCCATTGTAGAATTTACATATGGCAGTGCTGAATAATGGCTCAACATTTGGTTACAAATGATTGTATTTTCCAGGGATTTCGCTAAATTTGTGATTAACAAGATTAAAGAACAAGCAACTGCTTCTAAATGATGTGACAAAGACCATAGTAATTCCGCCTAACGTCCATTGTTCGATAATGATTTGAACAGATACAACAGTTTAAATTTGCATAAATTGCTATTGCATAAGCCTTGAATGTAAATACACGTGATTGTGTTCCTGCATGCATGCAAATGATTTGTATTTAGCAAGATTCAGCGATAACAATTTAATAGAATTGTTTTTCCTGTTTTCATTTTCTAACCAAAATAGTTCTTTGTTTTAAAGCTTGATGCAATTATTCATTTATTATATTGATCGAAGCCTACGTTGTAAGATGGAACTCCTAAAATTAAAACCATATATTAACGGAAGCGCAAATATTAACGTTTATACACATCAACTATCAAATCGACTACATCCTATTGTGGTAGTGCTAACTATTTCATCATGGTTTGTGTCGTTGCTTTTTAAACCGTCATTTTAACGCAAAAAGAACTCGTGTTATGAAAGTGCAGAGCAAGCTCACTGCTATTAGAGCTATTAGGACCGTGTTTAATAATTAACAAACAATACGCACACATTTTATTATCGGTTTTGTTTGGTATACCCAACCACTATACCCACTATGTTGAATGTATACCAAATCACCGTCGGCGTGTTCGTGTGTATACCACAGTTATCTTCATATTGTTATTCATAGTCGGAAGTACACTCAGACACACATAAGCTAGTTTAAACACAAGTGAAGTCCTGTTTCGCTTACCATTCCAAGGCGGATACCGCAACATTATTAATTGTGTTGAAAGTATGTTTAGCCATTGGTCGCGTCCCTGTTGTTAAAATTGTATTTCGGTATAGACTTACCAGAAGTTTCCACTGTATTACCGGTATAGACACTGATATTACCGATTAAGACTCTTGTTTTACCGGTATAGACGCTGTGGTTACATATATAGAATTTTGTACTACATGTATAGACTCTTGCATTATTGGTATAGACTTTATATTCACCACTGGTTTCCAGGCATGATAATTTTATCTTAAATCAAATGCACTAGATTTCCTACCTTTTTAATGATACTCTGAATCATGTGTAACTACAAAGCTTGGTCTATAAAACAACCAATGTCGATTGAAATACCACTCGCACTCTATGGCAAAGCAGATAGCACATCTAAGGATATCACAAATATAACAAGATAAGTGTCATTGTAGGACCAGTATCTATCTATTCTTTCAACACTTAAACTGTGCGGTAGACATGGGTAATCGGAATGTATATAACGTACATATGTTAATACTTACGTTCATTTGTCTTAATGCATAATTTTCAAACTACGAAAATACCTTTTGAAAACTTGATTAAAGGAAACCACCTTTTATTATCGTACTGATTAAGACTGGCGACATATTTCATTTGTATTGAACCCCTTGGAAGCAAATGACATTTCTCAGTCTAGGTTTTGTGGGTGTTTTGTAATACCACTACATGGGCGGAATGATATTCTTCCCAATATGATAGACTGTCGGCTAATGCGGCTTCCAGAACCAGCAACCCTAGAGACAGAAGGTTGTTAGTTAAGGAATTACATTTGAAAGGAAATCTTTAGAGAGCATGTTCTGCCATAATCCAAGGTAGCCACACTGAGTATCTTTCTCGATCTCTATCTAGGCGTCTGATAATACTGTATTGTATATGGGGATATAGCGTAATACACCAATGCACTATTCTATAATGTCATGTGGCACCTCATGGCATTTACCTAACGAAAAGCTTTGTTTTCCTTCAAATACAGCTGTTCCGACGACGGGCAATCTTATCAATTCCTCACCGATACCTCCATCTATGACCAGATCAACTTACGCTTAATACTTCATTGGGGGAAATTAAAATAAAATTGTTATATCAGCATAACAGCAATGAAGTTTGAAGTCAAAACTATACATATAATTAAGACGATACATATAATTAAGACGCACACAGCTTGCAGCCAGTAATGATTTTTGTCCTGTCACTTGCATACAAATCAATCATATAACAAGTTGCCGTGAAAATTTTAGTTTATAAGGATAGGAGAACACGTGATGTATATCTACAGTAAGTTGGTCATGTGAACACGAAAACAGAGTTCTTTCTGTTTTAAAATGTCAGAGGAAATGCGCAAATAATGTTTCAGTATGAAAACTGTAGCATTCAACGATAGTTAGTTCCATTTCTGTGATGAAAGACAAAATCTCACTTATAACAGAAATGATTTATCTATTTGCTGGTGCAGTTCTGACCATCCAACACTATCAACATGAATTAAATCCATTTAACATGTGGCGATTGTTTTTAACCTCTCGTGATCTTGAAGCATGACCTGTGTACTGTAGACTGTGACTGACGGAATAATTGTTACATCATCAGATAATGTTTGGTGGCTGATCCATTATAATAAACTTTTAAAGGCTTTTTTTATGTTTTGAATTACTATTGACGTATTCAAATGCAATAACCTTGACAATAAGCGTATTGAAAAAAGTTGAACAGTTTTGAGAACTATTTTGGGGGCGATTTAAACATGGATACCGTGTGTTGACGTCAACCGGGAAAAAGAGTTGTCCCCCTTAGTTTTAAAGATATTTAATAATTTTAAGTTTATTTAAAGTGTTAAAATAAACAAAGTAACAGGATAAATAGAATACTAGGTTAGTGCAGTGGATGAAGAAAGATTATCTGGCTCGGATAAATTCCTCCGCCTTGGCAGATAAACTTCCTCCATCCACGGCACTAACCTAGTATTCTGCATATATTTATCGTTTTCTAATGGAGCAGTTATATTTGGATAGTGATTTTTTTTATTCTTCTACACTCACTTCTTGCTGTTTTCTTAGATGGCATGTTACATTCTGTGCATAACGAAAACATGTTTATCTTAGAGAAGAGTTTACTCGGTAAGTGTAGGGTCTTATTAAACAATATTGAATTCGTGCTAAAGAGAGCAAGGGAAGACAAATATACAAATTGTACATGTGTTTTGTTGTTTTCCGTTATCTCTACAAGTTGTGTCCATCCATAAATATCTTCAACTACATTGAATACACTTTATCTTAGTCAAAGTATTCCGTTGAATAAATGAGTCAGTCCCGAGACTCCAGATGGCATAACACTCTAAACAGACACCACCATCATTGGTTTTGTTTTTAAACAAGAATGATACTATTCGTGCTTCAACTTCAATCATATTGATGATTGAAATGGACAAAGCGTTTAAGTTGTAGCAATCTGCGCAGTGTGCAGATAGATTTCTACCACTAACCATTATTTAATTCGATTTAAATTTACACTTAAGCGTCTATTCATGTACAATGCTTTTTTTTAAACCATTAAAATATAAATAATCTATTTTGACGAAATTGAATAGCTTCTGCCTTTGTACGACATTGACACGGCGGTCTTAAATATTGTCTTTAAGAGAATGATGTACGTGAAGAATGATGTGTCTGTATTAAACGGCAGTTTTATTCGGGTAACGGCGGGTGATAGATAACCAGCTGCCGTTATCCAATAGTACGTTTACTTTGCACTAGTGCAACTGAATAGTAAGATACAAGATTTTGTCGCAACCCTAATGTCTTGGTTGACTTCTACCGTTGACTCTTACTTGAAACAAACTAGTCAGTTCGGTTACTAGTCTGTTCGTTTATTATACCATGTGTAATAAACACGGTCTAACGTACAAGCTCTTAAACGTTTTGCCGTATACAAACAGCATACCTGTCTAGATACAATGCAACCAACCATTTTACGATTAATGAAGTGCACGCAGTTTATCAGAAACGGAAATGGATAAAAGCATATATCATCAGACTTAATTAAAACTCGCATGCCATATTGAAATTTTCAGTATAATACCTGACCGATATAATATTCAACGCAGCTCCTGAATTGAGCATTATCCAACGACATTATTTATACATGGCCTTGGCCGAATTCCATCAGATTCTTACATATTCGATCTGCGTCAAGGTTTTCTCGTGATCCTTAACCTTTATATGTATATATGTCTATATACGTATGTATTCATATAAGGTTCAAACAGTTGTATTTCGATGTTTGTAAGTTCTGAGAATGATTATGAAGAAGAAATTGTATATTAGTTGGCAAGCACGTAACATGACTTCGTCTGCTTATCATTTCCTAGGCAGAATTCCCATCTTAAACAACATTATCTCAGACTCCTGTTTTGTGATTACAAAATATGGGCTGACTGTGTCATTTTTCCTTAAACCGATAGACTTTACGCTAATTTGGCAACCCTATAGACTGTAGAGTCGTAAGTTGGATAATAAAATTAGAAATAAGGCGACCAGAGAGGACTTCCTCGAGTGATAAGTAGTTCCCATATTGAAAGCGTTCTTCATCCATGTTCGTTTTTTCAATTGAGACGACAGTTAGTAATGTATAATAGTTTCGCATTAGGCTCATCCTCATCTCTGTCCCTATCCATATGTTAGTAACATCACCGATCACTTTTATTGAGTGTATTTCCACATACATGACACGGACACAAGTGTAATTCTTTATGAGATAATTTGAATAGTTTCGTGAACACAATAATCTGGACACTGTAGAGCCGTTATTTAGAGAATAACATTTGAAACAAATTCTCCGGGGAATGATCTTCTTCTTCAGTGTTACAGGCAGTCGCCATATATATCATGTACAAAAACACATGATCCTACTTTATCATTAACATCTACACCCGAGCTATTGGTTAGAATTTCGTTCCAATATTGCAATCCTATTCGCTGGTGTCAAAACCAAATACTTGCCGAAGACGATTTATGTTTAAGTACATGTACATATTGACGGGTTATTTTGTGGCCATATCCTTTATCATTTTCATGCATACCATTAAGTTAGATCATTCCAGTAAATAAGAAGCCACAAAGCACCATTTCCTTGCAAATGCAATATTATATAAGACGCAAAGGATATCTTGTGTTGAACCTTCTTTTCAAAACTTAAAATATCGCATGACAGAATCTGACAGTTGTTTGATGTATAAACCCTGAATAAATGTTTAAAGTCTTAAACTTTGTTGAATGAGAGTGCCTTCCATATTTTTTTTTACTTTCGCATAATGAGAGCCTTATTTGAGTAGAATTGCGTGTCTCTTTGCAGTTCTTTATAAAGTATAGGTTTGTCTTAAGATATTAATGCATGGTTTTATGATACACAACAGATATGCGCTACATACTTCAAAACGCAGTCTTAAGGGGTTGATTGCAGAATGTTTATACTTTCAACTATGAGTAAATAAAGCAATAACAGCAAATCGTGCCTGGAATGCTAGACCGAAGATTGCTTGTTGAGCGGAAATATCGACCTCCTCGGAGACTGTAGAGGATTCGGTGATATAAAAACATATACACAACAGTTTCCTCGATGTATTTCGTTGCTGTCAATACTTGTATTTTGCTTAGAACTTCACATATACTACAACTTTCTGTAAACAACCCTGCTAAATCATCACAGAAGGTTACATATTTTATTGCAGAACACGGCTCGAATAAATCCAAGATAGTCATTGCAGTAAAGTTCTTCTTAGAACAGCCAAAATATGGCAACACGTTAATGATATGTTTCTTCCTTTTTGTTTTCAGAATGACCGGCATTCTCGGGTGTTGCAGATAGCCCCTACCATCACCCACCAATGTGA
This sequence comes from Mya arenaria, assembly GCF_026914265.1. NCBI lineage: Eukaryota > Metazoa > Mollusca > Bivalvia > Myida > Myidae > Mya > Mya arenaria. The sequence goes on from NC_069123.1 coordinate 12,635,892, forward strand.
GGGGATGCATCGCATCTTGAGGCGATACAATTGGACCGAGTTTGCCATTGTGACCACCAAACTAAGCAGTAGTGATGATTTCATCAGCTGTATGCGAGACATGGTAAAGCGAACCAGTGTGACTCAGGGATACGTTTCCACTGCGAAGTAGGTCTTTGAAATCTTATTATGTTTGCAACACCCCGTGAATATTGATGAAAACTTGAATATTGATAACGCACTCAAGAAGATTCACGTCAGAAAATACAGAAACCGTTTACAATTTAAATCATTCTTAAACCGTTCCTGTCCGATAAAAGTTTGAGATAGCCATGCTTTGATTTCAATTGATTACTTCTTTGTATTTCTAGACATCATGTTTTTAGTACGACTAAATAGCGACTTGGAACGAACTGTTTATACGCTGATATTAACATCGCCATGCACGACCATGCATACTATTAAATCATTAACTGCTTAGGAAAGATGTGTTTCTTCCAGATATCTGCAAAACAATTACAATTCGCTCATGAATGTTGATTGTATTGACAACAATACTACAAACCCCGACTTTTCGTATAAACATTCAAAAACTCAGATTTCAGAATAAACGCTTGTTTTACTTTAAGCTAGTTCTCGTTGACTTTCACATTGGCATGAGTATTATACACTATGAGGTAAAGCGAATTTCAATCTACTAGATGTAAGGTTTCCCTGAATTATTGCGATAATTGTCATCAATCCCTTATTTAGTCTCAGTGCCGCACATAACAAACCCAGAGAGAGTTAAGTAAATTCAATTTGCTGGATAAAAATGGCAGTAGAAAGAAATTATGACTCGAAGAACGATTCTGTTAGTCCTAGCTAACCTTGCGTTTTATTAGACATGTCTGGGATATGCCAGCTAAACGCGCAGTTAAACTGGAAAGACGACTTTGTACCAAAACAGATCATCTACCTAAAGGCAGTGTAAGGAACTTTCTGTTCCTTTAAGACATATTGTTTATCATCTTAAATACACTGACTATCTTGTTGATATAGCTTTCGATGTCTTATCCAGAATAGCAAATTAAAGAATGTTTAACCAAATGGAAAATCCTTGGATCAAAATCAAATAGGCAGACAAGTAGTTCATACAATTATGTCAATGCAAATCTTCAATTTTAAAGATGCAAATCATTCAGTCTTATCTTTAGAAATAATGTTGCAGCATTATCTAAATGCCGTGGTTATTGGGTAAGAAAATTCTGAACTAACGTGTCTAACCTGGCTCAGGAGTACTTGATAGCAGGCCTGTGATTTTAAGAATGGCGGGAAAATGTCTTTTGCCAATTAGTGTCTGTTAAGATCGTGAGTTAGAGAATTCAAACAATTACAGATAGTCTATATTTTTCTTGAAACAGCCCAATTTACCAATCACAAAAGTAATTTAGATCAAGGTTATAATAATCATACATAATTTTACTAAAACTTAACCATTTAAGCTAGTTGTCGAACGAGAGACAACGATATTGATTCGACATCACCTTAATATACGAGAGATACTACTGGAACAAGGCAAGACGTGCATTGATATATTTTTTTTATTAGTTTAAATACTTGTAGTTCTAAGGCATTGAAAACCTGTTTCAGATAATAAAAAAATGTGAAGATTTGCGCAAAAAATGTTGTTTCAGAGGCTTATGTCAATTAGCATTTCATATTAGAAATAATCTGTATATAAGATTTATGTTCAATGTTCTCATTGAATATCATCAGGATTACGTTTGGCACTTTACAAGCATAACTTAGTTCAATTGTTCTGCATTTCAGGTACACTATCAAAGCCACGGTACAGATTGATATTGATGACTTCGACGATTCAGAATACAAACTCGCTGTTATTCGACATGATCTGAAAATCATCGAAAGGACGGTATCAAGAGTCATCATACTTCATGCAGGGTATGTTAATCTGGTATTATTTTCTGTCACATGATATCATATACAAGAGAAGTTGCGGAAAACCGCTTATACATATTCTTGTGAATTAAAGTCAAAATTACAGTCGAAGTGTACCAATGAGTGTGTACATGTCTTTATGGTATTACCATATCTATATACAAATATTTAGGTAAATATGATACAGAGTAAATTAACATTCCAAGTGCTTTCTGAAGCTTTAATAAAGCATAAAATAAACTTAACATGTAGCCTCGATATAATTCAGTCCCTTTACACATTAAAATATAACTCACACACAAAGATGGATGACACTCAAAAATAATTTCACGAACATCAGTACATGTACAAACAGTTTCGCAATTTCTGTATTATTTACTGATATAACAAGATTGAATTTTACCTGCCACTTATTCTCGTTGTGCTAATCTTGACCACGCGGTGTTAAGCGGTGTACAACATTAAAGAGTCAAACAGTGTTGCATATTCAAGAAGTGAAGAACACATAATAGAAATTAAACCTCACTTTTATGATCATGTAATGATTTGCGGAGACATGGAGAAATAATTTAACTCTGGCTTTGACATTGCATTTTCAGCCTATTGTTGGTATGCGGTCTTGCATGATCACTTACTAACGGGTGATCCTGTGCACAACTGCCTGTTTCTATCTGTTAAGCCATTTGAAGCTTCTGTTGGGTTGTTCATGCTACATTATACATACATGATGATAATAGTTAAAACTTGTATATTGTTTTAGATTCACTGTACTATTTCCAAATAAATGTTTTGAAATCCCAAACCATACATTAACCTAGTTAAAACGTCAAAGGGAAATAACAAAATCACACACTAACAGAGTGTAAATATTCTTTTCAATTATAATTCTATCAAAAGAAAGACGTTTTTTTAAATATGAAAGCCCTTCTTTGTAATATATTATCTATAACAGTCTGAGGTGCATGATTAGATGGAAATCAGACGTTAAGAGATTATTTTCTACTCAAAGTGTAAACAAAAGGTTCAATTAATTAAATTTACATGCAGACATGTTGGTTTAATTTTCAAAATAAGACCCTTATAGGAAATGGAAATGTTGTTTCAATACTCTTTTTACTGAAAATATCACTCAAGACACTAGTGCGTATGGTAAATCGTCAGTGGCATTTTTAAGATTGATGATTTAAAATGGCGAGAAGTCCTATGCAGTAATACCGAACAATGTTTGTGTATTCTTTTAGGGATGCAAACGAATCGCAAAATTGATATTCGAATATTCGGTAATTCTTTCGTATTATATTCAAATATTCGATTAACAAAATGAATAACTAAGAAATGTAGTAAAATATTATTATTATTATTTGCTATAGTTATAGCCGGGGCATTTGTTATAGGCGGTGTATGTGACGGACCCTGATTTTTCACAAAATTAGCCTCTGAAATTCCCCATTTACAGAAAATACATCCAACAAAAAGCAATAGTTTCTGACCCCCCCCCCCCCCCCCGCCTCCCCAAAAATTTCAATTCCACAGCATTCCTATTTGTAAACATGGCCATGATCTTATATTCCCCGGTTGATTGTCGTGATGCACCAACGTATGGTCGTTCTGTAGTACGAGCAGCCTCGTTCTGGGATTGATCTCTACTTAATAAGTAGTAATAACTATGGTATGTGCAATTACGTGCTGTATTGTTTAACTATTAACTATTATTCATTATCCTAGCGTAATAATGGAAAAGTCCTTTGCTTCAGCCGAATGGTCTATAAATGAACGCAAATTACATTCTTAGTTTTTGTATCGGTGGGAAATTCAGGAAATTAAATATAATAATACGGAATTAAAGTCTTCTTTAATAAGTCTTCTATTTCCAGCTTTTATTTAAACCGTAATGCGCACAAACTGAATTCTTTGAAGTTCTGTTTTCCAATTATGTGCAATCAGGAAAATTATCGACCGTTCTTTTATTCTATGATGGCATTGGGTGCGTGATTTTGCCTGTTTTAATATCTTGCAAATTGAAACTTACATCTCAAGAGTTGATGTGAGCGGATAATCATCGGCAAAATTAATTACTTTTCATTCATTCTGTTTTAAAACTAACGTTATAAAGGGATGGAAAATTAATGACACAATTACTTTAGATACATACATATAAATGCATTCATTAATGGATATGAGTCCATTGGAAACGACACAAAACGAAGCTTAACAAACCTTATCCGTTTTCATTTAACTTTCGAAAAGATTAGATAGGGTAATTAAATGTTTCGTTTGAGCAGTTATAGAATATGGTTACATTATTATTTTGAAGAGAATAAATAGAGATGACCGCGTACAATGTCTCGATAAACACCGCAAAAACACATAACAAAACACATACAAATGCGTTAATATCAACACCCAAACATAACATCGCAAAGACATCCACATATATACAACTCGAAAACATATAACACAAACCTAGAACTGTCGAAATACAATGGAACTACAGGGACAAAGCCTCAAGTCAAAATATAAACCCTGTGTAGGGGCATAAGGTAAAGACCCAAACGGCACTGCATGAGAGATACAATCGAACGGACACCGCAAACGGACCACCCACCAATATACATACAATACATGCAATGCCAAGATATCAAAACAAACTAAGCCAACAAAATACCAATAATCCCAATACCATATAAAAATTCCACCTAATACATAAAAAATAATCAAATTCGAATTAAGAAAAAAGCCACTTAATCCCCACAAAACAAGATATACACACAAAAGCAACAGAAACGCATGGAATGTTTAAAATCGCACATTTGCTGACTTTTATTTCGCTTCTGTAGTTCATACGACGCTCTGGACATTTTGGACGTTGCCCAACGGATGAACCTTACCGCCCGGAAGTTCATGTGGCTGCTCACGTCCTCTAGTATGGGCGCCCGTGTAGGAACGATGACAACCTTTCCGGTCGGACTGCTTGGTAGGCGGGGATTTGTTAGTGATTTGCCTAAGCACTGATGACGGCGGGCGTTCAATTCGCTCTTTTAGAACTTTGTCATATGTTACTAGTTTAAATACAACAACACAACACAACTAATATAATTATATGTAGTGTGATGAAGAAAGCTAGGTAGTGTGTGGGTTGATTGCATTTCGTAGTTGCTTCAAAAGTGTCAAGGATTCACTGCATTTAAGCATAAACTTAATTAATTTTGATGAACAAACACAGAAACAAATTAACATATAGCAAAACACTGTTGATTTACAGCCGTTTTATTCCTGTCTTTTGAACTTGTGTTAATTACCTTATTTTTTACGATGCAACAAACAGAAAGTTCAGTGTGAAAATAGTTATTACGGGTTGTTTAAATTTAAAGGTTACGAGAAAGTTAAACAAACATTTGAAACTTAAGAAGTAATTGCAACAGTATTGTTGACAAGTATGTTGAATCATTCTTGGAATCATTTGTTTCTCATTAATGAAAGATCGTGTCCCAATACTGGCATTGTATATGGCATCTTTTAAATGCTAGTGCCTACTATGTGCTATATATGTTTTTGGCTCATTCTCCGGCGGCGTACGTGGTTAACCACAAGACGTTTCGTTTCTTAGCTCAATTAAGGCGCTGGTATGATACAATGGTTCACAGCGTGATAAATATCGTGAAGATATAATATAGAGCGTACAAAACATCAAAAATAGCTATATTTCCGTACGTAGTACATTGAAGTGTCTGTGATATCCACCGAAGCACTGTTGAATATTTATCATGCAGTGAATGGTTTAGGCATAACCCAACACACTGGACATCGTCGGGTGTACGTTCATGGAGATCTTAATGCGTTGCGTGCTGACACCTATAGGTACTTGCGAATCAGAGAGTGAGGGAGAGAGAGAGAGCTCCTCAGGGAACTCTTTGTGTAAGGAGCTCTATTAGGTAGGCGTTCCCTGTGTAATGAGGTATATGTGGAAAAAGCTCTGAAAATGTGTTAGGACTTCTTTTTGGTAAGAGCTCTATGTGAAAGGAGCTTTATGTTTTAGGAGCTCTTTGAAGAGTAACATTGTGAGTCAACAATAAAGGTATGAACGTCATTTAACCAAAAGTCCTAAATTGTATCCGCTATATATTTTCCACAGGCATCCTTTACAACAGCTCACAGGAAGTCATTGAGAGTGCAATGGAGACGTCCGTCCGTCTATGGGCTCTGGGGCTCGAGCAGCTAGCCCGTGACGACGTCTCGCTTAGCCAGATCAACATCTACCCGGAAAACACGTGCACCGCTACCAAGCTTGGATACTGGCGGGACGGAGATCGGCTGTACAGGTGATAGATGCTAGGAAGTTTGTGTTTATAATTGCGTTTTTACATATATATATGGTAAAATGTAAGTGGTATAACTATTTGTTGTGCTATTTTTATTATCTAAGAATTGGATGGTGGTGTTTCATATTCTTCAAGAACGGATGCTTTTGAAGTAATTCAATATTAAAATATTTAATGTTGATAATTATTTTACTTTTAAAGACTTGTTGGTCAAAACAGAATCATTGAAGCTTCCTAGACATACATCACAACATATTTTAAATGTCTGCATTCCTAATAAAACCTATGTTTATTTAACAGTTTCCCTTCAGACAAGAACGGTTGAACTGAACCATTAATACTACATATTAAATGTTCATGAAATTCGCTAACTTATTTATATAATTTATGAGAACGCCAAAGGCGGCTCCTAAAAACCAGCGGATAAAACAACATGTTTATGGGTATGCTAATAAGTAAAATCAATAATGTTAGTGTGTTAAACTAAGGTGTTATGCATTAAAAACTTTTTATAACAACTGAACATTTCTTATACGTTACAATTCGCTAAAGTGCCGTGACCATTGTCGACATGCCATTTAAATCAAATTATACCATTCTCATGACATAGCATGCGGTATGGTACATTTAGGCTAATGGTTTTCATCAAAACTATCAAGTTGGCTTACGAAAAAATGCCAGGGGAAACTTCAAACGTTTGATAACCGAACAAAAAACGTATGAAAAAACGATATATTATATATTTCATGTTTATATTTATAAAAAGCCTCATAATTGTTAAATGCTGTAGTGTCTATATACGTGTCAATACTTCTGTATAGGTCTACACTTCCAAAATAATCATATCGCTGAAAATATTGAAAACTACAGGGATAACTCTACTAGCCTTAGATTTAAACTGTTGATTTTTCTTGAAATAAGTTATTAACTGATATTTCCTAAAACAAGTATTAAAGTGTTTTTAATCGAAATATGTTATTTAAAGGGCCATTAAGAACGTGACGATGGATGATCCGCCAGTGTCATTTAGCGATAACGGCGTGATTGAAAACGTTGAGCTGAAAATCTACAATGTAAGACCACACTCGAACCCGCGCTACGCCCGCAGAGGAAGGAACATGTGGACCTCTGTAAGCATACGTCAAGGTTGTTTTAGACTGTCAATAAACGTCCTGTATAATTTTTTTTAAATATTTATATAGTGTACATGTTCTGACTCATGCGTAAGTATCTCCTAATATGTTGTCTTCGTGATATGGGATAAGGCCGGTTAACATACTCGAATATTTTGGAGATATGAAATGAACAATGTGATTTGAAAATTTGCAATCTATCGATGTTTCAGGTTGGCAACATCGTCCCGTTGAAGGTAGGCCACATAACACAAATGACAATCCAAATGGATGAAGTGGTGTGGCCGGGTGGCGCGGTCTCTCCGCCCCTTGGCAAGCCAGAAAAGCGATTCTTTCGTATCGTGACTTTTAAAGAAGAGCCGTATATCAATTATTTGTCACCGGACCTGGGGACTGGCCAGTGCACCCACCATGCGGTGCCCTGCAAACTCGGCCCAAACCCGCCGTCGGACGATCCTCATATATAGTATGTTAAGCTGTTGAACATAACGGGGAATTATAACATTTCTGTTGAGTTCAATATTGTTTTAATATTTTGATGAATTATTTTCAAGATTACACGTACATTGTTTTCGATAATAAATTTGCAGGATTTGTGTACATAAATATATATATAACCATTCCATACACGCTCAGTGACAACGCTACGATAGACCCGAAGTCTGGCCTGGTAAACTTCTGCTGCTCAGGTCTAAGTGTGGACCTGCTTCAGATTCTTAGCGAGAAGATGAACTTCGAGTACGAGATGTACGAAGTGCCTGACCAAAACTGGGGAATTAAAGACGAGGTGCATATAAAATGACCATTCTTATCTATTTTTGAAAATAACCTATTTAAATTAACTAAACATTGCTTTGAAAATTGTAGTGTGTTTGGAAATATTTGATTTTATGTCCCTATTGTTACGGATATTATAGATAATAGTAATAATAAATAAAAGACGTCTTGCGAAACGGTATTTTTGAGCAATAATTAATGCTGTTGTCCTCTATCATGCTAGAAACGGCAGCTTCTACATACGTATTCCTTATATAAAGCAATATTAATTATATTTGCAAATGGTAAGCTACGCACATTAAATCCATCCTACGTACAAGCTTTAAATTCTACAGAATGGCGAGTGGTCAGGTCTGGTCAAGGAGATGATCGAAAAGAAGGCAGACATGGTGATTACGTCCATCAAGATCAACCACCAGCGGGCCACTGCCATGGAGTTCTCCACCCCCTTCCTTGAGACCGGCATTACAATCCTCGTGGCACTCCGCAAGGGAGCAATCTCTGCCACCGCTTTTCTCGGTATTGTTATTGGTTTGTTAGATCGATAGTTCATTATCAGAAACCACGACTTCTACTAAGCTGCTAAAAAACGTAAATCGCCACAGAACATTCAGATTTTTGGTATTATATCAGTTTTTACTTTCAATGTCGATCATATTTGTTTTACTAAGAGCATTTGTGCAGCCATTTAGCACTAATATTCGAATTCCATTGCCTTCTTTGCGGCATATATCTAGCAAGTTTCTCCTTTAACTCTTTGTCAAATGTAAAACATTGAATGTAGATAATTTTAGTTACGCGAGCGTATCACGTGTGTTCAAGGTAAATAAACCGAACGTGTTAGCTACGTAGTGTTGTTTTGCTTCAAATGTACAGAAAATCATAAACCATCATCGCACCGGAAACGGTCAGCAAAACATTTATACAGGGAAAGCATTATGCTATTTCCAGTATGTAAAACTACCCTATTAAAATTAATAGTTGGGTATTTCTTGTATTGGTTCTTCGTTCTGTTTAGGTCATTGTATGATTGTATAAATCATACAATATATATATTGAACCTTGAAAACAGACGTCTGATAATGCACCAGGAGTGTTGTGTTTACAATTTTGGTGGAGTGTTTACAATTAAATTACAACCACCGTTATATACCTCCAGTGTTATAATAGGTCTCTGTTTAATTGTCTTACGCAAGTCATACATGTATATCTCTTTGAATAATTATGTTTTTTTATCAGAGTCAGAATAGAACACTTACTCCTCTAAAAAGTCTTTGGATGAATGTCTATTATGAAGTTAATGGAAACTTATACAGATAACAAGCAGGAAATATTTCCAGTTAGCTTGCCATCGCTTTTCAGTGCTACCGCTTATTTTTAATTCCCACACCAATTACTTCAGTGAAATACCATAATTGCTGAAAACTGAGTAATACATCATCTCTGAAAGGCTGGTGCTGTTTCTATAATTGTTATTCCAAGAGTTTCTTCTTAAAGATTTGTCTAAGTCTTCATTATTTATGTATTCTTTCGTACCAATCAAATGAAATCTAGCTCAACATTTCACTACTTTCCACAGAATTATTTGTTAAAACAATAAATCGTTCTCCTGATAATACATTCTAAAATAATTACTATTATGAAACACGTGATTGCTAAATTCTGCAGTAATTTTATCGAGATGCAGTCGACTGCGATTTGTGAATTTGATAGATAGAACAAAATTTGCATCTTACATTTAAAAGCTATTGCGATGCTTATCTGCAGAATTTGCATGTTGTGGTATTTCAACTGTGTATTTTGCATAGTTTGAACATGACTATGCCGGAGTGGTGATAACATTGATGATGATGATGATGATGATGATGATGATGATGATGATGATGACACTGCTTAATAGATGTATGGCCCATTTTACAATGATAGTACGAATGTTAAATCACATTAATTCAGCTACGTATACAACGATGATAAAAAAAGGCTTTTGGGAAGTTTAAGTCTCATTATATTGGCTTTCTAACATTTGGTTTACAGAGCCATTCGATCGGACCACATGGTTTCTGGTGATGCTCTTTTCTATCCCTGTTGTGTCCGCCTTTATGTTTATCTCCGAGTGGTTTAGTCCCAGTGGCTTGAACAAGGTCATTTTCAATAAAGGTGGAGTTTCTTTTAGTTTACATTCTTCTCTCTTTTCTATATAGCCGTGAATGTTATTCTTACAATGTTTAGAATTTGCATGTGTATTGTCTTGAGGTTTTTCAATGTTACCTTACATTTTGTCCAGTTTTCCTTCGTAGACTTCCGACTCAATCGTGTGAATTGTTTACGTCAGAACGTTTTGCATGACTATACTTTCTGCTCTATTGTAAATAGGCGGCATTTTCATCTCATTTTGTGTCTGCTTGTTGTTTCAACGGCTACTCAATGCTCATTGTTCGCTAGCGCCGTGTCGTTGACGGGTTTCATGCTTTTCTAGCCGTTTCCGTTTTCATCCAGAATCTTAGAATCATGTGATCCGATCCATAGCCTTGGTAAATAGATATGATATCTATCATCCCGGCTTTAATCAAGTTTGAAACCTGCCAAGGTCACATTTTACTCCTGTTATGAATTAGGTTTTAAGTAGTAATGTAGAATTCCGGTGATTTCAGAACCGTATGATTATCCTTCCTGGTGCCTCATTCTTGTGTTTAGCGTACACGCTACGGGTGCTTCCATATTCATATTTGAATGGCTGAGTCCCAGCGGCTTGGATAAAGGGAGGCGATCTTTGCGAGGTAACTGCATGAGGTAAATGTAAATCAAAGAAAGAAGGGGCTTCTTGAGAACCCCATAGTTGGCTAGTTTGTGGAAGTGTTGTTGATTGAATGTTAACAATAGTGTACTTAATATTAAATGCAAGTTTTCTTGAATATGATTTGCGTATGTTTAACGTTGTAACCTTGCATGTATTTCAATTAAAAGTTGAGTGTTACGTTGTTTGAGTACTTCATAACTTCTTTTTGTATGCTTGACATTATGTGCATTACTTAACCATATCTTTTTTTAAAAGTTACACACCGGTTAATTTTGTTATGCAAGACATTTTTAAACACTTCAAACATACCGTCTAAGAATTCTAAATACATATGCTTATTACTTGCACAAAATTAAATTAATGAAACGAAAGAAAAGTGAATCGAATGAAAACAATTCAATTAAAGTTAAGCAATATTGTAAATTATCAAGCAATTTTTGTCAAATTCTATCCCCCCCACTCCCCAGCCCCTAGACTAAAGCACCCTCTCTATTGTCTTTCAGAACACAAGTTCTCGCTGTTCCGCTCATTCTGGCTGATCTGGGCCATGTTGTTCGGTGCGTCTGTATCCACGGACAACCCTCGGGGCGTCTCCTCCAGATTCCTGGCCAATGTATGGGCGCTCTTTGCCCTTGTCTTTCTTGCCAGCTATACAGCCAATTTGGCGGCCTTTATGATCACAATTGACGAATATTTTGACCTTAGTGGCATTCAAGATTGGAGGGTAAGCCTTTTCTTAAAGATAGACATATTACTGCCTTATCGGAAAAAGATGTATTACGACATCTTAAATAGTCAGCATATGGTAAATTCAGCATCTGGCTTATTTCCTTTGTACAAACTGGACAATTGAAGAAGATAAGTAATTCAATCAGCATATTTGACAAACGTTGTTGTAATCTCGTATAATGTTTATGTACGTATTGCAGACGGCTCTTCGACTAAAGAAGCAGACTAGTTTGGCGAATTTATGTTGTTCCCGGATAAAAATGATACTTATAAAAAGGAGCTAAATATATTGAACACCGTTTTCAATTATGCTCCTGTGCTTGAAGATTTAAAAAAGATATCAATAATGTTTACATCTTAATATTGAAAGTATTTTAGCATCACTATTTTAATTACAGCTTATGAACCCGACCGCAGTTTCCCCTCACTTTAAATTCGCTACAGTGCCAGGCGGGAGCACCGAGGACAATATTCGCATGAATTATCCAAGAATGCATAAATATATGAAGAAGTATAATAAAACGAGCGTCCCCATAGGTATAAGAGCTCTCAAAGTAGGGTACGTTCCTTCTTACGTTGTATTTAATTATACTTCTTATGTCAGCATTTTCAATTTTTACGCGATTGAAGTAAGTTGATTGCGGTTCAATTAATACATATAACGCAGATTTTTCTTCCGTCTGAAGTCAAATTTCGATGTATTGAGAAACAATCGATACAAATATACTGTGTTTTGGAGTATATTTAACTATTTTTCAGTGAGATTGATGCGTTTATTTACGACGCCACTGTGCTTGAGTACAATGCAGGAAAGGACACCGAGTGTGATCTTTTAACTGTCGGAAAGTGGTATGCTATGACCGGGTACGGGGTCGGATTTCCCAAGAACTCACCACATGTGGATGAAGTCAATAAAATTATACTGGACCTGCAACGAAACGGTAGGTGAGAAACTTCACCGTTGGCTTATCTTTGCCAGCAAACGGGTTATTAAATATCGAAAAGTGAGAATAATGAGCTAAAGTATTGTACCCGGCACAATAGGATATCGGTATCATGAAATTAAACAAAAATATGACTGGGAACCCAAAAGTGAGAATCTCTTTTCTGCACTGTTTATTCTTCGTTTAAACAACAAGTTATGTATACAAATGTCTTTATCATTTATTGAAGGTGAACTGGACAGATTACAGAAATTCTGGTTAGCCGGTGCGTGTCATGCTAAAAAAGACAAGAAAGATAAGGCCAGTCGGGAAATTGGAATTCCAAACTTTACCAGTGCTTTCATTTTATTGGCCACTGGAGTTACATTGGCCACGATATTGATGCTTTTAGAGCATTGTTATTTCAAATTTGGCAGGCGATGCCTGAAGAAATATGACAAGACCGGTTGTTGTGCCCTTGTCAGCCTGGTAAGTATAATTGCTCTGTCAATAAATGGCTCTTCCTTTGAGTAGAGTATTTATCAGGAAGTCCCTTGACGTCAGGCCCTGAAGCAGTTTTGTTTTATTATGAATTTTTATGGGGTTATTCAGGCAGTTTTGTACGGGATTTCCAAAAACAAGTCTTTCCATGTAGGTCATTCGATCATACTTTACGTTTTGAAATCAACGCTGCGGTAATAATTAAAAAAAGTGCCAGTGCTACATCAAATAATACCCAGTGATAGTTTAGGAATTAAAATGCATTTTGTTAATTCATTTGCATGTAAACCAATGGCATTGGAAACATATTGGAAGCTTCTTTATTTTAATCTACATGATTTAAAAGGGGGATGTGTACATTTCTTTACCCATTGTTATTAATTGATGATTTGTTCATTTATCAGAGCATGGGGAAGTCGTTGACGTTCGAGCAGTCTGTAATGGATGCTATCGACTTTCACAAGAAGCACAGGTGTAAAGACCCGCTGTGTGAAACCCAGCTGTGGAAGGCCAGACATGAACTTGACATCGCCCTGGTCAATCTTGAAAGAATAAAAGAGGAGCTGAGGTAAAGGTTGAGAGATTATACTATTTTAGGGAAAATCCTATAAAATATAGTTAATTAATGAAGATGAATTAAAAAGGAGTACGTGGTAACTCTTTGTTCCATTTCATAAAACAACAATACTAAAACATACAATGTTTATGTTTCCTCTCTTTTTTAATCTTGTCAGGAAAAATTCTTTTTCAATGAATAAAATATTTTCATTCAGTTTTAGATTTGACACATTATTAATATCATCGCGATAAACTTGATTAAGCCAATGACAAGTGTAATTATAAAAATACATTGGATTCATAATGTACAGAAAGAATGAGTTTAGTGTAACTGGGTGTTCGATATGTATATAGGGGCAACTTTACTGTCTCGCTATAGAGCTAGCTTTTATAGCCTGTAGAGCGAGGTCCTGGGTTCGAACCCCGAGAGGTGCACATAGCAATTTGTGCAGTCTGTTACAATTGGCGCCCAACGAGGGACCCATGTTGCACGATAAGCCTCAAGGTCTTTGCAACATGACCTTTATCTCCGATTATGATGACGAATTTTAAAAGAGAAGGGGGAATTTGAAACCGGTTATACGATATATATATAGCGGCACTTATATTGTCTCGCTATAGAGCTTTTTGTGCAGTCTGTTTCATTAGTATAACACATCTCATAACACCCTTTTAAATCAAATATAAAATTCATCTGATTTAACACGTCTCTGTAAAAAAGCAGTCAAGGAAAAGTACTATGTGTACAAGCTATATAGTTTAAGAATCGTTGATGTCTAAAGTACAAAGAAAGACCTTTGCTATGCAAATATAATACACCTCGGGTAAACTGCATAATTGTATACAATAAAGGTGTACATGAATTATATTTAATCATTTGATAAATGCATTTCAGTCATGTTCACAGCGGGGAACGAAACTTAATCAGCGCACCAGTAGGTCACGAAACTAAACCACGGGAGCAAAATGGTAAATCAGTCACGCAAATGAAGGATTGCAATTCCGAGTCACACTATGAAACTCCAGACAGTCTACGACAAAGGATTGTGAATAATGTGTCTGTAGACCCATTTGCGTCGGATAATCGTAGACAAAGGGGTGTTAACCCACAAAATTCCAAACCTTCTGAAAATAAAGTATTAGAGTTATCAGACTTGGACAAAAAGCGCCAGCAATTTCGGCGTTCGCCAAGTTACACAAATGCAATTTCAGTTGATAGTGACAAAAAAGAGGAAAATGATTCTGCAAAAACAATATCTCCTCCGCTCTCCAATATGGAAATAAATAGTCCCAAACGCTGCAATTCTTACTCTCAGGCAGTAGAGCATTCCCCAGTCTTGGATCGGAGAGATAATGATAGGAGAAATACAAAAACTAAATACTTTGATGGAAAATACTATGTCGGAGTTTCAAATAAAACGGATGACAGTGCATTGTGATTGAGTGCAGTTCTTTTGAATTGAATGAAAACCATAATATTACCATATTCCGTTGATATAGTTGACCCGTGGCCTATGATATTATTATATTTAGGGAAAGGAGGTCTTAATTTTTTATGAGATTTCTTTTTTAAAGTATAATTGGAATTATTCGATAGTGAATAGTTTTAGATGAATGTTTTAACTACTCCATGAGGATATGGAACAAACAAATCCGTCGCTAGTGTTTAAATATGTAATGTTTCTGAAATACCTTTAAATAAAATGTATGTCTTTCTTATTCAGCAAAACGGCTATTTGGACCTAGCTTTCCGTCCTTTTTTATGTGGTGATAAACTGGCGAATGTTTTAAATACTGTACATCTTTGTCTTTATCGTTATGGGGTTAACATGTGTATTCATATCAACTGAATGTTTCAGTATGCATTAAACTGACATAGATCATCGTCTTTACCACCTGTTGTCATAGAAACGTCATAGATTAGCTCAAATTCATAAATTATCATAACGTTTGTTTTGTATATGATATTATATATATGTAGAAACATTGTTTTTCACATATTTGTACATAAATTGAATTATCTAGAACAGATGAAAAAGATGACTGTGTTACTTTCAATCGAGCAAAATGCAAAAACAATGTTTAACTATAAAGGAACGTACATATTTAACATTTTTTAAGAGAAGGAGGTGTGTGTGTAGTACAAGATGAAAGAGAAACTACCGGTAGACTAGATTAAATGTTATATCATTCGTTATTATTATCTATTTACATGTATATATCAATCATATATAGATCACAATATGTCAATAATACGAAACATAAGTATAAAACAGACGAATACTCCGCATTGTTTTTATGTGTTATCACTCATAAAATAAATATTTATTATAGAGAAAAACAACAAAAACAACTTTTAAAAGAATAAACCATTGGAAGACACCATGCGGAAAAGGAAATTACAATAATAAACAAAATTATTTGACGTTGAAGTACCATAACACTTACATTCTTTACCATTTCCCGTGTGTATTATTTTTGAACTGTGCCAAGATTACACATTTTCTAAATTGATTTGATTACTGGATGAGCCTTACTATATTATTTTGTACCAAACGTTGTTTTTTTCTTACTTAAGGTATGAGTAAACTATTTGTGTATGTATATTAAATAGATGCGGGTTTTTTAACACCCATATCTTATATGACAAGTGGGGCGAAGTTATTTATCATTAAAAACGTTTCGAAAGTCATATATCTTAATCGTCTTAAATAAAGGCAATTCCAATTAAATGTTTTTATTTAATCCTTGCATTCAAATCTTTAGGATGTTTCCTGAGGCATTAACAATGTGGTAAACATCACAAATTGAAATTTAACAGAGCAAAAGTATAAAATCTTAACAGTCAGCTCACCTGAATTGAATTGTGACCTACTCTTTTAGAGAGTTTAATCGAGTAGCGGCCTTTTTGTATAGGTTCTGTATATGTGTGTAAAAATAAGGTTTGTAATATCATACCTAGTAGTTTGACACTTTCATCAAATGTGATATTGCTATTTCAAATTTGAAAGGTTTGGTACTAGAAAACTAGTTTTACCTACTGAATAAAGTTTAAATTTATCGGGGTGTGCTTGCATTCTATGACAATGGATCCAGTCAATTAAACTGCTTTCAGTCTGCCATACATTAAAGTTTTTGTGAAGTTTGTTGAATCAAAGGACAATGCATTGTCATTTACATAGTTGTACAGACAGGAGTTATGGATAAAATTTTAAAAAAAATGTCATTAATAAAACATTAAAAAACAGGGTTTCTTGAACTAATATCAGCCAATGAACTAAGTTTTAGCTGTATTTAACTATCTCTTTAATAAGTGTTAGATATGAACTAAGGAGGCCTGAAAGTCTGTAGGTCGATAGACTTGTCAGAATGATATCGTTGGGCATTCAGTCAAGAGCTTTTGATATATTTGTTAGGGCCGACCCCCAATCATTTTGAAGTTTTAACAACGTTGTTTGGCTCCTATGAACTGTTCTAAAACCGAACATGAAGGTTATCAAAAACAGATTCGAAATATTGGGATTGTTAGAAACCCTTAGTTTAACCCACTTTTTAACCCAAGTTTTTTTTCCAACATTAATAGGATACTTACCGCACTACAGTTTGATTTCTATAACGCCTCATTAGTTTGAAAGTGGTTAACTTGCGGTGCTTTCAATTTATCGGAATATGTTCTGATTTATATGAAATGTGTAAATACGTTTTTCATTAATTCAACTAGAGTTCGCTGAAATTTGATCAATTCCAGTATTCAACTTTGTACTGAAGCTGTATATTATTTAAGTTTATCAATTAATTTTAAATTCTCTTGAGATGCTTTTTATTTTATAATGTTTAAACTTGGATCGTTGTAAGGGTTGTAATTTATTGTTCGACATATGTAAAGAAATAATTGAACGTTACTGCTACTTTATCGTTGTTTGAAACAAATTACATAAGATCCTTTTGGTTTAGGATCGTTTAAGGGAGATGATATCGTTTGCTTCCTCGAGTTTAGAGATAATGTAATGACAATTACACGGACTATCAAAGCAGCCAAATCGAGGATTATGTGTTGAGCACATCAAGAAAAGCAAAACCAGACAAGATACAAGAACACAATTCGTTTTATCAAAACATATTTGTGCAACTAGGTAAACTCTTCTACTAAAATAAGAATATTGAGATCCACAAACCCCAGAAATCAAAATGTTACTAGACCTTTGCATCGAGGGGGGATTAGCACGGACACCTTAAATATAATAAATACTCGGTTTTAATGCACACAATATTTAAATGAAAAACTACAGAAACAAGCTCAGTAGCCGAAAGTTAAAACATAAACCCCGTTTAATGACACAGGGTAAACGCGAACGACATAGATCACAAAAACAGACAATCGCAAACCAGAAACATATAACAACAACAAAAAACTCCACAAACAACACAGTGCATATATACTATATAAAAAAACTAGGTGTGTTAATCAAGGATTGTATGGTACCGCCTTGGAACGGTCAGTAACATGTAAATTTACCTGGGGTTCAAACACGGTTAATTGAACACCAAAGAAAAAACACAACGCTACAAGACAACAAACCCTAAGCAGCAATCAAATAAGTAAGGGTAACTGCCGATTCACGTTTTTTAAAACAATTTAAAAATTCACTGGGATTTGTACCGACTTAATAGCGCTCAACCTCAGACTTTGCAATCTGTAGGACAATAACTTAACTGAACAGAAATTATTCGAATTTAATTCCAAGAAACAAGACTAAATAGGTATTGAGCCATACTAGAAAAGGGGTAGTTTCAGCTATTCCGGTTAACGAGAAAATATTTTAAAGACGTTTTATAAAATGATTAAATTAGGTTTGGATGCAGACAAAAAAGGTGATAAGGCACAACTACATAACAATTATGTTCGTTATCGGTTTCCCGACCTACCCTATTTTACCAGACTCAAAGTTCGGCAATTGTTCTGGGTCGTTTCTCTCTGTTTGTAATATCGGAGAGACGCCTAAATGCATTGATTTTACAGAGCACTCTAGTTAACGTTATCGAGGCTAATGTAAATATTTGGAAAATTTAGTTAGACATGTATTTACCTAAATTACTAAAACATCTTACCTTCCCGGTCTCTTTCGGGGGATATGAAATTGGAAACGAACATTTTTGTTTGAGATTTAATGAATTCTCGTCATTTATTCTGCTCTTTAATAAGGAGTATTGCGTAAGTAATAATATTAAAACAAGTGTGTGATAGTGAACACCAACAATTACATGTTACAGTTCTAGTCAAATTAAGTAATCGAAATTTCGAAACTTCTTCGCCAAACATTTTTTCCCTCAACTTTATTTTCAATTTAAATATTGGTGAAAGTTCGATTCGGACAAACATATATCGAAGTGACGAACATATATCACTTGGACAATTTCAACTTCATACGATTAAGATCTTTAGTGAATCAGAGTAATTCAAGGCAAACTTCTTTGACAATCGCGGTATATTCGTATAAACTATGCAATTTAAACAAACTTGAAAAGAAGTGTTTGTAAGCATGAGTTGCACGTTTAATATCGATTTTCCCAATTTAGCCTCCAACACTATTCATGTTTGATTCAGTCGCTTTTAAGTATACCGATTGCAAAGTTTTGCAAAGTTTTGATAAAACATGCATGGATCAATGTTAAATTAGTTAAAACCTTAAGCAAAAAGCATAAAAGGTTACGTTTTTAAGCTGGCATTTTACCTAGAATTTACTAAAATGAGTTACAAGTTTTCTATAAAGCCCAGGTAGAAACTGCTTGCCGCGCGATTACATTAAATACATCGACTTTTAGTTCCGTCAGAAATCAGGTTTTTCACAATGTCATCAAAAGTGCCTCGTTTGATTAAATTCAATGGTAAGAAAGCCTATTCTTAGACTTTCTGAGTTAAGAATTTCTTCAGTTCGATACTAATATTATCGTATTCTCGGCTATTATGTTAGCTCGTAAAATCTCACCAAAATGCCTACTCCTCAAAAATTCGGACATATTCCACTTTATATCTTTGTGGTTCGTATAATAAGTGTTTAATCCACGATGAGTGCCAAAAGAAAAACGCATGTATCTTTTACAATATGTGTTTTGTTATAAAAGTTTTAAATAATATTGAAAATAAATTCTTTGAAACGACAAAAGGGTCGCAGAGAAAAAGCCAACGCTTCGAAACATAGGCTGACAACGAAGTAGTTCATACGCATGTCGTTGAAGATTAGAACTAAACACGTGACTAGCTCAAAAGTTGCAAATGAAAGGAATTTTATTTTGAGTGTTCGCTATCAATGCTCTCTTTCAATAAGATCATATAACAAATGTTCCAGAGTAATGGTAGAAATATCTATTCGAAAGTGGACTTCATTCGTTTGACCTTATAAGAACAATTTAACCAATCAACAAACGCGTTACAGAGATTGTTTGACATATAACATTTTGACTTCAAGATCCAGAGTTTTATTTCAATATATAAAACAAAGCCTTTGAAAGAAACATAGCGAAAACCGGCTTGCACCAAAAAAATATCACTTTCTTAATGACGCTCCTGATTGGACGCAAAATTTCGTCTTAATTAAGGCCTTTATAACCAAAGGTCATTATCTAAGGCTGAGCCTTTTTGTGTGTTTTGTGATACTACTATATTTGGGTGAAATTATATTATTCAAGCGAAGATATATTTTTGGCTAAAACGATTTTCTGAGCAAGCTACACAAGAGGTTGTGTTCGAGTTGATCAGAATAGTAAAATAAAATAAATTCGAAACTTCACGCAACGAAATCATCTAACAGACTATATAATATATACCGTATAGAAGTGTTCCTTATTGTAGCAAATTAGAAATCTAGTATGTAATATTATGACACATAATTTCAAGATAACGTGTATATAAAATCTGCATCGATAGGAGAATGAGTTAGTAATTGAAGTGAGCTAAAAAAAAAAAAAAGAATAATTTGGTTACGTTAAATAGTTAGAGGTTAATACACGGCATAGCCAAGCCGTTGAGTGATAATTGGCCCGAGTGACTCATAATGGCTCGAGACGTAGTCGTAGCAGTTCATGCTGCGCCGTGTAATATCTTCTTTAATACATATGTTTGTTTTTCATATTTTGCAAGTTTAAAGTTTGCTTATTAAAGTTTACCTGCAATCCAGTTGTGCCTTCTCATTTCGCTCTTGTTTGGCTACGATGAGTTAACTCACTCTCAAATTAAATTTACTTTTTATTATTTAGTTTTTGAGAGTGAGTCAAACAGGCAAACAACATTTTGTTGTCATTTTTATGTACCCATTCCAATCTAAATTGATCTTGAAAATTCCGTTAAGACGTCTGTCCGATTTTTTCTATACGAATCACTGACATCTGTCTGTTCATGTCCTGAATAACTGAATTCAATTCAATAAACATGAACACTTAGCAAGTAGAACGACTGTCTGTACTTTGATAAAACAATACCTCGTATTAATATCAACATGTATGAACAGTTGCTTTTTTTCAAGTAAATTCAATTTTGCCGCTTCCTTTGTTTTGTTTTTTTGAATGTCAACGCAGAATAAAAAAACACCGCCCTAACGGTCCACACTGGTTATCAAACACTAGCATATCTTCCTAAACTGCGTTCGCGTTTGCCTCCCTTTAAGACTTTGATAATAAATATACTCAAGCAGATCAATACAATTTTATTTATTTAGTCAAGACATTATTTTTCAGTCGCCAAAATTGATCTGAAGGCGAAAATTGAATTCACGTGCGAACGTTCTACGGGCCGCAAAAAATAATCGAAAATAGGCCGCAAAACTGATAATCGCTGAGTCATGCAAATAATCGCGAAATCCCTGTACAAATGTGTTACTATATATAGTAACATATGTATTAATTAAGCTTCACATAATGTGGATTTCTTTGTTTCGACCTGTTATCCTGTCTATCTTTGAAAAGTAGAGAATGTAATCACCATTTATTCACCAACTACAGTGCAAACATCATTTAATGATTTAAGCATCTAAAGTTACATAATGTTAAGCAAGAATCCAGATAATTCTTGAAGCAAATACACTCTGCAAACTAGAAACTAAGGAAACTGCTCATTCTGACTATACCAATGTTGAATAAACTGACCTTCAAGGATTTTCTTGATCATTGCTTTTCATGTTTAATAGTATTTACTTTTTGTTCTTGATATATAAATATGAAGATTGTGAACTGTTTGAGCTGTTATACTTAATGTATCTAAATAGGCTTTACACCATATTTGACGATTTGTCAAAATACTTTAATTGAATCAAGCTCATCATACAAATTGACGTATTCATCACACAGAGAATAAATACACAGACTGTTAATTAAATTGTATTCAACATTTTCCAATAGCTTTCATGTAGATATTTTGTATACCCCTCAAACATTTATCTTATTTTCCGTGAAGTCTTCCAGCGGTTTTTTCTCCGTTTAAAGAGTTTTTTCTTGTACTGAGTCAAATCGGTCTCGTAATGAAACGGTCGTAGATTTCTCTTCCGCTATGTTTTCCCCTTACTGATACACGTATCTCTAAACTTTTACTAGATAAACGCGGGAGCTATAACTATATACCATGTTCTTTGTATAACCATATTTATTTACAAATGTACTGTTTCCCATGCGTTAAAGGAAAAATCCAATGCACTTCGAGTTCACATGGTACGATATGGTGTTATTCAACGAAAGGTATTCTTTCCGCACACACAGGCTTCTGGTTCGAGGCCTCATTGTGGCCGCACACTAAAAATGGCAAAAGTGTACACATGCTATAGCTGCGGCAATAATGTACTCTTTTGTATTGTTATGTTTATGTTTAAATGAACACGTATTTAAAATCATAAAAATAAATCAAAACAAAAAGGTCACAATTAGTTATTCACACAAGTTCAATGAAGTGCGGGTCATACTGAGATATGTATATTTTGTGTCGAAAATACAACCTCCTTCTCTACTATGGATTACTAGTTTTATTGTTTAGTTCCACTGAATGACTACTTTACAGACAAGGTATAGTGTTTTGTTAATGAAACGCACGCAATATTCTACCAGTATTTTTATATATGTTACAGCTTTTCCGATAGAGCATTTTATGTTAATTAATTCTCGTTTCTTACATTCTGCTACTCTCACTCATTGCTTTTTTTACTTCAATGGCATTTTGCATTCTGTATGTAACGTTAGCACGTTATTCTTAGGGAAGATTTAATTCCGTCATAATTATTGGGGCATATTTAGCTACGTCTTCGTAATAAACCGAAACAAACAGGCATGCGATTTTGATGTCTTGTAATTTATTCCTTCTTCAAAATAAAAATGTAATTTGCAATTACGAACAACTCCTCTCAGAGGATTAAAGACACAAGAATTCATTTTTAATAACAAAGATTCGCTAATCCCACCATAAACAGAATTCTCTTGTATATAATTGGTAATTGCAATGTAATTCAAAACATTAAGAACGAATTCCTAGGCATGTTTTGTTGTCTACACGCATGTTAAATAAAGCCAAAATTAGTTTTATTGATTAAATAAACAACCATTAAGTAAAACAGAGTATTGTTTTAACTCAAAATGATTATTCATAATTTATAATACCTTTATTTCCATCATAACTTGTTTTGTTTTTGCTATAGAAGATTATTCTGGGGAAGACCATGCAATAGGTTTAGAGTAAGACACATCATAATGCATAAAATACAAGCAGATGGTAGTCGTAACATGGAATGTCGCCATCTAAGGATGGACACCTTCAATGTGTTTTATGAGCACAGAGACACTCTTCTCTTACAATGGATTTGCCCTAAAGACATATAAATGTGAGGAATTGTTTGCCTGCTGATACGTCAGTATTATTCAAGTCACAACAAAGTAATGAGTTACCAGCTGCCGTTTTCCAATAACACCTTCATTTATACCAGTGTCACTGGATGTTGAGACATATTTTTCTTTCATTTTACACACACTTCGAGAGTTATTGAAAGTAACTGCAATATAGCATTTTATTCGACCCACAAACAGTAACAAGCGATAGATCTAATGATTCCATTTAGTTTCATTAAAAATCATTTTAAATTTGTATGCCTATTTAATTTTGGTAGCTATGAAAGAGAACTACTTGCTGATCACCAATATAAATGTTAATTGACGGATAATACATAGGAGATATATAGTTTACATATTTGGTTTCTGCACATTCCAATCTTTTAAATGCTAACAAAATATATGGAGTCAGCACGCATCCATTTTAACATGTATGTATCAATACTTTAGGAAACCCGTTTCTTGTTTGTTTAGTACCTTTCATACCAGAAGCAAAATAGTTCTGTATGGATGTTTCTATTGATAAAAGTGATACGTTTTCAGAAACATGGTTCCCAATAGAGGATTGAAACATTATTTAGAAACATTTTTAAACAGATCATGCAACACTAAGTTGAAAAGAAGTATGTCAATTTATCCCGAAGTAAATGATATTTAGCAATGAGCATATGTTTTGGTATGGAATAAGAAGTACAACTCAATTGTGACAGTGACGCATGTGGGCACGAAGCGAAAATGGAGGGCTTTCTGTGTAACCTTTGAAATTTAAAGTGACGTCGTCATGTGATGACTGGTATATTGACAGTGACTCTTTGTGACGATGTAAATAGATTTTGTTTCATCTGTATATATTCAAAAAATTATGAAACTATTATGAACAGCCATTTAATTTTGTTCACTTTAATTTTGTATTGTGTTTTCCTGTTATGTCGAGTGCGATTTATTTACGACCCTGTTTGCCGGACACATTCTAACACAACATATTTTGCTTCCGATTGTCTGGCCTATCCTATAAGTTCGCTTCAACCCTAAGCTTAACTGTTAATGGAGAGGATGGGTGTGTTGTGGTTATGTGGCGATGGTTGGGAGTGCCTGAGTATTAAGGAACCTGAAACTTACTTATAGTTTTGGAGGTATTTATAACGCGTTCAGTATAAATGTTTTCTGATTCAGAAGTAGCAATGGTTTGTTACAGCGTGCTACTTGTACGTATTGATGAGATTATACTGCTGGTTTTTCTTGAGAGCAGAGGTTACATTTTCTTCTAATGTTTATAATGTTTGAGGACCATTTAAAACAATCGGTAAGCAATCAACTAAAGATCGCCTTCTGAAATTGATTTTTTCACCACCGGTATCTAGTGTTGCATTTATCCATATCACCTGTTAATAATTATAGGAACAGCATATTTCCCTCACCCTGGGTAAAGAAATTACACGCGGCTTTGTAGTGGCAGCAAGGGTTTAATATGTTAGTATCATATAGAAACCTTTTTTCCAGGTAAACATTAAATAAAAAACAATTCATTTTGCGAAAACAGTCAACATATTTTTGGTTAATCGTTATTCAGACAAACTGTAATATACAAACAATGTTGTTAATGTAATTGAATGTACAGGAAATTATCAATCGTTTACTCTGGTATGCTAAGTTTAACTTGGAACCATTGTTAAGTTGCGCTAAGAAAAACTGTAAAATGCAAAGAAAAATCAGCACAACGAAAAGCATTGATATCAGTACATCGGACATGTATGTACATTTATCTTGCTAGGTAGACCCAGTCACTGTACCAAACATCAATTCAATCCAAAAGCAGTTCATGGTATGTTTTACAATAAAAAAAATATGTCATTTTTCTGGAATATCAAGAAATTGGATGTCTCTTATGCATTGCATTGTAAATTAGAAAGTGATAGCAATCTGCTGCACCAACAGTGCAGAAATAATTTCTTCTAAGTCTTCTAATTTATTCAATTGTGTCTTTGTGTTTCATTCTAAGCCCTAATGTATATATTAAGCAAAAGCAATTCAAAAGCCTCACCGAACGTAGAATATTGCAATAGTATAACAATATATTCGAATATTGTCGGCCCGTTTTTTTTCAATTGATTTCCTATGTTGTTGTCTTAAAATATATATCTTATAGCGTGGTACTCATTTTGTGAAAGTGGATTAGATAATCTCTAATTTTATGTGATCATTCATTAAGTATAGTGACTTTTTGGCCTTGTTGTATGCGATATTATGGACTCAAACTGAAGCGGTGCATGTTTTATCTTTTCCGTTGGTAATAACTTTCCAAATCGTTAAAGCCTATTATATATATTTAATACAAATGCAGCTCTCTTCATTTTTAAATGTTTCGTTTCTCTCTCTTACGACCAGCTTTAATTTGACAACATTTTGAACAGTATGTTTGAGTTTTAACGAAATATCTTATTACCAAACAAACGCCTTAAAGCATTGCGTTGCATGACAAGACTAATAACTTAAACATGTTCTCGAAACTATGACAAGACAAACAGGTTTGTATAGCTTTTCTAAAATAGAAGTCCTCTGGGATATTTGAAGTTAATCCCATATCCAGAAAATGTCTAATGTAGCTTGTGAGTAATAGCTTTAAAACGTACTCCAAAAATCTAAATATAATATCTACACATTGTAGAATTAACAAAATATATTGAATAATGGCTTTCCATTTGGTTACGAATGATTGAATTATTCAAACATATTCCTAAATAACAAGATTATAGATATAAAACGGAACATAGCAAATCCCTTGCGTCATTTGTTTGCTGTCTGTCTCTTTTCTAGAATTTAATGCTTTACCTGTTTTGTAGTTCTATAGGTGTAATGTTCAGTCTCGATATCAAATGATGATTGCTTTGCCATAAAAGAACACATGAACAACCAACACTGGCAACAATGTGTAACTTCAACCGGACTCTTGATTCATAAAAGAAAAAAGAAAAAAAGAAAATAAGTTAATAAGGTCTTCCTACTTTATCTTAATTCAGCTAACAATTGACAGGGGTCATATTAAGACAAAAAATATGTTTGACATGACTGAACCCAATTTGAATAATCAATTTGTTCAGTCAATAGAAAGTAAAACCATCGGTGCATGCCTTATGATACTACATTATAATCTGAAAATAATGTGCATAAAAAACTTTCAAATATTTTCTCGACTTTCAAAAGAATTTCTGAGATTATTGAGGTCAATGAAGCCCCATTTCTAAATAATTTATCAACATTCAATGACGCTAATATTATCTGAGCAAAAAAAAAATTCAACTTTTAATACAACGCACAACATACACATTATGTCTAGCAGCAGTTATAAAAGATTTAGCAACATAATTTCAAGCATAAAAAGTATAGGGTTTGGAGAGAGGTTGGTTTTTCAAAAGTCAACTGTCATGCACGGCACACTAAGATCGAATGAAATTAAGCAAATTAGCGTGGATTGTTTTCTACAAATGCGTCGCAAGAAGAAACAACCAATTAGAAGTCAGAAAATATTTTGATTAATAGAGGCAAATAATTAAAAAAAAAACATTGAGAGGCGCGTTCTTGGATTCTGGTCTAGTGGCCTATAGCTATTTTATAATTGAATCATAAAAATAATCAAATGAGTAAAATAAGCCTTAGATCCCTTGATTTTGAACGGAAAAAGCGACAAAGCAGACCATTAAGCCATCTCATCGATGAGATTATCATGTTTCATTTGAAGTGTGTTATGAATTTCCCGTGACACTAGAATCAATGCAATATATGCTAGAAGCAAAGGCTGCAACTAAAATATTAATGAGAGGAAACTATTTGTAAAAAAGCATTTCACAACTAAATTAATTAATTTAACTGAACACACAACTTGTTTCTATGTCTAGTTTTATCAAATACTGTGAAATAATAATCTAGTTCTTGAAAGATAGGTTAAGTTAGGTTAAGAGTCTTTTTAATCATTCTAAAACGTAGCCAATTTGGTATAATTCAGTGAATAACACGGCTTCTCTTATAAAACAATCGACATTCAGTTTCATTTTGTAAGCCTTATAAATCTCATATTGCTTCCTGGTTTTATTTCACATATTTTGCTTATCGACTTAACTGTGCGTAGTTTGTGAATGTTATGATTCAGGAAACAGTTTTGTTACATATCAACCAAACTAACCTTCGTTAAATTTTTAACCAGTTCATAATAATATTATTTAAAAAAAATATGTGGAGTCCAGTGGAAACATATCATTGTAAAAATCTGAGCAATTGAGACTGATGGGAACATGAAAAGACAACAAATTAAATGTTGTTTGCCGTTTTGGCTTACTCTCAAAAACTAAATTCAATTTCAGAGTTAACTCATCGTAGTCAAACTAGAAGGAAATAAACACCTGAAATTCAATGAACACTAACGATTGAAGTTCAAAAACTTAGACTCTTATGCTCTTTTTTACAGGTGAATAAGTCCGTTTTATTAATCAATAATAGATTCTTGGCATTTAATAATGATGCTTTCAGATTCTGAGTCTTGAACATTTCATTTTAAGTCTTCTTTAATGAAAGATTTAAAACTGTACAAGTTCTTTGAAATAAGAAGTTCATAAAATATAATTGTTTCACTGTTGAACATAGTTAATTGGTCACTGGAAGTTGAAACATTGTAAAATCCTCACACAGATATGTACACGTATAATGAAAATGCAGTCTGTTTCTCTCATGTGAATTTTTTATTCGTTTTTGCATTTATTTTGTAGCTTTAAGGGTCAATCACATAGTGATGCAAGTATATGATACAAAGATTACCTTTGTTATAGTTTAAGCCTTTTTGAAAAGGAAAACAACACCATTCCAACCTAACGAGGCTAATGTAATCGAGCAAAACTAGAAACCAACCAACATTTTTAAGCATAATAATGAGTACATACATATTTCCTTATCTTACAGTGTAAGAGCGCATATAACGTGTCTTTCCTATTTTTTTGGTGCTTATCGCAATGCTAATTATGCTGCTGTTTCCTTAGAAGCCGGTTAAACGCCTTGTTTTCTGCTTTTTTAGAAACTATTTGAAAGATTTAAACTACTCTTTTAGCAATATGCTTATGATAAGGCATTAGAAAGAATAGTGTTGAACATCATCCGTTAACATATAAGGTGCAGCAATCACCTAACTTCGGATTAATGACTCTCAGACCTGCTTTGCAGTGTCAGCAAGTAAAAACTATCTTTAAAGGGGTAAGACGTTCCTTCAGGTGTAAACTAGAGTAAGAATAAATAGTTCCTTTGGTTATAGTGAAAACCATTACATTACATTCTGTGTTACGCGTGCTATCAAATACAAAAGGAATTTGTGTAAAGCAATGAAACCTACATGGTTCACTGACTTTATGACCGTGTGATGTGGGGATCCAATAATCCGAACACACAAGACGCACTTATTACATATGAATTATGGTAAATACATATGTTACTATATATAGTAACATATTTGTACAGGTATTCCGCATGACTCAGCGATTATCAGCTTGCGTCACTGGCCGATTATCGATTATCATTTTGCGGCCCGTAGAAAGTTCGCACGTGAATTCACATTTCGTCTTTAAATCAAATTTGGCGACAGTAAAATATCTTAATCACAATTAATTGATCTGCTTGAACATATTTATTAATCAAATCCTAAAGGGATGCAAACGCGAAAGCAGGAAAATATGCAAATGTTTTATAACCAGTGTGGACTATAAGGGCGGCATATTTTTACTACTCAGCGTTGACATTCTAAAAAGAAAACCAAAAAAGCTGCGAAATAGAATTTGGTTGAAAAACAACAACATTAACTGTACATGCATGTTGACATCAAGAATAGGAGGTATTTGTTTATTTTAGTACTACAAGCAGTCGTTCGACTTGCACCGGGCTTATTTCTATTACATTGAATTGTGACATTCAAGACACAAACAGACAGATGTCAGTGATTCGTACAGAAAAAATCAGATGGACGTGTTGTGGAATTTTCAAGCTAAGCAATTGAAACTGATTGGAACATGAAATGACAACAAATTAAATGTTGTTTGCCGTTTTGGCTTACTCCCAAAAACTAAATTTGATTTGAGAGTTGACTCATCGTAATCAAACTAGAAGGAAATAAGAATGCATAACTGGATTTCAGGTAAACTTTAAAAAGACCCCTTGAAACTTTATAACTAAATGAGAAGAAAAAAACACGTATGTATTAAAACGGTTAACAATCGGCATAGCCGGGCCGTTGTGTGATAATTGGTACTTGTGCTCATAATGAGTCTCTCGGGCAAATTATCACTCAACAGCCGGGCTACGGCGTGTATTAATCTCTAAATTATGAAGCCTCTCTGTCCGTTTTGTTGAGCATACCAAGTAACTGTACCCATTTTATTGAGTTGTAGTTATCTACCCAGTAACTGTACCAATAACATTGTTTTATCCCTGTTTTTGAATAACCAGTAACTTTACCCATTACATTGTGTAAACCTATCATTGTATACCCAGTTACTCTTCCAAATTCATTGTGTAAACAATGTCAATGCATACCCAATTGCAGTACCCATTACATTGTGTAAATCCTATCATTGTATACCCATTTACAGTTTCCAATTCATTGTGTAAACAATGTCATTGTATACCCAGTTACTGTACCCATTACATTGTGTATACCCTATCATTGTATACATAGTCCCAAATGAACTAGTTTAAAACCAAGAGAACTCGTGTTTCGCTTGCCGTTCAAAGGTGGTGACACCAATATATATTGTTTGTACGTTGTATGTCACTGTCTGTAACGAATTAGCATTGTGCGTTTAAACAAGGTCTTTGTAAAATATTAAGCTTCTAGGCTTGTTTCGATTGATTTAAATACAATGAACAAGACATCATTAATTGACATTGAAGGAAACATTTAGAAGTTTTATGCCTGTAAAAATCTCTCTTTATGCATTGCAAACTGGCAATGATTCAAATCTGCTGTATTATCTCAATACTTGTTCAGTCGTATTTTCCCTTATCTAAAAATGTTCTTTTTAGATCCAAATGCAATAAGGCAGGTTAATTATAGTTTTAAGCAATGTAGTGCTGTACTGTTTCTGTTGAACAGGTTCAGTTATGATATACGACATGGACATAGTTTACAATTTTTTTTATTAAAATGTAAATATTGGACTTCAAGAAAAGATATGATTTTAAAAATATTGCCAAACAAGAGCTTTCACAGTATGTGACGAATGCCTCCGATTGTGACATTGACCTATGAACAAGGTCAGTACATGAAAAGTTGATCTTGCCTTTACATGTCAAATACATATGGCAAGTTATTTTAAATTGCCTCTAAACATAAAAAATACCACCCATAGTTGACAACCGACAATGTTATGTCCTTATATATGCAGCATTCCATTGTGAATAAACACCCAAGTGTGACCTTGACCTTTGAGATAGGGACACGGGTCTGTCATGCGACACGTCGTCTTGGTATGTGGAACACATGTGGCAAGTTATTTTAAAATCTGTCCATACAAGGGAAAGTTACAGCCCGGACACGACAACCTATACTCTATGTCCTTATATGCAGCACTCTGTTGTGAATAAACACCTAAGTGTGACCTTGACGTTAGAGGTAGGGACACGGGTCTTGCACGCGACACGTCATCTTGGTATGTGGAACACTTGTGGCAAGTTATTTTAAAATCTGTCCATACAAGGGAAAGTTACAGCCCGGACACGACAACCTATATTCTTTGTCCTTAAATGCAGCACTCCATTGTGAATAAACACTAAGTGTGACCTTGACCTTAGAGGTAGGGACACGGGTCGTTCACGCGACACGTTGTTTTGGTATGTGGAACACATGTGGCAAGTTATTTTAAAATCTGTCCATACATGGGAAAGTTACAGCCCGGACACGACAACCTATACTCTATGTCCTATATGCAGCACTCCATTGTGAATAAACACTAAGTGTGACCTTGACCTTTGAGGTAGGGGCACGGGTTTTGCACGCGAGACGTCGTCTTGGTATGTGGAAAACATGTGGCAAGTTATTTTAAAATCTGTCCATACAAGGGAAAGTTACAGCCCGGACACGACAACCTATACTCTATGTCCTATATGCAGCACTCCATTGTGAATAAACACTAAGTGTGACCTTGACCTTTGAGATAGGGACACGGGTCTTGCACGCGACACGTCGTCTTGGTATGTGGAACACATGTGGCAAGTTATTTTAAAATCTGTCAATACAAGGGAAAGTTACAGCCCGGACACGACAACCTATACTCTTTGTCCTATATGC
The DNA here is from genome assembly GCF_026914265.1 of Mya arenaria. Taxonomy (NCBI): domain Eukaryota; kingdom Metazoa; phylum Mollusca; class Bivalvia; order Myida; family Myidae; genus Mya; species Mya arenaria. Next base: position 12,667,724 of record NC_069123.1, read on the forward strand.
AGCACTCCATTGTGAATAAAGACTAAGTGTGACCTTGACCTTTGAGGTAGGGGCATGGGTCTTGCACGCGACACGTCGTCTTGGTATGTGGAACACATGTGGCAAGTTATTTTAAAATCTATCCATACAAGGGACACGAGTTATTGAGCCGGACACACGGACGGACGGAAGGACGGACGGACAGACGGTCGGAAGGACGGTGCGATTTTAATATGCCCACCTTCGGGGGCATAAAAATCATGCCAAAAAATCAAACATATATCCAAATACTGTAATTTTGATGACTTTGTGTCAATTAATTTATCGACTATTATCATATAATATTGGTAACGATCATGAACCTACGTCATTTCACGCCTTTTAAAAATAATGGTAATAATTTTTTGTCTACTGTATAAAAATACTTAATATTTGCACTGTTTTGTCATTCTCTTTATATAAAAGTTTTACAAATGATATTTTCTCAAGCTTACGTCGGCTTCGGAAACATTTAGGATGACAACAGTTCTTTCAGTAACAAGCGGTTTTTATAGCGAAAACTCCAATTACCGAATAAACGCCTCCCTTTCCATGACAAGAGTAATTTCGTTAACATTTTCAGAAGACTATAACAAGTACATCTTTACTACATTCGAAGTCCATTGGGACATTCTTAGTGAGTCCCATTACAAGGAAATGTTTAATATAGCTACTGAGTAGCTTAAGGAAGCATCCCAAATTCTGAATTCAATATTTACCCATTGTAGAATTTACATATGACAGAGCTGAATAATGGCTCACCAATTTGGTTAAGAATGATTGTATTTTCCAGGGTTTTAGCTAAATTTGTGAATAACAAGATTAACGAACAAGCAAATGCTTCTAAATGATGTGACAAAGACCATAGTAAGTCCGTCTAACGTCCTTTGTTCGCTGATGACCTGAATAGATACAACAATTTAAATTTGCATAAATTGCAATTGCGTAAGCCTTGAATGTAAATACACGTGATTGTGTTCCCGCATTCATTTCTTTGTACTTTTACGGAAAGAAAATTAAAATGTTTTGTATAAAGCAGGATTTAACGACCAATTCATCTTCTGCAATAACATTGTTCATTCTGTTTTCAAATATCTAGCAGAAATATTTGTTTGTTTTAAAGCTTGATGTAATTGATCTTTTATGATATTGATCGAAGCCTAAGTTGTAAGATGGATCTCCGAAAAGTAAGACCATATATTAATAGAAGCGCAAATGTTAACTTGTTTACTGTCACATGGAATTTCACTATAAAATACACCCACTATCAAATCAACTATATTTTATGGTGGTAGTTTTAACTATTTCACCAGTCTGTGCCATTCTTTAAAACGTCATTTTAATGCAAAAAGATTTCGTGTTGTGGAACTGCAAGGCTGTTTAAGACCGTGTTTTATAAGGAACAAACAATACGCACATATGTTATCTATGGGTTGTGTAAGGAAGGCAATGAGTTCATGTTTTGTATGCCTAGCCGCTGTTCCCATTCTGTTGAATGTATTCCAAATCACTGTCGGCATAATGATGTGTATACCAATTCACCGTTATCATCATGTTGTTCTTCATAGTCAGTATTACACTCTGACACATATAAGTTAGTTTAAACCCAAGTGAAGTCCTGTTTCGCTTACAATTCTAAGGCGGATACCACAGCATTATTAATTGTATTGAAAATATGTTTAGCTATTGGTCGGGTCCCTGCTGTTTACATTGTATTTCGGTATATACTTAACAGAATTTTCCACTGTATTACCGGTATAGACTCAAGTCTTTCCCGTATAAAGACTGATATTACCGGTATAAACTTTTGTATTTCCGGGATAAACTCATGTAAATAACCGATATACGCTCTTATATTAACGGTATAGGATGTAAAGACTTTTGCATTACAGGTATAGACTAGTGTTTTACCGGTATAGACTCTTGAATTACATGTATAGAATTTTGTATTACCGGTATAGACTCTTGCATCACAGGTAAAGAATATTGTATTACCGGTATAAACAATTGTATTACCGGTAAATACTATTGTATTACCGGTAAAGACTATTGTATTTCCGGTATGGCTTATTGTATTACCGGTATAAATATATTGCCGGTATAGACTCTTGTTTTACTGGTATACACTCACCACAATTTTCATGGCATGACCATTTGATCTTAGATCATAAGCACTCTAAGTTTAATTTTAAATACTACTCTGAATCAGGTGTAACTACAACGCCTGGTCTAAATAACAACCAATTTCGATTGCAAGTTAACCCGCACTATATGGCAAAACAGGTGGCACATCTTAGGATATCACAAATTAAACAAGATAAGTGTCATTGTAGGACCCATAGTTATCATTCTTACAACAATTCTACTGTGCGGGTGACATGGATAATCACAATACATATATATATATATATATATATATATATATATATATATATATATATATATATATATATATATATATATATATATATATATATATATATACACATGTTAATACTTACGTGCATTTATCTTATTGCAATTTTGTCTAACTACAAAAATACCTGGTCAAAGTAAGCCGACAATTTCTAATAGTTCTGATTAGACAGGCGACATATCGCATTTGTATTGAACCCCTTGGAAGCAAATTACATTTCTCAGTCTAGGTCCACTACATGGGCGGAATGATACTCTTTCCAAGATGATAGATTGTCGGCTAATGCGGCTTCCCAAAACAGTTACCATAGAGACTGAAGGTTGTTGGTATAAAAAATATTTTGAAAGGAAATCTTTAAAGAGCATGTTCTGCCATGACCCACAGTTGCCACATTGGGTATATTGTATACTCGCTGATCTTTATCTTGGCATTTGATTATAGTGTATTGTTCATGGGAATATATTGGGATAAACCAATGCACTATTCTATAATTTCATGTGGCACTTCATGGTTTTTCCCAATGAAAAGTGTTGTTTACCCAGCCATCTATGACCAGATTAGCTCATGTTCAAAACATAACTGAGGGAAATTAAAATTAAATTGTTATGTAAGCATACCTGCAATGTTGAGGTTTGAAGTCACGTAACAATTATTTTTTAAACCATTAAAATATCAATTTTAATCCATGTTCATGAAATGGAATAGCATCTGCTAGTGTGTGACATTGATATGGAGGTCTTAGATGTCGCCTTTAAGGGACACCCTATTTTCGAATGATGTACGCGAAGACTTTTCACAATGGAATGCTGCATATGAGGGCATATAGTATAGGTTGTCGTGCCCGGGCTGTAACTTTTCCTTGTATTAACAGATTTCAAAATGACTTGCCACATGTGTTCGACATACCAAGATAACGTGTCGCGTGTATGACCCGTTTCTCTACCTCTAAGTTCAAGGTCACACTTGTTTATTCACAATGGAATGCTGCATGTAAGGACATAGAGTATAAGTTGTCGTGTCCGGGCTGTAACTTTCTCTTGTTTGGACAGCTTTTAAAATGACTTGCTACATGTGTTCGACATACTAAGACGACGTGGCACTGGCAAGACCCGTGTCCCTACCTCTAAGGTCAAGGTCACACTTAGGTGTTTTTTGACAATGGAATGCTGCAAATAAGGACATATAGGAGTATAGGATGTAGTGTCCGAGCTGTAACTTTCTCTTGTATGGTCAGATTTTAAAATGACTTGCCACATGTGTTCGACATACCATGACGACATGTCGCGTGCAAGACCCATGTCCCTGATAAAAAGGACATAAGAGTGTTTATTGTCAAGTATGGGTGGTATTTTTTATGTTCAGTGGCAATTTAAAATAACTTGCCATATGCATTTGACACGTAAAGGCAAGATCAACTTTTCATGTACTTACCTTGTTCATAGGTCAATGTCACATTCGGGGGCATTCATCACCTACTGTGACAGCTCCTGTTTGTTTTTGTGTTCTATGCCTTTTGCGTTTACCCAGTGCCATTAAACCGGGTTTATGTTTAAACTTTTTGCTACTGAGCTTGTTTCTATAGTTTTTCACAGAAGTATTTACAGCAACGAAACACATTTAGGAAAATGGTGTTTATATGGGGTTTTTTATCACCGAATCCTCTACAGTCTCCGAGCAGGTCGATATTTCCGCTCGACGAGCCATCTTCGGTTTAGCATTCCAGGCACGCTTCGCTGTTATTGCTTTATTTACTCATAGTAAAAAGCATAATCATTTTGAAATCTGCACCTTAAGACTGCGTGTTGAAGTATGTTTGTCAGAAAACCATTAACATCTTAAGACAAACCTATACTTTATAAAGAACTGCGAATTGACTCGGAATTCTACTCAATTGAGACATTCGTTATTCAAAAGTATACTAAACAATGGAAGGTACTGGCGTTCAACAAAGCTTACGACCTTCGTTTTTTTTCTCAGCGATGATACAACAAAACAACTGTCAAAATATACCAAGCGATTTTGGTAAGGGAGGTTAAATTCAAGATATCCTTGGCGCCTTATATAATATCGTATTCGCAAGGCAATGTTAAGCAAAATCACCTTGGTTCAATATAACTAATGCTTAGAAGCTTCTAGTTTACTGAAATAATCTAATATAATGGAATGCAGATAAAGGATATGGCCACAAAATAACCCGTTAAGTTGTACATGCACCTAAACATAAATCGACTTCGTCAAGTATTTGGGTTTGACACCAGCAAATAGGATTGCAATATTGGAACAAAATCCTAACCAATATCTCGAGTGTGGATGTTAATCATAAAAAATGATCATGTGTTTTGGTACATGATATATATGGCGGCTTCTCGTATCACTGAAGAGGGTCTTTCCCCAGAGAATTCGTTTCAAATGAAATTCTCCAAATAACGGCTGAACAGTGTCGAGGGTATTATGTTCACGAAACTATTCAAATTATCTCATAAAGAATTCCATTTGTGTCTCTGTCATGTAAGTGAAAACTCACCGAATAAAATTGTTCGGTTATGTTATTTAACGACAGTGATAAGGATTAATTATATTCTAGATTTCGCAAATGTATAATGCAAAACTATAGTACATTACCAAACAAAATTCGTATATAAACATTTTTGTTTAAATCCGATTAAGTGTGGTTTTTTTCTTCATTTAAACCGTCTTCTTAATCGGAAACACGAATATGGACAGAGAACATTTTCTATATGGAAACTACTTATCACCCGAGGCACTCCTCTCTGATCACCTTAGTTCTAATGTAATTATTCAACTGACTCTACAGTCCATATGCTTATATTGCCAAATTAGCCGAAAGTTTATTGGTTTGAGGAAAAGTGACACAATCAGACCATACTGTGTAATCCCAAAACTCACAGAAAAATAAGAGTCAGAGATAATGTTGTTTACGATTGGAATTTTGCCAAGTAAATGAAAAGCAGAATGAGATGAAGACATGTTTCGCTCTTGCCAATTAATATACAATTTCTTTGTCAACTCCCAGACATCTAAATACAACTGTTAGAAGCTAATATGAATACATATATACACATACATATACATATATACATATTTATGTTACGGATCATGAGACAAGCCTAGACTCAGAACAAACCTGTAATATTCTGATGGAACGTCGCCAAGGCAATGTATTAATTATGTCGTAGGATAAAGCTCAATTCAGGGGCTGTGATAAAGGGCATTTCGGTCAGGTATTTAACTGCACAGTTCAATATGACATGCGAGTTTTATTTTTGTCTGATGATATATGCTTTTATCTACCTCCGATAAGCTGCAGGCATTTCAGGAAGCATAGAATGGTTGGTTGTATTGTATCAAGATAGGTATTCTGCTTGTAAAACTTTAAAGAGCTTGTACTTTAGAACACCGTGTTTATTAAACATGCTATGATAAACGAAAAGACTAGTTTGTAAGTCCAAATAAGATTCAAACGTAGATAACCATGATTAAGATAGCGACAAAACTATGTCCTACCATCCAGTGGCACTGGTGCAAAATGAACGCACTACTGAATTACGGCAGCTGATAATTCATCACCCGCCGCGACCCGAATAAAAATGCCGTTTTACGCAGACACATCAGTCTTCACGTACATCATTCGTGTCCCTTAAAGGCGACATCTAAGACCTCCATATCAATGTCACACACTAGCAGATGCTATTCCATTTCATGAACATGGATTAAAATTGATATTGTAATGGTTTAAAAAATAATTGTTACGTGACTTCAAACCTCAACATTGCAGGTATGCTTACATAACAATTTAATTTTAATTTCCCTCGGTTATGTTTTGAACATGAGCTAATCTGGTCATAGATGGCTGGGTAAACAACACTTTTCATTGGGAAAAACCATGAAGTGCCATATGAAATTATAGAATAGTGCATTGGTTTATCCCAATATATTCCCATGAACAATACACTATAATCAAACGCCAAGATAAAGATCAGCGAGTATACAATATACCCAATGTGGCAACTGTGGGTCATGGCAGAACATGCTCTCTAAAGATTTCCTTTCAAAATATTTTTGTATACCAACAACCTTCAGTCTCTAGGGTAACTGTTTTGGGAAGCCGCATTAGCCGACAATCTATCATCTTGGAAAGAGTATCATTCCGCCCATGTAGTGGGCCTAGACTGAGAAATGTAATTTGCTTCCAAGGGGTTCAATACAAATGCGATATGTCGCCTGCCTAATCAGAACTATTAGAAATTGTCGGCTTTCTTTGATCAGGTATTTTTGTAGTCAGACAAATTTGCAATAAGATAAATGCACGTAAGTATTAACATGTATATATATATATATATATATAGAGATATATATATATATATATATATATGTATTGTGATTATCCATGTCACCCGCACAGTAGAATTGTTGTAAGAATGATACCTATGGGTCCTACAATGACACTTATCTTGTTTAATTTGTGATATCCTAAGATGTGCCACCTGTTTTGCCATATAGTGCGGGATACATTGCAATCGAAATTGGTTGTTCTTTAGACCAGGATTTGTAGTTACACATGATTCAGAGTATTATTTAAAAATAATCTTAGAGTGCATATGATCTAAGATCAAATGGTCATGCCATGAAAATTGTGGTGAGTGTATACCAGTAAAACAAGAGTCTATACCGGCAATATATTTATACCGGTAATAAAATAAGCCATACCGGAAATACAATAGTCTTTACCGGTAATACAATAGTATTTACCGGTAATACAATTGTTTATACCGGTAATACAATATTCTTTACCTGTGATGCAAGAGTCTATACCGGTAATACAAAATTCTATACATGTAATTCAAGAGTCTATACCGGTAAAACACTAGTCTATACCTGTAATGCAAAAGTCTTTACATCCTATACCGTTAATATAAGAGCGTATATCGGTTATTTACATGAGTTTATCCCGGAAATACAAAAGTTTATACCGGTAATATCAGTCTTTATACGGGAAAGACTTGAGTCTATACCGGTAATACAGTGGAAAATTCTGTTAAGTATATACCGAAATACAATGTAAACAGCAGGGACCCGACCAATAGCTAAACATATTTTCAATACAATTAATAATGCTGTGGTATCCGCCTTAGAATTGTAAGCGAAACAGGACTTCACTTGGGTTTAAACTAACTTATATGTGTCAGAGTGTAATACTGACTATGAAGAACAACATGATGATAACGGTGAATTGGTATACACATCACTATGCCGACAGTGATTTGGAAAACATTCAACAGAATGGGAACAGCGGCTAGGCATACAAAACATGAACTCATTGCCTTCCTTACACAACCCATAGATAACATATGTGCGTATTGTTTGTTCCTTATAAAATACAGCCTTGCAGTTCCATAACACGAAATCTTTTTGCATTAAAATGACGCTTTAAATAAAGAATGGCACAGACTGGTGAAATAGTTAAAACTACCACCATAAAATATAGTTGATTTGATAGTGGATGTGTTTTATAGTGAAATTCCATGTGACAGTAAACAAGTTAACATTTGCGCTTCTATTAATATATGGTCTTACTTTTCGGAGATCCATCTTACAACTTAGGCTTCGATCAATATCAGAAAAGATCAATTACATCAAGCTTTAAAACAAACAAATATTTCTGCTAGATAATTGAAAACAGAATGAACAATGTTATTGCAGAAGATGAATTGGTCGTTAAATCCTGCTTTATACAAAACATTTTAATTTTCTTTCCGTAAAAGTACAAAGAAATGAATGCGGGAACACAATCACGTGTATTTACATTCAAGGCTTATGCAATTGCAATTTATGCAAATTTAGATTGTTGTATCTATTCAGGTCATCAGCGAACAAAGGACGTTAGACGGACTTACTATGGTCTTTGTCACATCACTTAGAAGCATTTGCTTGTTCGTTAATCTTGTTATTCACAAATTTAGCTAAAACCATGGAAAATACAATCATTCGTAACCAAATTGGTGAGCCATTATTCAGCTCTGCCATATGTAAATTCTACAATGGGTAATTATTGAATTCAGAATTTGGGATGCTTCCTTAAGCTACTCAGTAGCTATATTAAACATTTCCTTGTAATGGGACTCAATGAGAATGTCCCAATGGACTTCGAATGTAGAAAAGACATACTTCTGAAAATGTTAACGAAATTACTCTTGTCATGGAAAGGGAGGCGTTTATTCGGTAATTGGAGTTTTCGCTATAAAAACCGCTTGTTACTAAAAGAACTATTGTCATCCTAAATGTTTCCGAAGCCGACGTAAGCTTGAGAAAATATCATTTGTAAAACTTTGATATAAAGAGAATGACAAAACAGTGCAAATATTAAGTATTTATATACAGTAGACAAAAAATTATTACCATTATTTTAAAATGCGTGAAATGACGTAGGTTCATGATCGTTACCAATATTATATGATAATAGTCGATAAATTAATTAACACAAAGTCATCAAAATTACAGTATTTGGATATATGTTTGATTTTTTGGCATGATTTTTTGGCAATATTTATAAAATCATATCTTTTCTTTAAGTCCAATATTTACATTTTAATCAAAAAAAATAATTGTAAACTATGTCCATGTCGTATATCATAGCTAAACCTGTTCAACGGACACAATACAGCACTACATTGCTTGAAACTATAATTAACCTGCCTTATTGCATTTAGATCTAAAAAGAACATTTTTAGATAAGGGAAAATACGACTGAACAAGTATTGAGATAATGCAGCAGATTTGAATCATTGCCAGTTTGCAATGCATAAAGAGAGATTTTTACAGGCATAAAACTTCTAAATGTTTCCTTCAATGTCAATTAATGATGTCTTGTTCATTGTATTTAAATCAATCGAAACAAGCCTAGAAGCTTAATATTTTACAAAGACCTTGTTTAAACGCACAATGCTAATTCGTTACAGACAGTGACATACAACGTACAAACAACACTGGAAGGCCACACTTATATCAATATATATTTAGCAATATATATTGGTGTCACCACCTTTGAACGGCAAGGGAAACACGAGTTCTCTTGGTTTTAAACTAGTTCATTTGGGACTATGTATACAATGATAGGGTATACACAATGTAATGGGTACAGTAACTGGGTACAAAATGACATTGTTTACACAATGAATTGGGAACAGTAAATAGGTATACAATGATAGGATTTACACAATGTAATGGGTACTGCAATTGGATATGCATTGACATTGTTTACACAATGAATTTGGAAGAGTAACTGGGTATACAATGATAGGTTTACACAATGTGATGGTAAGCAATTTTTGGCATTAATAATAAGCAAATTTTGGCAATAATAATAAGCAATGTTTTGCAATCTTTTGCTAATTTATTTCTCTCATTTATCATTTAACTCAATGCAAATACCCAATGTCTGATATTTAAGAATGATCACATTACCTTTGCCAAGAAGCTGTCTGTCTCTTAACATTTGCAATTCTTCTTTGGTCTGTTGCTAAGCTTTAGTTTTTAAATTCCCTTTGTCCTGTGTTTTCGCTTGAAAGTCAAGACTTGTCGGTTGCCCAATGCCATTAAACCGGGTTTATCTTTAAACTTGTTGCTACTGAGCTTGTTTTTGTAGTTTTTCGCATAAATATTGGTCCTAATGTTGAAGTTTACTTTATTCCCCTTTAGGTAACGATCAATGGAATATTGTATGCTGGTTAGAGTACCTAGCTCATATTCTGTGCCGTAACGCTACCCAATTGCTGAAAATAAGACGTACACATTTTATTTTTAAGACATAATGTTTGGTAGTGTCTAGCCGTCTTGTAATCGATTGCCTAGCCTGCGTTCTAGTCGTCATGTTGCAGGACTAGCCTATACACTGGGGACTTTCTAACCATCCTGCTAGATGCAGGCTAGGCGTCCGGTTACCGGGCAGCTAGACACTTATATTATGTTTAGAGGCAGTACTACAACTTTTATGAATCACGAGCATTAACTAGGCAATGACTTCGCTCTATGATTAGCTATCAAATAAATATGAGTGTTTTGCTAAAACATTGAATTAACTACACATTTTCAAAATATGTTCAGAAAGAAAAAGAACTCGCCAAAATGATATCAAGCTCAGGGGCTGGAATATCTTCCGGGTCAATCTGTTCACTGATGCTGTTCATCCAAAAATAAAAGTTTTAATTCATTTTTGGTTTTAAAATGTGTGTTCTTGTCTTCATTTTCTGAAAACGTTGCTCTCCAGAATTCGATTACGTCACTGGGTAGGCGCACAATCACAGACTCATCTTCAAGACTTGAAAGTAAAAAAAAATCTTCTTCGGTTTCATTCATGGTTTCCATGGATAATAAATCATTTGTAAGCAGCTCTAACATTTCTTAGACAGACGACATTCTTCCGCATTGATCCGAGTGTATATAAACGCTTGTTAATTTTACGTACACAGCGGTTACATATTACTAAATCGTGTTGTTTTTTATATACGCTAAAACTATGAATTATTTTCGTGCTTAAACTATTGACGAACGTTTTAATACAGACTTAGAAATAAAATGACTGTGGTTTCCGAATTTGCAGCTGTGGATCTATATCACTTTTTGGCCCGGGGCCGCTTATAGATATAGATGTTGACATTGTTATAGAGGAGGCCTTTGTATTATTGGACGAGGCAAATGCTGTTTTTAACGGCTAATAATTAATAGTTATTTGATTAACATCTTTACGATATTTCCATAATCATATACAAATATATGGTAATTATGGTAAAGCGTAAATTCACATTCAAAGTGCGTCTTAAGCCTTTACAAAAGGTTGGTAAAACAAGATTGAAATATATCTGCATTTTGTTCTCATTGTGTTGACCATGGTGCGTTAAGCGGTATACAAAATAAAGAGTCAAACAGTATTGCATATTCAAGAAGTAAAGAAAAAATGATAGGAAATGAAACCCCACTTTTATGCTATGTTGCAACATGCAATGAAAGGACAAACTAGATAAAGGCTTCCAAAGGATTTGAATGTTCTATAAAGTTTCCAAAATGTTTAATGAGAAAACACCATTAGGTCAATCCGCTCGAAAACCATCCATTGCAGGATGAATTAGTCATTATCATGTGCCATTACGTGCAGTCATTTTTTAATTCTTAACTATTATTTATAACCCAAGTGTAATAATGGAACAGCTCTTTGCTTCCCAGCCCAGTGGTCTACAAATGATTGCAAATTACAGTTTGAATTTTGTATCAGTGGGAAAATCAGGAAATTAAATAGAATAATACGGAATTAAAGTATTCTTTTATACGGCTTCTACTCCTGGCTTTTATTTAAACCGTAATGCGCACAAACTGAATTTTTTGAAGTTCGGTTTTCCAATTATGGGCAATCAGGAAATTTATCGACAGTACTTTTATTCTATGAAGGCATTAGGTGCATGATTTTGCCTGTTTTAATATCTTGCAAATTGAAACTTACATCTCAAAAGTTGATGTGAGCGGATAATCATCGGCAATATTAATTACTTTTCATTGATTTTGTTTTAAAACTATCGTTATAAAGATATGGAACATTAATGACACGATCAATTTAGATGCCTTCATATATATGCCATCATTAATGGATAGGATTTCGTTGGAAAAAGGCTTATCCGTTTTCACTTTAACTTTCGAAAATATAAAATAGAGGTAATCCATTGTTGTGTTTGATCAATCATATAACATGCTTTCATAATTATTTGGAAGTAAATAAATACAGATGACCGGGTAAAATGCCATTGATATCCACCCAAAAAAAACACACAAATACAAATGCATTACCATCCACACCAAAACACAACATTGCAAAGACTAACACAAAACTAAAACTGCCCAAAATACAATGGAACATCCGCAGTAGTCAAACTTTAAATATAAACCTTGTTCAGGGAAATAAGGTCAAGGCCTTAACGTTCCATACTCGTTCACACACCACTAACGGACCGACCACCGATATACATACAATACCTAAAATTTCAATATGTCAACAAACAATAAACCAAACATAATACCAAGATATCCCTGTATCAATAAAATATTAAACCTAATCCATTAAAACTATATTCAAAATCCAATAATGTAAAAAATGCTATTAAATCCACAAACCAAGACATTCACACAAAAGTAACAGAAACGCATGTAATGTCCAAAATCGCACATTTGCAAACTTTTACGGACGTATGTTGTTATGTATAATAATAGTTTAAAATACTTCTCTGAGCATATTTACAACTTTTTTTTACCGTAGACTGTACAGATTATATGGTTGTTACATTTAATAAACATATATTTGTTATGTCGCTATTACGGCCTTTTTTCTGAATAAATATGTTGTGTATATCGATGAAGTGATACTATAGTGAACATTTTGTAAAGGGGGTTCAATACGTACATTATATAACAAGTACTTTCTTATTTCAATAGTGTATCATTTTAACCGAGTGTAAAAACAAATGTGAATCATCTTTCCAGGAGCAGAACTTTCTCATGATTAAATCTGACAGGGGTTAAATGTATAAATGCCAAGAAAAGGATATTTAACTGTCTGAAAATCGTTTTTGTCATTTCGTTCATCGTATATCTTTATTTTGCATAATGATATTTTGATTTGAATATACGGCTCCACTTGGTTGAAACAATATTCATTTAACGAAAACATTCTCTGTTTCCAGACGTACACACTTTGAGCATTATGAAAGGATTTACTATGGCAATAATACATGACTTGTAGACAAGTGATATATGCACAAAACAATATAATCACGAGGGAATTGAGAAGGAAGCTTTCTCGGTTCTGTCGCTCTTTCCAACAGCTCATACGGATGCAAAAACTGTTATGAATTTGTTGAATATTTTTACTGATAATACTATCATACTTAAGTTGAATGTCATTTTACAAATAGCTAGCTGTACAAATATATAATGTTGCTGAGCATGATATAGAAACAGGTGCAAAATAAATGGTAGGTATTCACTATGTCACATGTGCAATTGGGGGCTATGGCAATGGTTTTGGAGATCACATTAATTTGCATTAAGAGTACAACAGTGCATCAGCAGTCTTGCTTGAGTGACACGCCTTTATCCTCATAGTAAAAATGCGGCACTGAAATAATATTATTGTTAAGATTATACTTGAATGAGGGAAACGGAGAAGAAAGAACTATTTCAGTAAGTGATTCCATGCGGTACTCAGTTTTATAGGTATTAAACGTATAGTGAGTTCGGGACAAATACTATCATTGTGTAATACGCAGATTTTACAAAAAAATCTATGTATAATATCGTTGCAGAAAAAACAAAATCATCACCTTTATTACAAGAATCATATCATTTACTGTAAGATTTCCGAACAAACTACACCAAGTGCATGTTTTTTCAAGACATTGATTTATTTAATTATACCAATAAGGCTATTGTCCTACTTGCGTCATAAGGCCAATGCGAAACATTGGCAGGCGAACAAAAACTTTCTAGTTGCGAAGTCATATTTTTTCAGTACTTTTTATTGTCGACCATAATGATCATAGCACCAAAAAGAGTACAATGATTTCAATCAATCATAATAAGTTTAGTTCCTCTACAGTTTTACATAAGCATTTTATATATTGCAACGCTAAATGTATGCAAACACTAATTTCCCCTTAATAAATTCATTTCAAAATACAAGTTACATTCCAGTTAAGCAATTTGTCTACACATGATGCGTAGGTAAACCTCTAGCGTGTTTCTACTTGACGTAAGGTTTCCCTGACTTATTGCGACTATTGTCATCAATATCTTATTCATTCTGAGTGCACACGAAACAAACCCGGAGGGAACTCGGTAAATTCAATTGAGCAAATAAAATGTCACTGGAAAGAAAATATGACTACAAAAACAATGTCTCAACTTATAGCTTAAATATCCTTGTGTGTTATAACTTCAAGTCAAACCAGACATATGAATGTCTAGGGGAGTACAGCTTGTTCAGGTCTTTACTAATCACTTAAGAAAAGAGCATGGTGTATTCATATTGTTTATTATCAGAAAGAGAAATGTCATATTATTTAACCTTTCGAAACATAAATACTTGTCACACAGTAATTACTTTTCAATGAAGGCTTCAAGGCTTTTCACATAAGTATTCATTTCGGTTTTTTTTTAAATGTTTTGTTATTAATAAATACACAAACTTATCTAGTGTATAATTGCCTGATACGAAGTAACATTTATTATTGAGATAATAACCCACGATGAAATTAGCGCCCTTAATCATTAAGATTGTAACATGTAGTTGGAGCGTATTTATAGCTTGCAGACGTAAAGAAAGTGAACATATTTTATGTTTATACCAAGAAAACTCGGCTATCTGGTATTTCATAATTAACAAGCATTTTAATTTTGAAAGTTAAAACTCAGTGTTTTATTCAAGAAAGTCCAGCTTTCTGATAATTCACCGAGATCATTGGCAAAGCAGTAAATTTAAAGAGTTAAAAATTCATTGTAAATAAGTCGATCATAGGCATTTAGAAAAAATAAATAGCCAAAAGGAAAATTACTTATACAAAACTTCCTTTATAATTGTTTTTGATTATTTATTTGGAGCTCAATCAAAATCATTTGTTTACAATTAAAAGGTTAAGTAACCCTGAGGAAAGTTATTATATAGTTTCATTTTTATCATTTATGAGTTCTGTCATAAGTATGATAAAATAGTGTACAGCCGCTCGGTACACTCCGCATACGTTACACATGTATAGAATGATAAAGTATGTACTAGATGATTTAGCCCTGCTTAGAATTTAGAATAATCTGAATTTTGAAGAGGTGGGGAATTGAGAAATTGAAACTACGGAATTAAATTCTCCTTTAAGAATGTTTCTATATTAAGCTTTTATATCAATCAACCGCGCTCGAAAAAAATGTTTGCACTTCTATTCAACTATTGATGTTTACGTTGAAAGGTTTGGTGCAAGTGATTTATCATCGGTGAATTAAATTAATTCCTTTTTTGTTCAACATCTTGCGTTGGTAGAAGTCGGAAATTAAACGTAAAAACAAATTGTGCATGTCAACACCTTGTGATGGAACCTCCACCAGTGATGAAAGACAAAACAATTCCTAAGTAATTATTATTATTATTATTATTATTATTATTATTATTATTATAATTATTATTATTATTATTATTATTATTATTAGCACATGAAATACATTGTCTTCGGTTTAATATAGCCTTCACACGACTTCCTGTATTTCTCCTGTATAGATTATTATAACATTTCTCCGCAGATTTGTTAAAAATTAAAGAGAAATATTTTTTTGTTCATTGGTAATATTCCAGTTAGTCAAACTTTTATTTGATTTTTTTTGTTTTTATGATAGCATTTCATCTAGGTTTCAAGAAAATTTCTTAACCGTTCGTCAATTTTTGTATATATGTTACAAATGACGCCAAAATATATTGTTAATGTTGTGAGTCCTATTAAATATCATCTCCGAATATCAGTTTGTTTAAAATTCATCCGAGTACTTCTTCTCTGAAATGCGTTTAACCCGGGACTCGCTGTTGCAATGGTCAGTTTGCGGTTTTCGACTCATCTTCAGCCCACGTGAAACATGTCGGTATATTTGTGGTATAAAACCAAAGAAATGCATGCGACTAAAAATATCTGACTCAAATTTTTAAACTGTACACAATCTATTCAACACGTCTAAGAATCGTAGCTTCCCAAAGGCTTACAAACATATTCCCTTAACTCGTTGAATAAGCTGTGTATTATATGACGACTATTTGTATGTAAAGTTATGATGAAAGGTTCCTTGCACAGGCATTCAGATGCCTCGTGTTTAAGTTCTTGCGTGAAATCTTTACAGGGTTTAACTGAATTCCGACAACTCGTTCAAATTGAAAAGCATATTCAATTTCGAAAACTAATTTCCATATTCAATATGCAATAAAACAAATGTTTTCCCATGTTTTCTTGTTGGATAATACAATGTATGCGTGCACGTTTAGAATAAAAAATGACATTTAGATTAAAACATACTATTTGCATTAACATCTAGAACTAAAAAAAACTAACAACAAGGGCATTTATAATCATAAAGTGCATGGACGCTTAGAATTACAAACATAACTGCATCGACGTTAAAACATAAACAATCCACATAAATCGTGACGTTCAGAAATATTGCACTAAATGAATAGACGTATAAAATAAGAAATCAGTTTCTGCATGGACGTTTCGAATTAAAACACTATATGCATACAGGATATAAAATGAAAACACAACTTGCATGGGCGTTTAGAATGAAAAGAAAATACATTCATGGCGTCAAAAAATATAAAATGGGTAAAGGACCACTACATGATCTGCATTCAAAATATCAAGGGACTGGGCCATGCACTTTTGTAATATATAAGTATATAGAAAACTTGTAATCCCTGGGAGGGGCCACTTTCGACCCAAGGGATATATTTTGTAAAGTACCACGACATGCGGCTGCATACCGCATATCAAGGGTATGGGCCTTATGGTTTCAGACAAGAAGCTTTTTGAAGATAAAAACACAATATGCATGTTCTTCTTAAAGGGACTGTACACCAGATTGGCACAAAAAAAGTTTTTTTCTGTAACGATGCTCAGGACAATTATTTAATAAAATGTTTAACTCTTTGATATCATAATTGTAAAACAAATACCAAAATAAAAAAAAAAATCGAGTCGAAGACCGGGCTCGAACCGGTGTCACCAAAATTGAGTCCAGTGTTGTATCCACTGTTCTACGAAGGCTTACCTTAAACAGCTTTATAATATTTAAGCTATATACCTAACTTGGTATTGTCACGTGATAACATCGACTAGCCAATCACGCATAAGAAATGAATTCTACTAGGTAGACATACCTGGTAATCTTTTTTTTAATTGAAAAATACGAAAAAACTGCGAAAAAGAAATTAATTGTAAACTATGTGGTACTTCAGTAAGTAAGATTCAATGTATTGTACACATCCATACTAAGCTTATGTCAGTTTTTGACAATTTTCTTCTTTTTATTCGCTATTTTATCATACGGAGTACAGCCCCTTTAAAGGCATACGCATGAGCGTTAAAATAAACAAGAGCTGTCACAGAGACAGCGCGCTCGACTATTCCGCCGCTTTTCAGTGTAAGGATTGAAATGTTTTGGCGAAACAGCCATGACTCGCTCTCTGCAAAAGGGCTTGAAAAGAAAACCTTTACAGACATGGAAGTTTAAAATTTTAAATAAGGCATGTATCAAGTTTTAGGATTAAAACACTATGTGTAAGGATGCTAAGATATAAAGTAACTTGCTGAACGGACATTTAGATTTAAACTCACTATAGGCATGGAAAACCAGCACGTTCACAATTCAGAATTGTAACCTCAGACGTGTAAAATTTAAACACTTTATGCATGGATGTTTCGAATTAAAATCAAGGACGCGTATCCATACTTCTGACCCATAACTGAGTATAGGTTTCGTACGTTTTTTTCGCACAATAAAACGATGTGACTTAGTTTGATAAAAGTAAATTTCGATATAAATTTATTTCATTTGAGGGCCGAGCTCCAATCGCTTCCAATGTTTAATTATATGACACGTCGCTAGAAAAAGTTATTACTGAATATTTGAATTGGTTAAATTGACACTTAATTCAAAATCGATACAAACACGTGTTTAACATCAATTTTGCCTGATAAACCTGATAAGTACTTACTCAATAATGCATTTATATTAATTTCTGATAACAAGATTGTAACCATGTATTTAATAGCTGAAAGCGCAATAATATATTTAATGATTGGTGAATGCTAAAGAATTACTGTGGTCTACTATAGTCTCATGAGGTAAAAATACCGTGTTTTATGCACATTTTGTTTTTAAATTAAACTGGGTATTCTCTATAACAACCTTGTTTTCGACAGTTATTCCTCCTTTTTGGAATATTAAAACAATATTATTAATTGTGGTAAAACTTCTTTGGGAGCAAGAGTGCATCTTTAACAATCTAAATTTCATAATATCCTTATAAGAGTATTATTTTTGTTATATTCCGCAATTTATACAATGTTCAAGGACTGGCAGTAATTTCTGAGAATATTTAATCTGTTGTGCAGTTTTACTTAAGAAGCTCAAAATACCATTATGTCGTCGGCGTAAATCAGTAACAAGAGTGTTGATATGGATTCCATGAAAGCCGTAAGATACGAATTCTTCCTATAAATCATAAATTTACATGGAAAATATGAAAGGGAATAAACAGTCCTCTTGTTTTGTCCCAAGTAAAAAAACATATGATTTATTAACATTTTTTATTTTAAATTTATGCTCGATAATGCACCACTTTAAAGTGAGTAAATGGTTTTCATCATATTTCCACGTATTCCACATCCATTATATGCAAGATAATGATTTTCCCAATTTGATTAAAATAGATAGGATGTTTTCAAACATATGTCTAAAGTTTTACTGCAATATATGACGTATTCGCTGAATTATTGAACTAAATGTGCTACCGTGAAAACTATACCAAGAATTGCAAAGTCGAAAAGCAAAGGGCCATAATTTGCATTACATGAAAAATAGAGATATCTGTGCAAATATCAAAAAGGAGCTGCTGATATATTAACTTAGGAATAAATCATATATATGCAAAACATTAAACATAATTGCCTCGTCGAATAATAAAACGCCATACTTTACGGAATAGGCAAGAAAGAAAAAAAAAACACGTATGTAGAGTCTCAATACATTGTACATGATACATTTGTTGTCATATTGGATTAAGTGTGCTAACATGTAAAACCTTGCCCAGGTGGGACAAAAACGCTGTCTTATCACTCACAAAATCATTTGTGTCAAAATCAACGAAAAACATTTTAAAACAAACACACCGAATAGGACATAACTCTCCCGGTCATTCGATGAGTTATGTACCATTTTATCAATAAAAGATGTGTTTAAAACAAACACTGATTTTCTTCACGAATGTGATCCTTTCGCTCTGGAACCGAGCAGGACACGTTTTGCTTTACAATGACATTTCCTCTTTGTATATAAATCGTTATACTTATAAAATTCGTGTAAAGAAAGTAACATTTTAGGTAAAGACTTACAATCAAGTAAATGACTTTTTGTTTTGACATACTAGTAGTTATTTTGTGATTTCACATCATATGTTTAACATAATGTTCATGGTTCAGTTGGACATGATTCGGCCGAAAATGAGTGTTTTTTTCTCTTATCGATTTCTCCCAATATGATCAATGCTATAAAACCAAATGCAGGATGACCATATAAGGATGTGGTTTATGTACGCTAATAGCCAATTAAGAAATAGTCGGTGACTGAAGAGAGACGATGTGGATAAGCAAACAGAAACTATTTCTCACACATTCATGCTTTGAATTATTTACAGTATTTAGTAAAGATGTGCATATGTACGCCTCATGCGGTCACTCTGCATACACTTTGCATTGCGAATAAAGTAGTTCAAATTGATATTGGACGGCAGAAAATGGTCTTCTTTTCCTTTTGACGTTTTAACCACCTGGTATATAATACACTTTGCTTGTGCCTTAAGACAAAAATATACATGTATTCTTCACAATCAAGTTTTGAACAAATATCATTAAATCGTTTTTAAAAAATGTCCAAATGGGCATTACTCGGCTAGTATTATGGCAATTTTGTTATTCGCATGGCTATACAAGTCGGGTTTGTCTCAAGCAACAGGTGTAACAATAAAGATTTCAATACTGATGTTTTAGCTATGACCAAGGATAAACATTTTGCAAGACGACTACGCCGCCTAATGCCGACATGATATAAATATATATGACAATACTTTTATAAAATTTACGTAAAGACGTTTGAAAGACGAATAGTTAACAAATTCATTGCTTTTTGCGAAAGGAAAACAGAAGTCATATTTGCATTCAAAAATAATTTTAAACGCATTACAAAATTACCCAATTTGAGTCTCAGAATATATTTCTTTTCGGTAATTTTGGAAACGAATCTTATTGAGTATTGTGATAGTGTAAAATACTACAACATACAAATTACCAACTACTTTTGGGATACATGTGTTCGAAATGCAACTCAATCGATAGTCGATACCTTTGTTGAAGAAATATGTTGTGCAGTCCGATCGAAACTATAGTGACACTTGACGTGTTAGAGTCAACACGTTCGTTACCTGTTGCTTTTTATTTATATAGTGCATACTTTTCCAAATATGAACAATACTTCCCAGGGCTGGTTTGTTTCTTGGTCAAATTTGACAGTAGTTAAATGTGTAAAATAAACTAGTGCGATACTTGCGTCATTCGCTCAATGCAAACGATTGTCAGGCGAACCAAAGATTTTCTTGTTGCTGAGTCAGATTGTTAGTTTGAATATCTTATCAATTCTGAGTGCACTCAAAACAAACCCTTAGGGAGCTCAGTAAATTCGATTTAGCGGATAAAATATCATTAGAAAGACATTATGACTATAAAAACGATTTTGCAAAGTCTAGCTTATAAATGTTTGAGGTTAAACAAGACATATCTATGCCTGGGGGAGTTCAGCCATTTCCAGCCATAACTGTTCGCGTGATAAGAAGGCATGTTGTTATTGAAACTATAACGTTTATCATTGTTATATTAGATTACCTTTCGAAATATGTATGCTTGTTATGGAATCACTTGTTTTAAAAGAAAATGACTGAATTAAAAAATCACTTAAAATAAAATGAAAATTATGGTTATGGTTGACCTTAAAGTTTATCCTCATCCCTCAACCTAAAATATGGCTTGGTGAAAATACCTATTATTATTTTTATTATTATTATTATTATTATTATTATTATTATTATTATTAGAATTTCAATAATTAGTTGTAATGATTGAACGTGTAATTTGTATTTAAATATTAAGTTCAAATTGATGCTCAGTGAAATGTATTGTTTTATAAATGATTAATGATCAATTTGACAGGCTCATCCACCCATCTGTATGGATAATGTTCAAATAGTGGAAGTTACTTCTCATAAACATCTGGGCGTCACACTCTCCAATAACTGCTTATGCCATGAACATGTTCAGTCTGAGGCCTGGCAACGTATTTCCCTCATGCGCTCATTCTAATACGTCCTTGATCGCAAATCGCTAGAAGTACTATATAAAACATTTATTCGGCCAATTTTAGAATATGCCGATGTTGTTCGGGACAATTTAACGCAAGCTGATGAAGAAGGCCTAGAATAGGTTCAGCATGAGGCAGTGCGAATCATCTCCGGAGCAACACGACTCGTTTCCATTTTTTTCCTAATCTTTATACCGAAACAGGACTTGAACCTCTGAAGGAGAGAAGGGGGAAACATATACTCACACTCTTTTACAAGATGTTTCATCTCCTTACGCCAGCCTATTTCACTTTACTTATTCCGTCCCGAGTTGTTGATACAACCTCCTTCTATCTTCGGAATTATGTTAACCTTCGTTATAGTTTTGTAAAACTCAACTGTTATCGAATTCATTTCTACCAACTACAATATCGTCGGGGAATGCACTTCCGGAAACAATTCGTTCCTCTCCATCCTTGCCCTCCTTCAAGTTTAACCGTAACAAGAATAAACAAACAGTTTAACAAGTTCACTATGAGGGTGAACGCAAATTGAGTGTCACACATGCAAGGCTGCGGATGCACAGGAGTAATCTTAATGAATATTTGTTCTCTAAAAGCATTATCAATAGCCCAAATTGCCAATGTGGTGAAATTGAGGACACCTACCATTTCTTTTTCACCTGTCCCTTATATCATGCACAAAGGCATCACCTATTCGACAAAGTGCATGCTATAAGGCCTATGTCACTTCAAGTTCTATTGTTTGGATCCAAAAACGCCATGGACCAGCACGAAAAGCGACATCGGACCTTCAAAAAAGGAATATCGTGCTAACATGACATTGATCAATCAGAAAATTATATAAACTGATGCCAAAACAATGGGCATTCATAAATATTAATGTTGTGCTGGCACGGCAGTTTGACTCTTGAGATTCCTTAAATATGGATCGTGCTAGCGCGACATTGAGAATTCTATATTAAAAATAAATGTCGTTCTGGTTCCGCAAATGACATTATTCATTAATCAATTTTTATTCATTTACTTTGAACTGATTTGTTTCGAAATGATGTTATTGGCTAAGAATATGCACCCATACAAGCATAGGATTTGGATAGAAACTTTTTTTTAGAATTAGAATGTAACAGAAAATATAATTTGCAATAATGTTGACCTCATCACTCATCCCTTTTGTCCTTAGCGGTTAAGTTCCATTCGCACATGATATATATGGCTAATTGGCTCGACGTTGAGTGGCTGGCCCAATTGAAGCTGATTATGCTCTCACATGTAGGGTTCAATAAAGGCATCAACAATATGGACACGAGATGTGGTTCAACTAAAGAAGGATTTTGCTTGGCTTTGTTCCGCCCAGTCGGCCGTAAGGGGGCGATGGAACCGGGTTTACTGACATATTTTTGACAGGAAGGGGATATAGAAACACCATTTTGGGAGCATCTTGGGGTCAGGTCGACCATTTGAATCCCCTAAGACCTAGAGTAAGGGTTAGCCCTAACCCAAACCCGAACCCTTTATATGGCGTAAAAGGACTTTCGTCGACACTGAGTGGCCCATTCGCACAATAGGAGGTCATGTGACCCAAGAAATCCCTGCAAACGCAGACATAAAAGGTTGTACTCTACACGGCCCTTTTACAGCCATCTTGGGGAACGATTCTTTGGCATTTTTTTTTTTGGTAAACTGTAGCAATATCATTTTCATTGAATAAAGTGCAAAATGATGTAATTAGACTTTCTTTGATGAACCTTTTTGTCCCCTATTTAACATTTTTACACTGAGGAAATGTATTTTTGTTACCATTCAATGCATAGGTAAACGTTCCTGGCACAGGTTTAAATGCATATCTTAGATACCAATTGTGTACTTATAAGAAGAAAACCATATTCAGAACTGTTATATTAAGATATATTATTTTTTTTGAAAGAGATTTTACTTTGGATTTATTTGGTTTCATTCTAAAATCAAATCCACTTTTATTTTTTAATTCGTATTCATTTGTAATGTTTATTTATTCTACTCTAATAACAAGATCTGTTGTAGGACAACGCACTCGACTATACGCTGCATTGTCTTAGAATGAATGCAATAATGATGTTGTATAAACCATGTGATAAATTTCGTCATACATGTAAATGCTACGTCGGAAGGCAACAATTTGCTTCAAATAAAAGCTTTAAACAAAAATATTTTCATTTTTCTTCACCATTTTAAACAACAAATGCAACAAATGGCAGCCTATGCCGCTTAAAGAAGAGCTTCGCCTTTGTTTCATTACCATATTTTGATTTGGTGATTAGTTTCATCAAACACTTCAACAAACCTGTTTCCGAACTAATGCTTTGACAGTGCTCCGACTGACGGCCGTTTTGTGAAAGGGTCTGTCGAAGTTATTAAGACACTTAACTCTCATTCAAACTCTAAAAAAGGACCGAAGGAAAATTTGACTTCCGACATAGCATTTATGACGTAATTTAGCACGTGGTATATACACACTGTTGTATGTGTCTATCAAAAGCAATAAAAATACATATTAAAGTTAAAAAAAAACACGCCGCAATGCTACAAAACCAGGTTTTCAATGATTGCTGAATACTTCGGCCTTCGTTGTGTGATTCAGTTTTAACTATTTTTCTATTTTTGTAGCAGAGACGTTGACTCTGAGGGCCAAAAATGAAATCTCATGGAAGTCCTCAATAAACTATTCCTTCATTACAAGTTTGGACAAAATAAGCCAACCCTTACTTGTATCTTCTTTTAGTAACAGTGACCTTGACCTTGTCCCTAGGGGCCCAATATTCAATCCCATGGAAGTCATCCATAGACTCTGCATAGGACTTCATAAATTATTCCCATATACCAAGTTTGGTCGCAATATGTCAACCATAACTAAAGTTATTCACTACCAACCGTTCTTCTATTTTAGTAATGTCAGTCACCTAGACCCTAGGGGCCAAAAACGCAATCCTATGAAACTCTTCCTAAATACTTAGTTTGGTCACAATATTTCAACCTCAACGCAAGTTATTCAGTACTTTGTTTAATTTACTGTGACCTGGAACTTGACCGTGCCTCTCGGAGCCTTAAACACAATACCATGAAATGCCTCTATAAAATCTTCTTATATACGTAAGTAAGGTTGCAATATTTCAACCCTTTCTGAAGTTATTCAGCACCTACCATTTTTAGTAACAGTAACCTTGACCTTGACCTTAGGGCTTCAAAACGTAATCACATGAAAGGTCTTTATAAATTGTTCCTATATTGATCACCATATGTCAAACCTAACTAAAATTATTCAATAACATTGGAAAGTTTGTCGCCGCCCACAGGCCAGCCCGCCTAAACAACGGCGTACGTCACTCTTATACTTTGGTAAAAAATATTAAAAATACCTGTCAAAAGCAATAAAAAGAAGAAGTAAAAGTCAATCAAGGACCATAATTTGTATTTAGGGTTAATTTGGTGTTATGTAACCCATCTGTCTTATGGCAATAACCAATGAATAAAGTATTAAGTCAGATGAGTGACGGCTATAGAAGTTATTTGTAAAAATCCAAACGTACCCCTAAAACGTTAACCGACGCTGACGCCAACGCCGACACCGAAGCCGGTGAGAGTAATAAAGCCTCCTTATTCTTCAAAAGGTCGAGCTAAAAACATACTGATTGATATGCCGGGCAAGTAAAACACTCATCGAAAGGGTGAAACTGTTAATACCACTGGGCGTTCTGGGAGGTATAGAATATTCTATTGATGTTTAAACAATTCTACAGTTTTACATTTCAACTTCACTATCAGAGTCCGTGCTTACAAAATTTTGTTTCAACAGAGGTAAACCTAAATTAAAAATAAGTAAAACTCTAGCTGCGTTTGTCACTTGGCTAAAATTATTCTTTGCTTTATTGTAGTTTTTCTACTACAAACTTCCCAGGAGAATGTAAAAAGCTGGAAAAAATGCGAAGTTCTCCTTAACATACATAAGCACACTGTTGAAACAGTTTGTATATATACAAGATATATTTCTGTATTTTTTCTTATTATTCGAAATTCCAATATATACTAGAATTATTAACAAACATTGTAATAAAATTATCTAAATAATCAAAATACATTCTCAAACATAAAGATGCAAGCACACGTGATTCCAAAAGAACGCACCTCGTATACAAACAAATATAAACAGTATATTCAAGAAAACATGTTATATCCAGATAAGAGAATTTTTATCAAAGCTAAATACATCAATTAAAATCAGAAACTTACCATAGGGGACTTCAGTTATTGACATTTTGCCGAAATGGCCTAATTTGAAACAAGGGCGGTAACCGCACGACGCGACATTACAGTACCAGCACATTTATTACCCATTACGATACTTCTCCCTCTCTATGATAAAGTTGAGTGGTACAGTACTTGAATTAGGCAATTTGAACATGCATAACAGTTTAACCAGATGTTCATTTACATAAGATATCAAAAAGAGTAAACTGCCATATAATCCTAGCATTTTAGTGTACTATACCATTATATTGTTAAAACAAAACAGCCATATGTTCCAAACAATGAACTGCTATTAATCCTAACACTGTGCTGCAATGAATGAGCAATTTAGAGGCCTAAATGATAATCTTGGGAAAACCTAAAGTCATACATAAACCATTGACAAAACGTACAATTCGATTGAGTCCAAAATCGCATGCTATATGCAATCTTTTGCATTGTTGTTTGTTTCTACTAGCTTTCATTGATCAGGACATTTGTACAATCATGCAGATTATTGTCAATTGTGAACAAGATATTTTAAAAACTGAACAGCCATATAAGTCTGTTATTGAACTGCCATATGCCCCTATCACTGTGCTGCCTCATATTTCTAACACTGACCTACAACAATTATGTTCCTTCCACTCTTCTGCCATTTATCCCTAACGCAGAACAGCAATTACCTCTGAACACTGTACTGTCATATATTCCTTACACTGTACTGCAATTATTTCTAAATATTTATGCAAAAAGCTACAGAAACATGCTCAGCAAAAAGTTTAAACATAAACCCGGATTAGTGGCAATGGGCAAACGCCAACACTGAACTGCAATTATTTCTAACACTGTACAGACATATATTTCTTACACTTGGCTGCCACATGTTTCTTACACTAAACTACCATATAATTCAAATACAGAAGTGCCATATATAGTTTTAACACTTCTAGACAATGGCAATCAACGCTAAAGAAAACAAAAAAAGCAGTTTCATATGGTCTGTGAATACCCAACAAAATAAAAAGTGTTCTTTCGTCGTTTAAAAATATCAAACTAGATCAAAGCACTATCTGCATGAACGTTTAGACTAAAAAGTAAAATCGCTGCTACCAGCTGCTATTGTTATAAGGGCAGCTCAGTGACAGTTATTGACATTTATTATCCTTTTTGTGTGCCCTATAACAAGCATCTGTATCAGTACTGATGTTCTTTATTGCACCGGATTGTTCAACAAGTGTGTGTTTAGCGCAATGTACACAAAACAACGCAGTCAGATTAGTAAAATAAGAACTGCCATGTACTGCCAAGCATAGTTGTTGTAAACCTGCGATCCGTAAGGCAGTGGTGTGTTAAATTATTAGCATATTCACACGACCATTTGGCTTTCACCACCTTTTGTGTTTAGCAATTAAATATTATTTATGACATTTCGTGTACACTTCTTATAATTAGATAATAAAAATCAGCAGTCAAACATAATCAGATACGATGTTCACCAAAAAAATGCTAAGAGAGCAAATATGCTATTACGTATGTTTCCTTTGTTTAAACATAATTTAACTTTTTGTACCGCGAACTTGTTGGTAGAAATTTATGTTGGACGATTTGCACTGTAAATCATGGTACTGTACGCTGTGAATACAACTATACTTCGCGTTTCCGAAATACCACTCTCTAAAGAATGTAGCAGTCGACAGTCTAAAAACTATATCTATTGCCGTTTAGAATTGAAAGCAATAAATGTTCGGAAGCTTCTAAATTAAACACACTACATGCATGTTTTTTTCAGATATTTAATAACTTTATAAATAGACCTACAGAAACAGTAAATGCATTGATATGGGATATAAACACTATATGCAGAAACTATAACTAACAGCCATTTATCAGTCTTCGGTCATAACCTATGAGAGTTTTCGTTTTAGACTCGTGTTATGAAAATATGAACATATGATTATGCATGTTAATTGTGATTTTAACATTTTGTTTTACAACTCTTGGTGTTAAAGTGGTCAAAGGTAAGCTTATTGGTCTCCGTTTTCTAATATGGTTATGTCAACTAAGAGCGATGGGTGTTGTTTTCGTAGAGCAATTTGAAATAAGACACATGCTTATCTTAACGTAGGTTCACCTATCTATAAAGCATTGCACTTGATAAATGTAAATGGAGTTTTAGAATGAAACCGTCTCCTGTTTTTTCAGCAATGCAAACCATGGGTTGCACTATCACTCAGAGATAGTGAACAGACTGATTTGATCTAAATATATATACTAAATTTATCATATAATTATATCAAAACAAAATGTTGACCATCTCTGACTGATACATCTAACTTTGATAAAAACAAGTCCGTGTATACTGGCCTGCATGTCTGCGATATGACCTGAACGAGGGTCTTAGTATGGTTAAACATTTAAAATTCGGATTTTATATGACGAAACCATCAATTTCATTTCAACTCATAGATGGTAAAGATATATGATTCTTAAAACCATAAACTTCTCCCAATTTCCTTTTCGAAATTTAAGGTCATTTCTATTTAGTAACTGATAAGTTGCCCTACTTTACCTACTTAACGTCCATTTGAAATACATGTATCTATTAAAATTTGAATTTATAAGATTAAAATGGATTTAGCAAGTATAATTACACATGTTACAATAATCATTTCAGTAGGTAAGTAAATTATAATGCATGTACAATATTTATCGATTTATTCCTTTTGAGTTCGTCTGTTTTTCAAAGAAAATGTCGAGATGTTGCCATGGCGTTATTTGCGTCATCTCTATAGACGGGAAACAACATTACTCACATGAAATGTATGGTCCTTATTTCTGACCTAAGAAATTATTGAGTTATGCCTCTTTTCGATTTTAAATCACAACACCATAATAGATAATCGTAAAACAAACTTAGTGATCGAATATTATAGCCTGTAATCCTCTATTATCATCGCAAGGTTTTATCTCAGACATCGTTAGCGGAACTAAATCGTTGTTTAATACATATAAGATCGTTACGTTTCGAAGTACAACGGAACATAATCTGCTTTAAGTTGTTTAAACATCGTTGCTATTCGTACTCCCGTCCTATGGAACCATGTCTCTCGATTTACCGCCACCAACCACGACTCACCTAAAATGTACACGTCTTTGATTAATAGAGATAAATAAATGCCTTAACTTTAATAGTGAGAGCCATGCTTTACGGAAAGCAATCGAGGATAACTTTTAAAAATAAATTGTTTTAGTTCGTAAAAACACATCAAATTTTAAAACAAATCTGTTATATTTACAAGTAGCAAATGCAGCCAAAGTGCCCTGTGGGGAGCCCCTGGTTAAGATGACGACAAAACGTATAGTAGGAGGAACCGAGTCTCCGGCCGGAGTGTGGCCTTGGATGGTTCGTACCTGCGCTTACCTTTTTATCGTATCGTGTTTTTTTTCTTTATTTTTTTTACTGATATTGAAACAGCATTCAACATCCACAGCACCAACAGTAAAAGTGATTGTTTTAGACTTGGTAAGTGGAATTACTACCTTAATGCGTTTCTTGTTTATTCGGTTTATAAATACAGATACTTTTGGAGGACAACAATGGGAATTTTGTTGGTTCAGCAGCAATTATACATCCTAGAGTCCTAGTGTCTTCTGCCCAGCTATTCGACGCGTAAGTAAGCTGGACCAACCGTGTCATGCTTATGTTTTATTATCAACCTTTTGATACGGAATCGTTGAACAAGCTTGTATTTGGTTTATATATACATCAAAAATGAGCGTATTTCTTTACACTTACATACTGTGATATGTGATGTACATTTTGTATATTTGCAGATTTTTTGTAAAGAATAATGATGTGTTCTCTTAGTTTAAACATATTTATTTTTACAACGATCGTGAAACAAGCTATTGCAACTTACATTTATCACTGTCGTTAGCACGATGCTGCACGAGAGTGTGGTCTTGTGTTGTGGGGGAAACCGGAGTATCCGGAGGAAACCCATTTGTCCGACTTGGTGACCACAAACCAAACTCACATACGCCCTTGCCGGGAATCGAACCTGGGGTGCCTAGGTGAGAAGCGCTAACCGGAAAATCAAATGTTATCTTAATAACAACGAATCAATTTTCATTCAGTCAAAATGAAAACAATTCTTGTAACTTAAAGGTTCTCTTCGAGTGCCTCTCACCTGTCTGACTGGAAGATGTATGATAGCTCGTACCGAGCAATTCCTGTCGGCAGACGCCAGACCTCCACCGTTCCCTTCCATCCCCAGAAGATCATCGTTCATCCGCAGTATAATACAAGCAACCTGCAGAATGACATCGTCCTTATTATAACTGAAAGCGCATTAGCGTAGGATTTAGCAATTTCTAAATTAAATGTAAAATACAGTACTGAAATGACAATTAAAATACACAAAACATTCTTTTAAAACTTCCAAGCGTGACATTGAATTTCTGACACACATTAGTTCGGGTTAGTGCTTTTGCTAAAAAAGTCGGATCGTCAATATAAATTATGAAATTCTATTGGAGATTTTGGTTTTCAGATACAACGCCGCAACCCGGCCGGTATGTCTGCCCGACAGCGGCCACAGATACGCTATCGGTGACGTATGTTACCTAGCCGGTTGGGGAGACACCGCAAGTGCGTACTGTATTGCATAAAATACTCATACTGGTTGAGCAGAATACCTGCAAAATAAGGACTTACATATTTGACGAATGCAGGACAATGGTTTTTACTTGATATATCTCTCATAGGATCCCTATTTCAGCCAATGGCGATAGCAGTATTCTTCGCCATATTACTCTTCCGATCCTTCCTGACAGCGTTTGTATGAACCATTGGACCGACGTCCTGCCGGAAACGGAAATATGCGCCGGCTATGAAAATGGACAAAAGGACTTCTGTGCAGTATGATTAACCCTCTTTTATACTTTTTCCAGAAATGTTAAGATTTATTTCGGTTTCTTACATTAACTTCAGTACTAAGAATGAGATGAAATAGCTTGCTGTAATCGAAGTGAATAGTATGCTTTCACCTGTATATACTGTATATTGATATACATGTATTTTCTAGAACGACATCGGTGGGCCACTTGTGTGCAAGGGAAGCTCAAATGGAAAGTGGTACATGCAAGGTCAGTTCAGTTGAAAAAGCAACAAAAGGGCATTGTCACGAACTCATTTAAAAGTAGGCAGTGGTTGAAAAGTTCATTGAATCACGATATGTATTTTGATAGTCCAAGTCCACCTGGATTTAGTTTTATAGTGCAATTATACCTTTTTTGCAGGAATCGCTTCTTCCGGTGGGAATTGCGCAAAGGCCGACGAGCCTGGGTTGTTCGAGGACGTTTTAATTTACGCCGACTGGATTAAGACAACCATGGGAGCGAATGGTTTTCCGTATGAATATTGAAATAAAATCAATGTTTACCTTTGTGTTTTTGTTTATTTAAGCATGCATCGCGATGTTGCTTTTATTCACACAATGGTGTACATTTTCTACAGAATAACATGAATTACTAGATCTAAAAGAAGATAAGTCACTTTAAACTTATGTATATTACTAAGTTAATACACGATCGTTTTATTAGTAGTTTTTGTGTGTATGTGTGTTGCTGCTGGGCTTGTGCCTGTACAGTGAATTATATCATTCGCACTCGGCCAACTAAGCTGTGAAAGCAGGAACACTCAGGCCAATAGCGTTAAGTTTATTTTATAATTATATTTTTTTTCTTTTAAACACTACCTGCATTCATTGATTCATAAAAAAAACTACAGCACAACCATCACAAACGTTGTCATCATCATTTCAGTTAATGTTTACTCTAACGGATACCTGTCTACAAAGTTTAAGTTTAATTAATTACACATTTTTCGCTTATTATAATGAACCACATGGCTTAAAATTACGGAATCGTTCTCCTGTATCAGTGTTGCTGTCTTTGATCACTGAATTCCTTACCGCAAACTGTATGAAGATATATATAATATTATTGTTTAAAGCAGTCTGCTCACACTTCGCAATATAACATTCCTATTAGTATTATTATTATTATTATTATTATTATTATTATTATTAGTAGTAGTAGTAGTAGTAGTAGTAGTAGTAGTAGTAGTAGTAGTAGTAGTAGTAGTAGTAGTAGTAATAATAGTAGTAGTAGTAATAGTAGTAGTAGTAGAAGTAGTAGTAGTAGTAGTAGTAGTAGTAGTAGTAGTAGTAGTAGTAGTAGTAGTAGTAGTAGTAGTAGTAGAAGTAGTAGTAGAAGTAGTAGTATTGCATTGTAACAGTTCAAGTAACATCTAGTATATATCTCTTTATATAGCTATATTAACTAGTTTGCCATTGCGGAAAAAAACAATACTTATTAATAAACAGATGTCAAAATCTACTATTCAAGAAACCTTATCGTGAAAATTAGCACATTAAATAGTATTAAATGTTTTAAAGCTTTGAATATTATTGAACTTTAATATCAAACATATAAATATATATATCCGCAAGGAACAGAAAAGAATACTCTTCTCCGCGAACGATGTATGGGATGACTTTCGACGGCCGCGTCGAAATACTTACCGCTAGATGAAATGTTAAAGACAAATACACTCTCAAAGGAAGATGGGCCATGTTATTAAACTTTACATCTTTAAAAAAAAAATAGATTTAAAATGCATCACCAGACCACTTGTGCGTTAAGTGCATTTTGGGAATAGAAATTGCAAACATACTGTACTGATAATACTACATATAGGACTCATAAAGCTAATTTTATCATCAAATTTACACCAGATTAAGCAGGTTAATAGCGTTCCACTTATGGTCTTATCTACGTGCAATACTAGGACAGACGCATATAACTTCAGACGCGTTTAGTTTGGAAATTTCAGCCATGTTGTTGGCTATATTATTTGTAGCAAGTGTCTTTATTTCAAACGGTAAGACTTTGATTTTGTCAATTATTACAGGATCCATATTCCTGTCCACATTTAATTACAGATAATTTGACCGTTTGACCGGGTTCGCCAAAGATAAGGCGAAACAAAATTCGATTATACTAGTATGAGCAAGTCGTCGATATTTCTGTTTATATTAAATAGATGCGGTGTGAAATGTATTTGTTTTATTTCAAATTGTTTTATGTAGAACGAATGTAATTAATCAAGGCATCGCTATCGTCAGGTGGCTGTTTGGACTGTTTCGACTGTCGCAACATCCTCTCCCTCAGCGAGTGCGACAGGATAACAACATGTGGTAGCGGGGAGGTTTGTACCGTCCTGCTCTGAAAGGACATCCCTGACTTAAGATTAAATTGTATGTATTCAAAACGTCCATTAAGAACGATATAATAACTTATGCTTAGACAATTTGAACTGATAAAATATATCATTGGTTAAAACATCCAATCGCAGTTTGTTAAAAACTGATGACATGAAAAGAACACATATATTTTTTCTTTAACCTGTGCATACTTTGGTTATGCAGACTTGCCGTTTCTCTTGGGCATGTAAGGTTTAATGTCACAGTTGGTTTCGCGTAATCACCGCTTATTTCATAGGTGTGCCATGTGGAGCAGTATATCAGTGAAAGTGGTCTTGTTCTTTACAACACTGGATGTTTATCAAACCTGGTACGTACAAGTTCTTCGTTTTGTTGACAATAATTAAATCTCATCCGTCTATAAAGAACTTATTATATCAATGAAATTAAAATAATCCAAGGGTAAGTGAATATAAACTTCTCGGCTTAAAAATAACACGTTTCTTCGCAACGCCAATAAAGCAACGGTTTGTCTCATCCCGAAACCAAATGACAATAGCTTTCTTGATTAAGTCTAAATTCTGATTCAAGAGAATGTGTTGGATCATATCCTTTCAAATCATGAAGCATAAACATTCAGAAATGTCAGCCAAGTACAAAGGGTGGTCAACCTTTACAAAATACCATCAGAAGCGGTCACAATGTCACCATATGTACAGAATGCTGCAACCTGTCCTTCTGCAATGACGCCGGGTGCGGACAAACTAGTGAGTGTATCGCAAGTGCCATCCTATGAACGATTGCGCGTCAAAATATCATTAGATTAAGTATCTTAGTTAAATGTCTAATGAGTGCCCATAATCATATAAAGATTTAAACATGCTATTGAAATAAAATTACCATTCAAATTAAAAAAATCAAATATTTGAATGAAACCAAGATATAAAAACAGTAAAAAAACGTTTCGAATATTTTTTTAAAAGTTATGTTTTCATTACAATTTCAAGGGGGGGGGGTGCTTTTCAATAAAGATTAACTTCGATTAAAGTTGTAAATTGACATAATCTTATTGTCGTATTTTCGTTATTTTGCTACATATTCGTATGAAATTTACTGATACAAAAAAAAGTTCTAAAAACAATCAACGTGATATCTACGACGTTTATACAGATTAAGTTAATTGAAGTTACTACTAAATTCCTTTGTTGAAAACGCCCCCAGATATTTTTTTCGTCTTTCAGGTTTGTCTATGACGGAGCGTGGTCCATACTGTTTTACGTGTGATGGCATTGAATCCCCTGACGAATGCAGACGGGTGAAAAGATGCCAGGTGGATGAGGTCAGCCTTTTATTTGACCATTTGGTAGATTGCTGTTAACAAAACGTTTAAGTAATTGCAACCACGAACATGTGGGCTAAAGGCAGCACAATATTGTATACTGCAGGTTTGCCGTTTTATTGAGGAAAGTCTTAAGTAGGCAGGATACAAACATACTTTCATACATGTTACGGGGTTTAGAGCTTAGCCATTTTTACGAAAGAAGATATTAATTATGTTTAGTTCATTTGTTTTCCATTTTGACATATAAGGTTAATGAATTCTAGATGTTTATGATATATATAATAGAGTCATGAAGACTTTCATTAAGTATAAATATGATAACTAATTGTTTTATTTGATGTTATGTGTAAATAAACGTGGACTATATCCGTCTTTCAGCACTGCATGCTGTATTCCAAACCTCACATCCAGGGTATTCCTAGTCCTCCCTCCTATACCGGACTGTGCGACACAGAGTCGGTTCGTAACTACCGAGTGTGAAAGATATAACATCATAGTTAAATGTGCCTTTTATAAGGATATATTTCTGAATTCATCACTACTGGGCTTGTCCCTGTAGTTTTCATTGTAAAAATGGCAAGACCAGTAGCGTTATTTGTAACGTAATTTATATTTGTTTGTAAATATATGTAGCATAGATCTAATATCATTGAACTTAATAAATGTATACAAAATACTAAAACATCACTCATTTCTGATTGTCGCAGTTTACTTGACGACGATTATAAACAGTGTAGACGCTTATCTGTGGGAGTTTCAGCAAGAATCCAAGGAGAGTTCGAACAAAGCAGAGGTCTTCAACAATGTACTTTAGCAACTGTTTAAACAGCTTCTAGAATCAAAATCGGTGCTAGGATTCTGGATAAAAATGGCCGCCTGTTCATTCTACTCTTTAATATGAAAATGATTAATATCAAGGCTTGAAACTATATATAAACTAGCGGTAAAAGTAACTGTTCATGAAAATACATTATCGTTGAATGACCTGAAGGCATTCTTCGCAAACAAGTGGCTCGCCTCAATAAAGTAAAATACTAATTCAGCTCTCTACAAAGGGATAATGCATAATAACTATTTAATGACACTCAACCAGTTTTGAATTAAATTCAGCTAATAACTGATGCAGACAACAAATGTAAATGTTTTCAGGAGTTCGTAATTCCGCTGATGGTAATAAAAATAATTGAAACTGCTAACGAAAGAAATCTCTTCCCTGTACACAGGCGTGCCAGGCACTTCGAGACGTTAACGTTCACACTGAATGTCCAGCGTTCTGCTGTCCTGACGATTTTTGCAACGATAGATGTGTCGGGAACACCACCACGACAACCTCATATATGACAACTGTAAACACTGAACAAACAGGTAGAATATTTGCTGTCAGGAAAATGTGTGCTGTTATTTTCTCAAGAATTTGCTGCATTATTTCCCCTTCACTGACTTTCACATTTGACACCATTTGAGTTGTCTAACTAATTCAGATTTCTCTACAACATCCAATTAGCAAATGTGACTTACCAATAACCAACTACATTCTGAATGAAATACAGTGCATCAATATGGTATCTAGTAAGATTAACAGTTTCATTTACAAGTTTATATTGCTTTGAATTATTTCCTCAAAATCAGACATTTTTTTTCAAATAAAATTAATATTACATGAAAAATAATGCAAGTTAAAAACGATGGCGTTAAGAACGTTGTTAACTCTTACAAATTTCTAAAGAATCGGCCCAAATAATTTTCACTGTGGTCTACCAACGTATGACGCAAACCAGCAACCGGATCTTGCGTACATTACAGTATGAGCTATGTTTGCACTGCTCTCATTACATATACAAGGAGAATCTTCTTCAGTTACTAACATCTGCCCTTTCAGGATGCCCGCAAGATCATATCTTCGACAGTGTTTCATCGGCCTGTATACAACTTGTTGAAACGTCCAATTTCACCTTTGATGAGGCAAAGGCGTTTTGCAACAGTTTTGGAGACCAACTCGTTATAATTGATTCCAATGAAAAGTCAGTCTTCGTGACCTATGTGATTCTACATCAAACAAAAGGTAAGGTTGAACAATTTCCTATAGATAAAGTATACCAAAACATTTCTAAAATTTGCCGGGAGGATTGGACATGAAAAAAATACTCATGTATATTGATCATCAATGTCTTTAACCAATAACATATAGTACCCAATCAAATTGTTTAGATGAGCGAACAAGCCAAAAGATAAACTAATTAACGATTTACAGACAGGTTGACTTCACGTGGTAGTTGCCAACCAATAATTGATTGGATGGTTGCGCAACAAAACGAAGCAACTGACCAATATCTTACTGATTGGCACTTGCATATAAATATATATAAACAACAACATTCAATGTTCCTATTCAATTGGCTCTTGTTTACTTTATGCAACATTAAGGTTTATTCGAAACACTGCTTTGATTTTTTCTGTTCTTTTCCTTTTATTTGACCAGAACAACTAAGTGCCCAAAATTACTGGATAGGTGCTCACGCCATCAACGCTACAAGTGGGAAACCGTATCACTGGTTGAACGGTCAAACCTTAGCATTTGAAAGGTGGGGCACTGGTGAACCTGATCATAGTTACTATCAACAATGTGTGCTGATTAATGGACTGGACAATTACCTCTGGTATGATACATTTTGCCACGGACAATATCACACCATCTGCGAACGTCCCTTAACTCAACACACGACAGCAGCAACATCTAATGCAGCAACAACTCCAAAATCCACGACTTCAGTAAAGACAACTTCAAAATCAACATCGTCTTCAACAACACCAACACCAACAACAGCAACAACAACAACACCCACAACAACAACAAGAAAAGCAACAACAACAGCGACTACGACAAAGTCTACACAAACGACGACCACCACAACCAAATCGCCTCCAACTACAAGTATAATATCGTTCACTCTACAACGTTTATACATTAAAAAGGTGTATACATTCTTTGAAAAGGTTTGAAAACAGTATTCAGTAAAATTCATTTTAAAACATTCAACGTACGTAAATATCTGTATTAATATGTTTATTTGTAATCGTTTCGACGTTAGTGCTATTAACTAGATACATGTCTGGACTTTGCCTTACTACGGTAGCCCATGCAATTCATTTTAGATTAAAGTAATACGGACAATCCGTGTTAGTTGGCATTTGATGCTACTGTCCCTGAAGTTTCCATTACACTATAAACAACCCTATCCCATACATAAAGTCAATACTGCTTATCCAATAGTTTAATAATAGGTAATTTCCGTGATCCTCGTCCGCGTTAAAATATTTTTAAATAACTTAAACTTATGAAACTGAATGTTCAAACACAAGAAGAAGGGTATGGTGTATGAATCAGCTGTCCCATATCTGATGTTTCAGCGAAAGCGCAAGAACATTGCCCTGTGCATCATCATCATCATGATGGATACAGCTTGCTTGTGGATGGAAACACACATCTCTGTGTTCTTATTGTCGACCGTCATGAAAGCTGGGAAGATGCCAAGCGAAACTGTGCAAACGAGCATCATGGACGATTAGTTGTTCTAGACAGCCATGAAAAAATGTCCCTTATGGATCATAATAAAGGCGGTGAGTATTTCTCCAACTCCTTAAGTTCAAATTAACTAAGCTGTATTTACAGTGTATGTTTTGCTGTTAACGTATATAGTGTAACACAAGTCAAGTGATCATTTCGAAACGTATGTGTATTTTCAAAGGCTATAAACAAATGAAGTTAAAAGAAACGGATATCAATTTAAAAAATAACACATTATCTTTATCATTGCAAGTGTGATGCCGTAGTCACACTCGTTGTCCCTCATATGCACAAATAAGCTGTGTATGTGCTATTTCTTTTATATTTCGATGTTGCATGTTAATAGTTCAAATCTATTCAGGCTTTCGCTTGTAAAGGCGTTCATTCAAATATTTATATTACTTTATTGTTGTGTTGTTGCTATTCAGTTCACCGTATTTAAAAGTATTGCGAGAACATAACAAAGAGAAAAACCTTTCCGATCAATGATATGCGAGTATGTATTTATAATAATGTAATGAGATACCACATATATTACCACTTTAACACGCGTGCAAAGATACTATTGTTGTGTTTTAAATAAGTGTTGTTTTCGTAATGATATTTTTGTAAATACACTTGGAAAGTGCCCGATTGGTTAATACTAATGTATTTCAGCTTTATTGTGAAGACTGAAAGCTGAGAGCTGATATGAATCATTTTCGATTCAGCTTTCGGCGTATAAACCAGAACTGGTGTTATTTTGGGAGGTCATGTGAGATTTAGAGTACACCTGATAGGGATCGAACCGACAACCTAATGGGTGAGGGGCGGACGCCTATAGACCATGACCACTCTCAAACTTTCAAAAGTGCCCGTTTGAGACTAAAAATATTTTGTGAAGAATGTGATTAACTCAACAACACACGTTGTTTTCCAAATCGGTATTCCTTAGTAGATATAATACACATACATTAGAACTAACATTAAATTGATTTTGCAAGTAAAACATTCTAGTCTATTCAATTTATGACAATAATATAATGTTCTTGATATGACGATACTTTGTCGAATGCGCGGAAATAAGATGCCCCCAATAATGCTTAACAACAGATATATCTTTTTCATAATATATATAGAAAATAAAGGATCTGTCACAATTTGTCAAATAATACAAACAGATATTAAACGAGTTAGGAAAAACGTTAGTAAGCGAGACTTTGGCAAGTTTACCATATATCCTCGAAGAATAAAATAAAAGTGTGTATTATATGATGACGAGTGTCAGATTCTTTTCATCACAAGTTTTTACAAATAAGAAATAGCAAAAACAACCTACCAATTTCATCTGCTCTTGTGTTGAGCCGAATACTACATAGCAGTGCCATTTCCAGCGCTATATATATTATAGAAATTTAGAACCCGAAATAATTCAAACCACGAATATATCCGATCGTTTTAAGTTATGTTTATAAGTAGAATGCATACTAAAGTAAACACAACACGTATAATAAGTTTTAAAAACAAACCATTCGAGAACATGACAAACAAGGAGGTATATCAAATATATATTAAGACATTCCATGAAAAGCCATATATCCATAGTTATTGGGAACGATGATTAAAAGAGAATATTAGATGGAAATCTTGGTACTACATTGTTCATAAATCCATTGTTGATAAAAAGCAAAACAGTTTAATGAAAACAATGAAATAGAAGACTATGAACACTTTTTTGTTAAATGCACACGTTTTCTGAGTGATTTTGTAAAACATATCAAATTATAAGGTAAAATTGTATTTATAAATGTTTTATGACAAAATAAACAGATTGTCGTAGAATGGCAATTCCAAAAAGAAAAGAATGCATACCAAGATGATATCCAATAAGCATTGCAACAACATATGTATACTGTGTGCCGGTACAAACCATAATTTGTTTTTCGTTTACTAATTCAGTGTTAATTCGAATGTTATATTGGTTATGACCCTGCATTATTATCGTCTTCTTAACGTACTGTAGCAGATTCTATGTTTTCTGTGTTTTCTGGAGTTTGTTTGTCAAACGTTATTCTCATGCGAATGTGGGCCACGAGTAATAATTTAACTTGAAAACTTAAAAAATAAAAAAACATACATATTTCATCGAAAAAACTTTCAGATACTATTTAATGTATTAATTTTAAAATCAATCATTCATTTAATTTATTACGTGTGACAAAGACATTGCACAAATAACATGGATTGAAAATTTCAAATTTCCTTCGATTTAGGATGTGATCAAAT
The DNA here is from genome assembly GCF_026914265.1 of Mya arenaria. Lineage (NCBI taxonomy): Eukaryota > Metazoa > Mollusca > Bivalvia > Myida > Myidae > Mya > Mya arenaria. The sequence continues at coordinate 12,708,076 of NC_069123.1, forward strand.
AATTATTTTCCTTTCAGATCATGATTACTGGGTCGGGGCTGCAGATCAAAATTCTAACAACCAATTTTCTTGGCTGAATGAACATCATGTTGGTCCTCATTTATGGAACTCTGGTCAACCGAACGACCCTCACCACCAGCATTGTGTTGCATATGTCGATAAACTCTTAAGCGACAGAAATTGTGATGATGAATATAGATATATTTGTGAAATACCTTTATAAAAAAAGTATTCAGAATAAAGCGACAATACGTTTTGCAATGTATTACTGTTCTACTTAATTGCTTAGTGTAAGTTAGAGTTGATTTGATTGAAGCCTTTGGATGTTGATGTAGTTACATTGCCTTTAGATGATACTGTCTTAAATATGTCTGATGCAACCATTTATACGCAAGACTAGTTATTAAACTTAATTTATATTTATATATATTGTTCGTAATTTTATTGCATATTGCGTTTAAAGATTCAGACAAACACAATTGCAGTTTATATTAAATGGATGGTATATTTAGAGAGATGCCTAAAGTAAAATACTATTTCAAATTCGGAAAAAACATTGGTCTATTGGGTTTGTAATTCCCTGGTCATTTTGGTTCCTTTTAAGAGTTTAAGAAATTGAATAAGTGTTGCAAAAGTATTTTTTCTGGATCATGAGAATTTGAAAATGCAATTTATTTTGTTAAAGTTTTGCTTTCCTTTGCCTTGAAGATACAACAGGGTTACCCGTTTATATACGATGCCATAAAACGATTTTTTATTGTCAAATTTGGTATCATTTAAAAGGAAACATATTGGCTATTTGTATCAGCTTATAACTTTTCAAAAATTACAGGGCGAGCGAGGGCCATAATTAGAAAATGCCAATTTTCTCTAGTAGAAAGGCAATTTCTCTTTCCTAACTATGTGCAGCTGCAGACAAAACCCCGGGTGCACAACCTTTTAACCAAACAACATAACCCTTAGGTTTTACGAATGTATGTAATATAGTTTTGGAAAGGCATGAGATGACAAATGCCAATTATGTGGTTATTGAAGTGCCATTACTCTCCTCTTAATATCTGCAGCTGTAAACGAAACCCAAAGTTCACAACTTCATCGTCCCTAAAGGTCTAAGTCAAATAGACTTGATGTTTCGAATGACAAAAGTTCGCATAAAACTGGAATCACTGACGGATACACGGACGGGCGGACGAACAAGGTCAAATCTATATGCCAAAAATATTTACAAGTCGATCTGAATTAAAACCAGTCATTGCATAGAAGCTAGGAACTGAAAACACTTCATGCACTAATGCTCAGAGTTAAAAAAAAAATATATGAAAGGACTTTTAGAAATACAAACACAAATGTATGGACGATCAGAATCAAAACACGTCATGCATGTTCCTTTAAAATTAAAATAACTATATGTTGAAAATAAAATAAATATAATGTGTATTATATAATATATAAATGCAAAAATGTTCAAAATTAAACACTATGTGCATGGTAGTTAAGAATTATAAACACTATATGCATGAAAGTTTAGAATAATTAAAAAACGCTGCATTGCGATGAAACCAGATTTTTCTTTTTTTAATACGGACAATCATACATTATTGCTAATAAACTCCTTGTCTCCTTGTATGAGTTAGAAAAAAGAAGCAGCCGAAAGTATTTGGACGAAAGTCTTATTTATTTATTTATTTATTTATTTATTTATTTTTACAGTGACCTTGACCCCCCCCCCCCCCGCCCTGAAAAGCTACCCCAAGCTAGCCTTCACATAAGCTGCCTACAACCCCACTTCCATCACCATTATCCATCTTTTTTACTAAGATTGTTTGGTGAAAACCATGTTTCTATTTTAAGTAACAGTTATCTTGACCTTGACCCATCCCCATCTTAAGCCACCCAAAGCTAGCTCTTCACATAAGCTACCGACAAACCAACTTCCATCAACATCCATCAAGTCTTACCAAAGTTTTTTTGGCGAGAACCATTTTTCTTTTTATAGTAACAGTGACCGTGACCTTGACCTTACCCCCTCAAATCCCCCCCTTAAAAGCAATCCCAAGCTAGCTCTTTACATAAGCTACCTAAGTTATTTGGCGGAAACTAATATTATGTTTGACTCCCACACCCGACCCCGGAGTCACCGCCCGTCCGTTCGACCACCTAACGGCATTTTTACAACCTGGTTTTCGTTAAAAACCTGTTTAAAAACGCCCGTTCGACCACCCATCAAATTTGCACGGATTTTAGTACATGGACGAATATTTCCTTAAGAATTGATAAAGCGCTTGAAAAGTATGCTGAATTGCTCGACATTGCCGCAGTAAATCTCACTGACAAATGACTGCAATAAGAGCTTAATAATGGCATGATGTGCTTGGCATACAAAATAAGTTACTATAACTAATAGATATTTTTACCAGGCAAAACCTAAACGTTTGTGTTTCTTCTTGAGACTGCTGGCAAAAAATATAGATATGTTCAGTGGCTTACAGAAACTCAACGAGAGACAAGCAACATAACAACAACGCGAAAAAAACACATTAAATATTCATTAAAATATAATTATGTACTAATAAATGTTAAGGTAAAATCTGCCTTGGAACGGTCAGTGAAACCTGTGTTATTTTGGTGTTTAAACTACTTGAACACTCAACTCAACACTCGTCCCGACATGTATCAATAATGTTTCATTTCATAAATAAACGTATCAGCCTAATCGGAGCCAGCATTAATTTGAAGACAATGACGTATCTGTTGTATCGTTCGATACTGGTACCCAGCAAGTAGATTAGGGAGATAACCATGAACCAGGACCTCTGGAGAGCTGAGACGAATCGGAGGCTTTAGGCCAAAATCATACTTGCTGTAGTTGAAGTTAAATAGCTACTTTCTTAGACGAATATACGAGTTATGCAGATACCTTAAGTAAAGGTAATATTCCCAAATAACCTATGCTAATTGGTATATTGAAGTAAGCTGGAAATCAACACAGATCATACGAACTGAAAAACCTTAGTTTAAATAAGCCTACACTTTCAGATAATATTACCTTCAGATCAAATCACTTATTGTATGACTTCCATGTTATGCCAAAGAAGTATGGACCAGTAGACAAGTAAAAAGTTTAACAACGTTTTAAACGAATACTTTCGGAGCCGGGACAACTTTAGTACTAAGGGCGGTGATTTTAGTCAAAACCGCAGCAGACAACAGTAGTAGCACACAACAATTGATAGTCTGGCGTTGAAAACCGAGTTTTTATAATGACTCAACAACAAATAAAGAATTTATCGAATTGCAGATGGTTTCTCTCTAAGTATTCCGTAACAACTTTATTCCAATGCTTAAGACTTTTAAATAAATTATAAAAATACTTTTGATAATCTTTTTGGGGTCAACAGTATTTGAAACTGATGGATCGCAGATCCATCTGCATTCATGAATGTGTCTCGACAACGAGCTATAACTCATTTCAGTTGTAGAAATGTGAAAACCCAGGGCCAAATAAAGTTGGGATCAGGCTAAAAGGTGTCCAGGTATTGCGGACATTGTGCACGGGTCAGATCTGTATCGTTTACAAGAAGATATTCAAACACTTTTAACGTGCGAGACCAAAAAAACAACAACAGATACCTTCAGAGAAAAGCATGCTCGACCCTGAACGGGTCCGCTGGTGTTTATATACAGTAAATTCTCTATCCACACAGAACTCGGGCTTTGTTTATTTGCATATTACCAACCAAGTTAACATATGTACCATGTACGCACCTCCGTTTATAACGGAACGTTATACTATGAACGCACATCCGCCGCCTACAGCGGACCGTTACACTATGAACGCGCATCCGCCGTCTACAGCGGACCGTTACATTACTTTCCCCTCCGAAAAGACTCGGACAGGGAAACACAAGGGTAAGGCAACTCCGGTCCGGCAGTTGTCATTATCCCACCGTGCCAGCGTTTGTAACGTGCGACGTGAAACAAACACCAACAGATCTATTCAGAGCAAAGCATGCTCGACCTTGAAGGGGTCCACTGGTCTTCATATACAGTAAATTCTCTATCCACACAGAACTCGGGCTTTGTTTATTTGCATATTACCAACCAAGTTAACATATGTACCATGCACGCACCTCCGTTTATAACGGAATGTTATACTATGAACGCACATCCGCCGCCTACAGCGGACCGTTACACTATGAACGCGCATCCGCCGTCTACAGCGGACCTTTGCATTACTTTCCCCTCCGAAAAGACTCGGACAGGGAAACACAAGGGTAAGGCAACTCCGGTCCGGCAGTTGTCATTATCCCACCGCTGCCAGCGTTTGTAACGTGCGACGTGAAACAAACACCAACAGATCTATTCAGAGCAAAGCATGCTCGACCTTGAAGGGGTCCACTGGTCTTCATTGCAGTAAATTCTCTATCCACACAGAACCCGGGCTTTGCTAATTTGCATACAATGTATTACCAACCAAGTAAACATACGTACTATGTACCCACTTCCGTTTATAACGGAATGTTAGACTATGAACGCACATCCGCCGCCTACAGCGGACCTTTACACTATGAACGCACATGCGCCGCCTACAGCGGCCCGTTACTCACTGTTTAAAATTGTTCCAGGCATTTTTCACGAGAACCATTTGAAATTCCTCAGACCAAAGAATTATCATATGTAAGTGATTTAGGTCGCATGTTTTCAGTATCACACTAAAGGACAACTGCCTATCATATAAAACACACATTTTATTTTCATCTTGATACTGAGGTGAAGAGTGGCGTTACAAATATGCTAGGTCATTCACGGGGGATATGACGTCATTTAGCGACACGTTACAAATAGAGTGGTGGAGTGGTGTCATTTATTTATGATAAACAATTGTGTTAAGTCATTCACAAGCAGAAATGATGCAATTTATCGAAGCTTTACAAATGTGTTTAGTCAGTAATAGGAAGAAAGGGAGACATTTGCTATGCAGTACAATTTTGTTTAGTCATGTACAGGGAGAAATGATGTCATTTATTTATGCGTTTCATATGTGTTAAGTCATTCACAAAGAGATATGACGTCATTTATACATGCCTTACAAATATGTTCAGTCATTCACAGGGGGAAACGGTGTCATTTATGTATGCTTTACTATTGTGTTTAGTCACTCACAAGGAGAAAAGACGCCATGTTTATATGAGTTACAAACATGGTCAGTCATTCACAGAGAGAAATGGTGTTATTTATGTATCCTATACAATTGTATTCAGTCATTGAAACGTAGAAATTACGTCATTTATCTTAACATTTCGAATGTGTTAAGTCATTCACAGGGAGAAATGACGTCATTTATCTATGAATTACAATTGTGTTAAGTCTTTCACAGGGAGAAATGACGTAATTTATCTTAACATTACAAATGTGTTTAGTCAGTAATAGAGATAAATGGTGCCATTGTTCTAAGCGTCACACATGTGTTCAGTCGTTCACTGGGAGAAATGACGTCATTTATCACCAATTATCATCAATTTACACTAGAAAATTAGTACTGTCATCTATTTTAATTTTTTTAATAGTTCACATCTCTCACAATCAAGTCAGATATTGTATCGAAAGCCGAAGAAATAAAAAGCGAATCGTCAGATAGTAATGAAGTGTCTAAGCCTTCTTTATAGATGTCCAATATGTGTGGGGGAAAAAAAGCTACATCTTTTATAAAATACGTTCAACTGTTCTTTTTCGGTCCATGTAAATTTAAGTAACCCGTCATGTTTCTCTATTGACGTAAACATTCGGTAAAATGACGTCATGTATAGTAACCGATCATTATACATTAATTTAAATACACTTTGCCACGCACAAGATTTCAATGATATAACATTAATCATTCCACAAATGGCAAGTTCAATCAACAGCCATATGTAAGTATTGAGGGTGCCCGACCTTATAACGTAAAGTCAATATAAAGACTAAAGAGAGTAAGTAATCCACCATTGTAATTCTGTCAGACTTTTTACACTATTGAAAATATTTGAAATACTGTTTTTAAATCATGAAAACCAGCAACCGGGATTTCGCCTTAATGTGGTGATGAATATCGCCTTAATGTGGTGGTGGGTATTGTGGTAAGGGGGTTCGCTTTAATGTGGTAGTGAGTTCGCTCTTATGTACTGACGGGTTTCGCCTTTATGTTGTGACGGGTTTTGCATTAATGATGTGACAGGTTTCGTCTTAACGGAGTGGCGAGTTTCGCTTTAATGTGGTGGCGATTTCGCCTTAATGTTGTGGCGGGTTTCACCTTAATGTTGTGACGGGTTTTGCCTTAATGTGGTGACGGGTTTCGCCTTAATGTGGTGACGGGTTTTGCCTTAATGTGGTGACGGGTTTCGCCTTAATGTGGTGACGGGTTTCGCCTAAATGTGGTGGCGGGTTTCGCATAAGGTTGTGACGGGTTTCGCATTGTTGTGGTGAGAGGTTTCGCCATAATGATGTGACGGGTTTCGCATTAATGTGGTGAGAGGTTTCGCCTTAATTATGTGACGGGTTTCGTCTTAATGTGGTGACGGGTTTCGTCTTAATGTGGTGACGGGTTTCGCCTTAATGTGGTGTCGGGTTTCACTTTAATGTTGTAGGGGGATTCGCCTTTATGTTGTGGCGGGTTTCGCCTTAAAGTTGTGGCGGTTTTGTCTTAATGTGGTCACGTGTTTCGCCTTAATGTGGTGACGGGTTTCGTTTAATTCGGTGATTGGTTTCGCCTTAATGTTGTGACTGGTTTCGCCTTAATGTTGTGACTGGTTTCACCTTAACGGGTTTCGCCTAATGTCGTGACTGTTTTCGCCTTAATGTCGTGACTGGTTTTGCCTTAAGCTGGTGACGGGTTTCGCCTAAAGGTGGTGGCGAGTTTCGCCTTAATGTTGTGACGGATTTCGCCTTAATGTTGTGACGGGCCTCAATGTGGTGACAGGTTTCGCTTTAATGTTGTGACAGGTTTCGCCTTAATGTGGTTGCAGGTTTCGCCTTAATGTTGTGACGGGTTTGGCCTTAATGTTGTGACAGGTTTCGCCTTAATGTGGTGACTGGTTTCGCCTTAATGTTGTGACGGGTTTTGCCTAAATGTTGTGACAGGTTTCGCCTAAATGTTGTGACAGGTTTCGCCTTAATGTGGTGACTGGTTTTGTCTTAATGTGGTGACGGGTTTCGCCTTATTGTTGTGACGGGTTTCGCCTTAATGTGGTGACTGGTTTTGTCTTAATGTTGTGACAGGTTTCGCCCAAATGTTGTGACAGGTTTCGCCTTAATGTGGTGACTGGTTTTGTCTTAATGTGGTGACGGGTTTCGCCTTATTGTTGTGACGGGTTTCGCCTTAATGTGGTGACGGGTTTCGCCTTAATGTTGTGACGGGTTTCGTCTTAATGTGGTGACGGGTTTCGCCTCAATGTTGTGACGGGTTTCGCCTTAATGTTGTGGCGGGTTTCGCCTTAACGTGGTGGCGAGTTTCGCCTTAATGTTGTGGCGGGTTTCGCCTTAACGTGGTGGCGAATTTCGCCTTAATGTGGTGACGAGTTTCGCCTTAATTTTGTGGCGGGTTTCGCCTTAATATGGTGACGGGTTTCGCCTTAACGTGGTGGCGAATTTCGCCTTAACGTGGTGGCGAGTTTCGCCTTAATGAGGTGACGGGTTTCGCTTTAACGTGGTGGCGAGTTTCGCCTTAACGTGGTGGCGAGTTTCGCCTTAACGTGGTGGCGATTTCGCCTTAATGTAGAGGCGAATTTCACCTTAATATGGTGACGGGTTTCGCCTTAACGTGGTGACGGGTTTCGCCTTAACGTGGTGACGGGTTTCGCCTTAACGTGGAGGCGGGTTTCGCCTTAATATGGTGACGGGTTTCGCCTTAACGTGGTAACGGGTTTCGCCTTAACATGGTAAAGGGTTTCGCCTTAATGTGGTGACTGTTTCGCCTTAATGTGGTAACGTGTTTCGCCTTAATGTGGTGGCAGGTTTTGCCTTAATCTGATGACGATTTCGCCTTAATGTTGTGGCGGGTTTCGCCTTAATGTGGTGACGGTTTCTCCTAAAGTTGTGGCGGGTTTTGCCTTAATCTGGTGGCGGGTTTCGCCTGAATGTGGTGGCGGGTTTTTTTTTCATTACATAATCTTTCGAGCCAGAGTTTTGAGGATGAGCATATCTTTACACTCTGCTCTCATCCAATATCTGGGACAGGCTCCAAAAAAATCGTGTTCACGTTTAAAGAATATCCATTTATCCAGTTAAAGTCCACTCTCACTATAGTCCTTAGTTCCAAGCCAAAAAATGTTACTACCTGGATTGAAAAATTATTTAATTTTATGTACTTTTGGGATGGCAACGAGTACTCGATCGATCGTCCGAAAACATGAGTTCTAATTGATTACTCGTGCACTCGGAAAAAATGATAAAAAATCACGAAATACACAATTTACATACAATGTAACAGTACTGGGGAGTTGCTAACAAGATAATGTATGGTCCCTCTAATCCCCTATATGTACATCATTAACCCTAAATATTAACTGATTATTTATCTGCTCTTTTAAGAGAGAAATGTGGATCGGGCATTTTCATTACCAACGATATACCAGATATAATATGTTAGGTGACATTGCAAATTGCGTGGAAAGAGCTTTTAAATTACAACAGCAGCTCAATATGATATATGAATTTAGTATTAATTCCGGTATGGAGGTGAACCTTGGAAAAACAGAAATTATTGAATTTAGAAATGGTTGTCCCTTAAGGAGTTATGAAAAATGGCAGTTTCGTGCACTACGTTAAAAACTACTTCAATGTATAAGTATATGGGATATATCTTTACTCCACAATTGTAACACAACGCAACCCCAGCTAAAGGAAAGTTGTAGGCTTAGGTACGTAAATCTGTTTTTGCAATTAAACATAATCAAAAGCCCTACGATTATTTCCTAACCAAAAAGCTGTTTAAGATACTTAATACCATGATTAAACCTATATTATGTAACGGAAGGTGTGGTTGGCGTCATTGAAGGTGGATGATGTCGTTGAAGGTGTGGATGCTGTCGTTGGAGGTGTGGATGGCGTCGTTGGAGGTGTGGATGGCGTCGTTGGAGGTTTGGATGGCGTCGTTGGAGGTGTGTATGGCGTCGTTGAAGGTGTGGATGGCGTCGTTGGAGGTGTGGATGGTGTCATTGAAGGTGTGGATGGCGTCGTTGAAGGTGTGGATGGCGTCGTTGAAGGTGTGGATGATATCGTTGAAGGTGTGGTTGGCGTCGTTGAAGGTGTGGATGGCGTCGTTGAAGGTGTGGGTGTTGGCGTTAAAGGTGTGGATGTTGTTGTTGAAGGTGTGGATGGCGTCGTTGAAGGTGTGGATGGCGTCGTTGGAGGTAAGTATGGCGTCGTTGAAGGTGTGGATGGCGTCGTTGGAGGTGTGGATGGTGTCATTGAAGGTGTTGATGGCGTCGTTGAAGGTGTGGATGGCGTCGTTGAAGGTGTGGATGATGTCGTTGAAGGTGTGGTTGGCGTCGTTGAAGGTGTGAATGGCGTCGTTGAAGGTGTGGGTGTTGGCGTTAAAGGTGTGGATGGTGTTGTTGAAGGTGTGGATGGCGTCGTTGAAGGTGTGGATGGCGTCGTTGGAGGTGTGTATGGCGTCGTTGAAGGTGTTGATGGCGTCGTTGGAGGTGTGGATGGTGTCATTGAAGGTGTGGATGGCGTCGTTGGAGGTTTGGGTGTTAGCGTTAAAGGTGTGGATGGTGTTGTTGAAGGTGTGGATGGCGTCGTTGAAGGTATGGATGGCGTCGTTGGAGGTGTGTATGTCGTCGTTGGAGGTGTGGATGGCGTCGTTGAATGTGTGGATGATGTCGTTGGAGGTGTGTATGGCGTCGTTGGAGGTGTGGATGGCGTCGTTGAAGGTGTGGATGGCGTCGTTGAATGTGTGGGTGTCGGCGTTAAAGGTCTGGATGGTGTTGTTGAAGGTGTGGATGGCGTCGTTGAAGGTGTGGATTGCGTCGTTGGAGGTCTATATGGCGTCGTTGAAGGTGTGTATGGCGTCGTTGGAGGTTTGGCTGGCGTCGTTGAAGGAGTGGTAGGTTTGAATGTTGTCGTAGAAGGTGTGATTGGCGTCGTTGGGGGTGTGGATGGTGACACTGAATGTGTGGATGGCGTCGTTGAAGGTGTGGAAGAGTCGTTGAAGGTGTGGATGGCGTTGTTGAAAGTAAGGATGGTGTCGTTGGAGGTATGGATGCTGTCGTTGGAGGTGTGGATGGTGTCATTGAAGGTGTGGATGGCGTCGTTGAAAGTATGGATGGTGTCGTTGGAGGTATGGATGCTGTCGTTGGAGGTGTGGATGGTGTCGTTGGAGGTATGGATGCTGTCGTTGGGGGTGTGGATGGTGTCGTTGAAGGTGTGGATGCTGTCGTTGGAGTTGTGGAAGGCGTCGTTGAAGGTATGGATTGTGTCGTTGGAGGTGTGGATGGCGTCGTTGAAGGTATGGATTGTGTCGTTGGAGGTGTGGAGGGCGTCGTTGAAGGTATGGATGGTGTCGTTTGAGGTGTGGATGGTGTCGTTGGAGGTATGGATGGCGTCGTTGAAGGTATGGATTGTGTCGTTGGAGGTGTGGATGGCGTCGTTGGAGGTGTGGAGGGCGTCGTTGAAGGTATGGATGGTGTCGTTGGAGGTGTGGAGGGCGTCGTTGAAGGTATTGATTGTGTCGTTGGAGGTGTGGAGGGCGTCGTTGAAGGTATGGATTGTGTCGTTGGAGGTGTGGAGGGCGTCGTTGAAGGTGTGGATTGTGTCGTTAAGGTATGGATGGTGTCTTTGACGGTGTGGGTTGCGTCGTTGAAGGTGTGGATGGCGTCGTTGAAAGTGCGGATGTTGTCGTTGGTGATGTGGATGGTGTCGTTGAAGGTATGGATTGTGTTGTTGAAGGTTATTGCATTTAAAAGCACGTTTAGAATTATTTCATTTAGTTTTTTTATGTTTTTAAACTTATTTATTTTTACAACTATTGTGAAACAAGCTATTGTAACTTATATTAATCACTCTAGTTGGCACGATGTTGCGCGAGAGTTTGGTCTTGTGTTGTGGGGGAAACCGGAGTACCTGGACGAAACCCAATTGTCCGGCTTGGTGACCACAAACCAAACTCACATGCGCCCAGGCCGGGAGTCGAACCCGGGTCGCATAGGTGAGAAGCGAGTGCAGTTACCACTGCGTTAACCTGCCAACCGAAGAAAATGCATAAACAATCCAATACAGTTTGGTTTGCCTACCTGATCTGTCTCACAGAGACCAGTGTATGAAATATTCCCAAACTGTCTGAGGTTACTTGTTTCGCTGTACAGCATACAGTTCTGAAACAGATTAGCATAGCTCAACATTAGCAAATACGTGAATCTGAACAAGCCCTCAATGTAGAAGCAAAGAAATTTAAAAACTATTGCATTGTTATCAATACTTTTAACTTTAACAATAAACAAAATTAAATGTTGTTTAAAACAAGCAGGTTCACACTTAATCCCGCACCAATCCAGGTGTCCATAACGTGTGTGTTTGTCTGTTTTTGATGTTATTTTTCTATGTCTATAGATACTTTGTATTGTACTGTATTGTATTGTATTGTATTGTATATATTTGTGCATGTGTATAAGCTATACTTCTCTTGACATTTGGAGGATAAACAGAATAAACTAAGGTAAAGACATACGATGTAAATGAATGAACCATTGAGTTATTATTTCGTGTTTAATCAACGTCGGTATACTTCTCCTCGTTGACAGACAGAGAAGTCATCACACCTATCAGGAGAGGACGCCTTGTCACACGTGAAACAATATGGCCCGCGATCAGAGACAAGGACAGCTGGACAGAAAGGATAGCAATATATAAGAAAGGAGGGATTTCTAGTAGGATATGCTATTTATAATATGAACTAGATTGCAAGAATGAAATTTGAAAAAAAATCATAATTAGAACACTTCAATACGCTTTACGACGAACGAAATCAACAACTGCATCAGAACTCAAAGTATTAGTACTAGTATGCATAGCAGTTGTAGTTTTTGTATTATTATTATTATTATTATTATTATTATTATTATTATTATTATTATTATTATTATTATTATTATTATTGTTGTTGTTGTTGTTGTTGTTGTTGATGATGTTGTTGTTCCTGTTGTTGTTTTTTTGTAATTGTTTTGTTGTTTATTTGTTGTTCTTTTAATACTATTGTTGTTGTTGCTGCTGCTGCTGCTGCTGTTGCTGTTGTTGTTGTTGTTGTTGTTTGTTGTCATGCAAGAGTAGTATTATTCTATATTACCAGGTTGCCCACAGCCGTCAATGTTACAGAACGGAGAGGAGCAACACTCAGTACAGATGGCAATGTCAGCAACATCCTCATACGTCTTGTGAATAATACCCCTTGTTCCCGTGCCGTAATTCGGGCATGACTGAACGTACAAAAGGGACTTTAATATTATTTGTCACTATTCGTCTGTGAAGTGACAATTTCAATGAAGCTACAGCTATTGTAAATGGTTTTAGAGAAGAGTATAAACAATTGCAGACGTCTTAAAATGTTAGAAGTAGTTGGTTTATCCACAATATTAAAAAGTAGGAGCAACTGCGAGAAACACTATGAAATAAGACTTTATATGTGTCTTGATAGATGGAAACAATACACCACGAAATAAGGCGTTATATGTGTGTTGATAGATAGTAACAATACACCACGAAATAAGGCTTCATATATGTGTCGATAGATGGTAACAATGCACCACGAAGTAAACCTATATATATGTGTTGATAGATAGTAACAATACACCACAAAGTAAGGCTTTATATATGTGCTGATAGATAGTAACAATACACCACAAAGTAAGGCTTTATATATGTGCTGATAGATAGTAACAATACACCACAAAGTAAGGCTTTATATATATATGTGTTGATAGTTGGTAACAATACACCACAAAGTAAGGCTTTATATATGTGTTGATAGATGGTAACAATACACCACAAAGTAAGGCTTTATATATGTGTTGATAGATAGTAACAATACACCACAAAGTAAGGCTTTATATATGTGTTGATAGATAGTAACAATACACCACAAAGTAAGGCTTTATATATGTGTTGATAGATGGTAACAATACACCACAAAGTAAGGCTTTATATATGTGTTGATTGATGGTAACAATACACCACAAAGTAAGGCTTTATATATGTGTTGATAGATAGTAACAATACATCACGAAGTAAGGCTTTATACATGTGCTGATAAATGGTAACAATACACCACGAAGTAAAGCTTTATACATGTGCTGATAAATGGTAACAATACACCACGAAGTAAGGCTTTATATATGTGTTGATAGATAGTAACAATACAACACGAAATAAGGCTTCATATATGTGTTGATTGATAGTAACAATACACCACGAAGCAGGGCTTTATACATGTGTTGATAGAAAGTAACAATACACCACGAAGCAGGGTTTTATACATGTGTTGATAGATAGTAACAATACTATAATACGACTATTTGGAAACTTAATTACCTCTTTTGACTGACATCCCAGGCTATAGAAAATTGCGCCAGTTGCTGAAATTAATTCTTTGACAGAACATACCTGCAAAAACAACAATGAGTTTATAACAAAATATTGAAAATAAAAAAATACGATTTAATATCGTTTAATTGCTTCTGTGTTGATTAAGTTTCAAGTTATATGCATGAATAAGTCGGTGAATCTGTTTAATATTCACCCGCCACTCAGAACCGAAATTCAAAAGGTTTAAAATATTGACATGGGGTTTGGGAGTACAGCCACATGAAAATGTTAACAGTTTCTAATTCGAAATGGTGCGGGTTTTTGTTTTACTTTTCTTTACCGATATTGACACTTTAAGTAAACTTGGACGATTTTAAATCCGCGAGTGGTATTGTCGATGAAATTATTGGTGGAGGGTTTTCTGTCTACCTCATTTTCTCTACATTCTGTTGTCCCCCGACACTGCTGTATAGTGGCCGTACTCTGGCAGGACAGACACTTCAATGCATCTCCAAAACCTACAATCATAATATCCACAATTCGAAATATAATAAAAGCAAAATAAACTCACATAGCTCAACATGTGTTCCTACTGTAGGCAAACAAAATGCTGTTTTTGATAAAAGGAATTAATTGGCGAAGGTTCATTTGGAAATTATGTGCCCATTGTACATTGCTATTTATGTCACTGAATGACCATGCATCTACAAATTAAAGAGATATGGGAAAATTGTTTGTTTCAGTGTAATATCGTAATAGATTTCCCAGAGAGAGAGCACCAAAGGCTATATTTCACTGTGTGTTTTAGTGAATTATCGTAATAAATTTCACAGAGAGAGTGTCAAAGGCTATATTTCCTGAGTGGCGTAGTTCGAAACAATGAAATATCATTTTTATTTCATTTATAAACCACCGAAAAGCATACAATAAAAAGGTTATTGCTCACTGTACTTCCATAGCTTAACATGGACATGTCGGGACATAGTGTTGGTAAATGTTTATAGGTACACGATTGAAACTATCCAGAGCGAGGACCACATACCCATTTATGGACTAGGGCACTTGTGGCCTAGTTCATAGTCGTAAACGCGATATCTGCATTCTCAAGCCGCATCTGGGGGTTCACTGACGTAATGTATTCATACGCTGTATTTTGATTGGATTGCCGTTAGCGAATATGAATAATCAAAGTAGTACCGGAACTGATTACAATGATAACATCAAATACAAATAGTTCTCCTAACAATTCAAGCTAACTGTATGTTCTTTTAATGAAGCACAAGAAATTCTTACGTAGCGAGTGAGTTAATCGGGTTGACTACATGAATGTTCTTGCATACGGTCAGATTATATGCAATAAGAATATGAACATATTGGAAAAGTACGCATCGAAAATTTTCCGTTCAATGCTCTGTATTGATAGACTGGTACCCTCTTTCTCTTTTATCCGAAAAGAAACCAGTATCAGCTAACCGCGGTGCTCGTCGCGCATTCGAAATGTCTTGTGAATTCATACGTAAAGCGAATAAAGCGTGCGGACTAAGTAGAAAACAACCAGGAAAGTTGGTTTAAAAAAAGTATTGTTATCCTTTGTATACAATGTTGGTATTCCGAAGTCGGTCCCTGTTTTTTTTCGACATAATTTGCATGTTTCCGTGATATTTTCTTTTCGATACAAAGATTTTTTAACTATTCATCGCATGGCACTTAGCACTTTTTTAAATACAACATGATTTTTGGTATTTATTGTAAACTATTAATGTTTACTAAAAACCATATGCCGCGTACCTGTATAACTTTATATTTTTTAGGAAAAGTAAATCAGGGTACCAGTCTACTTATTGACCTCAACATTAACTCTAATCAGAGCGGCCGAATGATTCAGACATGTATGTTATAACTACTTCCGGATGCTGATTATGTGATTTTCATAGTGTTTTATTGAGGAAATTTATCAACAAAGCCGCCATTGAATGATTACCACTATCAAATGGATTTTTTTCATCTTACCGTGGGTAGCATTTTTAATTTGACACGTAAATTTTCAAGCAATACAAGTTCGTTTGAAAAAATCATGTGATTTCATTTTTGCAAAATGGAGATAAAAAAATATCAAATATGCGCATACTTATTTATGAAGTTTCATTCTGAATGAAGCCAAATTTATGAATATGTGCACAGCATCTGTGAATAAGATGATTGTTTACCTATGTGCATAGAAAAGTCTTGGAGCCACTCTCAGTGTAAGTACATGACATTGTCATAAACCATCGCCATTGATAAAACAATCTTGCATGCTCAATTTTGATTTCCTCTCTTATAATGCACCAGTCAATTGTTACCATGCCTCCCTCGGGGATATACCAGGGAAAAGGGCTGTGTTTTTACCTTTCAGGTGTCCTCGTTGCTAAAGAACTTCAGCGAGCACATCATATATTACCTTTTTGGACGTGTTGGACATCAAAAAAAAAAATATCAACATTAAAGTTATGGAAGCCAGAACTAGTGTCCTCGCAATGCCGGGTGATTGCGGTGGTTTTGTCTTCCCTCAAAATATATCAGGGAATTGCTCTTACCTTAGATCAGCGGGGTGCGGGGTTATTCACGGGATTTTACCACCAGTTCGTTCTCGCATGGCAGGGATTTTACCGGGGATTGGCTGGACGGAAAGTCGGGGGCGAGGGGGAGGGGCTGGTTACAATTGACTGGTGCCTACTTTACAAGTTCTTTTTCTGAAGACGCTTTGTGCTCCCTTTTTGTTATCTAGCCAAGAATGAAAATCAAAAATCAGTTAGAGATACAGTATGGTGATGCATTGTTGTTGATAGATCATTATAAATTTGTGAAATATTTGAGGGAAAGGTATTTGGTTAAATAATTCACAAGTGTAACTTTTGAATTTTATT
The DNA here is from genome assembly GCF_026914265.1 of Mya arenaria. Taxonomy (NCBI): domain Eukaryota; kingdom Metazoa; phylum Mollusca; class Bivalvia; order Myida; family Myidae; genus Mya; species Mya arenaria. Next base: position 12,724,536 of record NC_069123.1, read on the forward strand.
TAACAATGCAGTGCCGAATATTGTGGAGATAGAATTGAATTTGTATTAATTAATCAGTTGACTTGTGGCGTTTAGGGAACAAAATTAAAATCAAAATATTCAATTAAGTTCCCTTATCACCCAATGTTGTGGAATAGTAAAGTAAAGAAGATTAAACCTCACAGACTTAAACAGTCTTTCACAAATGCTGTCCAGGCTTTTTATGCTTACGAATAACTAACCTCGCGATGTCAGACCAGAAATCATCTTGGCATGAGATTGGATCACTATGGATCATTATGCACCAGTCAATTGTAACCACGGCTCCCACATCCGGGGGTATACCGGGGATAGACCGCGAAATGGGTCATTCTTTTACCTTTCAGGTGGCCCCGCAGTGCCAGGTTTTCCCGGAAAATACAGTGTGGATGGGGCTTAACCTTATGTCCCTTAGGTGCGGGGCATTTGGTGGGGACTTTACCATCAGATTATCTCCGCAGGGCAGGGATTTTAGCTGAGGTTGGCTAGGTCTCCGCTATTCCGGGACCGGGGGGGGGGCATGGTTACAATTGGCTGATGCATTAGCTTGTGTATTCAGATAAAGTTAAGAATATATATTTAGTTATATAAGTTATACTTTGCAATCTAAATAAAAGATTTGAAAAAGGTATCCTTTATCAATAAATGCAAGTATACATAAATGACTGTGCAAATCTTTATGTATCATTCAAATATGAGTACCTTGCAGGGTGAATGTTATTTTGTAAAAATTATACTAAGTGAGCTTTCAAGATTACCTTTCCAATCGCATACACAATGCAGTTTGAAACCTGGATAATTAAAACAAATCTTGGTTGTAGACCATTACTATTAAATATTTGATAAGTCACAGACATTATAAGGTACAGTTTAAAGGGGCTCTACTCAGTTAATGGTGAAAAAGCCAAAAGTTTAAGGAAATTGTAGAAAATTGACATAAACTTGGTATCGATGTGTACAATTAATGCATTGAAACTTACTGATGATCCCCATAGTTTACAAATGATTTATTAATAGCAGTTATTTCGTGTTTTTCCATTAAAAACAGATTACTAGGTATGTCTACCGAGTAGAATTCATTCCTTATGCGTGATCTGCCGTTGATGTTATTACATGATATTAGCGAGTTTGGTATACATCTGGAAAATTCCACCCAGTAAAGGTAAGTCTTCATAGCATAGTGGATACGACACTTCACTGCATTTTTTTTCATTTTGGTATTTTATTTACAATAACGATATCAAATAGTAAAATATTTTATTAAAAAAGTGTCCTTAGATTCGTTACAGGAAAAAAACATTTTTTTGGTGCCAATCTGGTGTACAGTCCCTTTCATAAACAACAAGTGAAGCCAATGCTGTATTAAATTTGAGACAAACAAAAAGAAGACAGCACAAAGTTCAAAAAGTGTGACCAATGTCAGAATACCTTACATAATTTATAAATTTTCATGCGATTCAGACAATTTTAATGCTAGAAATCACAAAAATTCATTCCCTTGAATCATTCCTGTCATAGTTTAAAGCTAAACTCTCACAGATTTACCGTTTTTACAACTTTTTTTTTGTCTTGGAAAAAGCACATCTTCAAACCAATGATATCAGGTTGCTGAACCGTTACTAACTGTTTCAGAATAATGCTTAAAACATCAATTTTTTAACTTTAATATAAAAGTCTGCCATCTAAATTTTGGTCAGCAGTCTTATACAACTGGTTTCCATGGATTTTCGCAAAAATTGGCTCGGTCCAAGACAAAAAATAAAAAAGTTGTCAAATTGAGAGTGCAGCTTTAAACTCATAATAAAATTTCAATGCACTACATTTGACATAATTTTAAACAGATGAAAAAATGTTATTTTTAAAAAGCACAATATATCCTTTATGTGACCTTACATTATAATGAATTTATTCAGATCATAATTAAGTGACTTTTCTTGCACTTAAATGTGAACAAGAAAGCTTGGAATTGAACACTAAATGAAACAAGAATGAAATTAAATGAATCACAACATTTCATCAAAATTATACACACAAATGTTATTTGATATACAAAAAAATGAAACTTTTTAGACTTTCAAAAATTTAACATTTACTAAATACGGTTATATAAAATGATGAATACATTTGTAGGATTTGATATCCGACTAGATGTAACTCGGCTTCGTTCATTTTTCTAAACTTTCTCTCAGTGATGAGGAATAAATTTTATTCACTGCAGTTGTTTTCTTAGTTTATGAAAATAAGAACAATTGAAACAATTCATTAACTACTGTTGATCAGTGCAGATTGTGGGAGGTCATGGTTGAGTTCAATCAACCACCAATAAGCCCTGCCAAAATTGGTTACCGATTGGTCAGTCAGGTGCTTTTGGTAGGCATGATTAGCATGAGTGTTAATTTAAACCATCATTTATGAATGTTAACACAATCATTGAATATTGAAATAACAAGCGAAATGTTAGTTTGAATGATGAAAGCCATGAAATATGTGAGGTATTGAAAAAGAGACCATTTTTTCAGCTTGTATAAAAATGAGAAAATTGTTAAGTAAAATTATTTATTGTTTATCAGGAAAATGTTGAGATCTCATGTTTAGGCCTATAGTGATCATACTTGATTGCTATGTTATTGGCACTTATTGCAATATGTTTTATTCATTGCAATATGTATGTAAAACATTAATTATTATTTTGACTTAAGTTTGTAGATAAGAACTAATGGTATAGGTGATGTGAGGATGATCTCGTAAGTCTTTAAAACCCCTTTTGGTATTGTGAGTTTTTTGCTCCAGTCTTGTTCAGTTTAGCTTTTGAAGATTTTCAAAGTAACTGCAAAACAAGTCCAGCTGTCTAGAAAGACGACTATGTCAAACCCTGACCAGATATAATTTCTTGTCTTTTCAAATTACCAACTTGGCAATGGTTTTATCATAACATAGGGTATTGGTTTTAAAGAACATGTTAGTGTTTTTGTATGTGGAATGAAATATCATAAGTGGCACTAAATTGAACATAAGTTATAGTTCTCATTGATATTACACATAGCCCCAAGTACATGTTGATCTAAGATTTAAGGCTTGGATGGAGTCAGGGCAAGAAAAATGCATGTTAATACATTGTACTTTCCAACGCAAGAACTTTTTGTTTATTCAAGTAAATAAAGCAATCCCCACACCAAGGAACTGTAGTATTGCATAACCAGCTTAATTGACATTATGAGTTGGAGTTCAAATTGCTGCAATTAAAGGCACATCTAGTTTTCAGAATTTTCAAACTCTGATTTAGCAACTTTAATATAGTGATATGAACTACTTTTGCCAAATGAAAGCTTTTTTAGATTTACAAGCACGGGTGAAAAGTATTTGCCAAATGTACTGCAACACCTGATACCTGTTGCCTAGGAATCAAACAAATTCTTGGCACTCCAAATATTACAGTACTATTCAATTTTGAGTGCCTGAAAAGAAAGCTTCTTGATTCTACATTCAACATCTTCTTTCTGTATAACATATTGGACCAGGAGAATCATGAACCTACAACCTTTTGCATCTATTGAGATAGGGAGCTATCAGGACAGTGACAGAGGACAATAAAAGAATGGCCAACTGCTGCATTTATTGAGTTATCTAATGCATACAAATTAAGACGGAGAAAATAGTTCTTAATTTTTCCAAACTACTTCCTTAAGCATCTTGTACATGTATGTAGTTGTCTTTTACAATGATTGTTCAAAGTTACAATGGCCCTGTGGGTTAAAGATGCTCTGTCCATGGGGTAACAGGTTTTGTACATACTAGGGTTATAAGGTTATAGGGTTGTACTGCGTTTTGATTGGAGGTTGTATTCGACTCAAGAAGATTTTTGCAGATTCGGATTTCACAAGGCACAAGTCGAGTAAAATCAAAATCTACAAAAAAACTACCAGAATCAAATATGACATTCCGCCATATCCGGATTAAAACGCAGTACTAATAACCCTTTTATTATATACATTACTGATTAGATCACTTAGAAGCCACATCTTTGCATAATAAATTTCATTTTAAGGATGCACTCACTGGTTTAATGACATCAATTTAATATTGCGCAACATACTTGTTATGACGTGACGTCACAAGGGTGGTCAATCTCATTAAAATCATATCGTGACGTTCACTTCATTTCATTACGTTATAATTATGTTTGGTATTCCATTCTCACTAGCAGTGTGATGAACTGCTGACACCATGTTATGAAATTTGATGGTCAAAGTATTTAAAAGACATTTCAATATATCATACTTTAAAAACGATATTCATCTCATCTTAGTCTACTCAACTTGCTTTGCTATGTACAAAAGTCTGCAGCAGTAATATGAATAGCATTAGCGGCATTAATTACACAGTTTTGCGAGTTTTAAAAAAATGTCAACTAAATAAAGTCTACGACTGAACAAATTGTATCAAGTTCGCACAGTACATGAATTTAAAACTTAATAGTCCGTTGCCTTGGCATATTGGCATATTTCTGGTTCCTAGTGCCATATGGCTATATGATAATGTAATGTTCGTCTGTCATTAAAAGGACACATAGTCATATTTCAAAGATTGCTTAAATTGAGCCGTCTCAATAAGTGGCTTGATACTTCTGTTTCTGTTATTGATGCTGTCGATGAAATATCGAGCTTTACAAGTGAAATAACAAAGCGTTTTTGATATTTTCACTGCAGTGAAAAAAAGAAACTTTAAGAACCACTTTTGATATCAAATGTAGCTATTTTCGAGAAGATCAATATAACGTACATTACTTTTGAAAAAGCAAATAGCATGGCAAAATGGTAATTTTATGCCAATTTAAAAAACAAAATATGCATGGGCTCTTTAGGCGGCACAGACCGCCCTTTGTTTCATTTTAAATGGTAAAGAAAACGAAAAATTATCTTTGTTTTAAGTCATTATTCGAGGCAAAATGTTGCCTTCCGACTTAGTATTTATAACGTAGTTTATCACTTGGTTATATTACACACACTGAATAACCTCTAACAGTTTTTTCTCGGTTTGGCGTAGTTCAACATCAGTACAAACGGAAAAGGACTCAAACATAAAGTAAAGTTGTTTGAGTCATCAAAGTAATGAATACACACTTCCTGTTTAATATTGAAAAGAAAGTGTTTTAAATAAGACAGGGTGCAATGATTTATCAACACAATTGTTAGATAATTTAAGTTTGTTAGGAGTTTGAAATGATTTCGTCAGATGCTTTCCTATGAGATATCAATCAAGCACACCATATGTACTAAAAGAAATATAGTTTTTCTCTTTGCAAGATTGTACTCTATTTCACCTGCGATTTATTTTCTGTTTTCAATGACTATTAAAACTGAAACCGACATGACGGTCCCATTTAATAATTGATCGCATGTGTTAGTATGTTTAATTTGAGATTGCAGGATGGCACGTGAGCAAATTCCATGAAACGTGATAGATTTTATAAGACCTTTGGTCGTAATAGACCGACTGACCGCTGGGTGATAACCTTACAACCGTAGTGTCATTGTCGTACTTGTAGGTCAAGCCATTCTTTAAAGCTGCACTCCCACAGATTTACCGTTTTTACAACTTTTTTTTTAATTTTTGCCTTGGAAAGAGCAAATTTTGCGTATATATCTGTAAACCAATGATAAAAGGTTGCTGGCAAAAGATCAGATCGCAGATTTTCATATTTCCGTTCGAAAATTAATGTTTTATGGCTTAAACCGTTATTACCGTTTTAAAAAAGACATAACACATCCATTTTTGAACTTAATATAAACATCTGCGATCTTATTTTTTGTCAGCAGTCTTATATTACTGGTTTCCATGCATTTTCGCAAAAAAATGGCTCGTTCCAAGACAAAAAAATAAAATAAATAAAAACGGTATATCTGTGAGAGTGCAGCTTCAAAAGTACGGTAAAAAACAATAGGGTCATTGGCTGGTCATTAGACATTCGGAACTCCTCGGTCATTTTCTATCGAAAACAACCTCGGATACATGTATGCCGGTACATCATTAGAAGTAGTTCATAAAAAATTGAACTATAGTATTAATTATATGTTGTGTTTTAACGTGTATTTGTACACCTAAGCTTCAATTGATTGCCAGTGAAGTGTATTATTACACACATACTTAAGATTCCCAAGAGTTAATTTAAGTCATTAAGTTTAACTGCTAAATTGAAATTACTACGCGATCTACTTGCAGCGTAGTTAAAGTGTAAAGAATTCTGACATTGTAAACCGTCCATATGCATCCGAGGTTGTTTTCGATAGAAAATGGCCGATGAGTTCCGAATGCACTGAAGATTCATGGTGAAAGATAGAAACGTACTTTAGTAATTATATGGACTAAATATCCTCTACCGACTGACGATTTTTTAAACAACAGTAAGTCATAGTAACTGTCGAATGCACCCGAAGTGCCATCCAGTTCAATAGATAATGAACTAACTAATTACCAACAATCAGGAAGAACTATCATTATACTATAAGCAGATTACCCCATAATGGTTGACATCAAGTGTGTACTGCACTTGCCCTCCATGAGATCTATGGGGTAATGGTTGACATCAAGTGTGTACTGCACTTGCCCTCTATGAGATCTATCTAGCTATGAAGTTTCAAGTTGATACCTCTTATATTCTTCAAGATATGCCCTGGACAAAACTTTAAGCATGAAAATTAACAAAGAGCAATTACTCTAAAATTAAGAAAGCAAGAGTCACTGTTATTGTTCACTGCACTTGCCCTCCATGAGATCTATCTAGCTATGAAGTTTCAAGTTGATACCTCTTATATTCTTCAAGATATGCCCTGGACAAAACTTTAAGCATGAACATTAACAAAGAGCAATTACTCGAAAATTAAGAAAGCAAGAGTCACTGTTATTGTTCACTGCACTTGCCCTCTATGAGATCTATCTACATATGAAGTTTCAAGTTGATAACTCTTATATTCTTCAAGATATGCCCTGGACAAAACTTTAAGCATGAAAATTAACAAAGAGCAATTACTCTAAAACTAAGAAAGCAAGAGTCACTGTTATTGTTCACTGCACTTGCCCTCCATGAGATTTATCTAGCTATGAAGTTTCAAGTTGATACCTCTTATATTCTTCAAGATATGCCCCAGACAAAACTTTAAGCATGAAAATTAACAAAGAGCAATTACTCGAAAACTAAGAAAGCAAGAGTCACTGTTATTGTGCACTGCACTTGCCCTCTATGAGATCTATCTACATATGAAGTTTCAAGTTGATAACTCTTATATTCGTCAAGATATGCCCTGGACAAAACTTTAAGCATGAAAATTAACAAAGAGCAATTACTCGAAAACTAAGAAAGCAAGAGTCACTGTTATTGTGCACTGCACTTGCCCTCTATGAGATCTATCTACATATGAAGTTTCAAGTTGATAACTCTTATATTCGTCAAGATATGCTCCGGACAAAACTTTAAGCATGAAAATTAACAAAGAGCAATTACTCTAAAACTAAGAAAGCAAGAGTCACTGTTATTGTGCACTGCACTTGCCCTCTATGAGATCTATCTACATATGAAGTTTCAAGTTGATAACTCTTATATTCGTCAAGATATGCCCCTAACAAAACTTGAAGCATTACATTTAACAAAGGGCAATAACTTTAAAAATATGGAAGCAAGAATATTAGTTTGTGCACCGCACTTGCACACAATGAGAACTATCGACATATGAAATTTCAAGTTGATACCACTAATAGTTTAAGAGATATGCACAGGACAAGTGAAAATGGGACGCAGACGCCGCCGATGACAACCAGTAACCCCTATATGTCGCCTAGTCAGGCGACAAAAACATAGCACATACTGGTTCCTCAGTGAAAATTGTGTGTATTTAGCATGTGAAGGTCTCATGATTAGTACAGATACATAAACCGTTGCTATTCTAAATTTACTGCCATTAAGGTGGTTACAGACAAACGCAGTATATTTTGCATTATAACAATATGCAAAATTGCGAAAGATACATGTGTTGTAAGCGATGTGCTACATCAGTAAGTAAGATTAAATTCACTGTACACAACAATATAAATTTTATGTAAGTTCTTGACAGTTTTCTTTTTTTATAACAATGGTATCATCTAGTGTCTAGTCCCTTTAAACCACAAACACATGTAGAAAAGTTCCTCAGATTCTTTTGAAGTTTAAGCAGGTATATTTACACCTCAACTTCCATTCCTTAAATGAACGTCATTTCGGCAATTGCGTTCATCAATCGATGAACGCAACATCTTCGGATATGTTCGGATCACAATTCATTGAATATTTATCTTGTAATTGTTTGTATTGTGTCAGAAGGTCCCGTAAAAAAATAAATCAACATTTTAGAAAGTGTTAGTTTTTAAATTTTAAATATGTAGTTGCCATAACTGTTTGAATTTTACGTGTAACAGTGATTTCAAGTGGTTGATCTTTTCCCGCGATATTGTGACGTCATTTGAAAAAAATGCTTCCGGTTAGAGTCGGGTCGTTCTATTTACAGAATGGGTAGGAATGGGTTACTGAAAAGTTTTTTTTTAAATGAAATTAAGTTTTTTTAACAATTCTTGAATGAAATAATGAACTATTGGTGTAAATATAAGTAATGAATTGCGGGCTTGATGTCATTATCGGGGATATGAACGCAATTGGGCTGGTCAAAGTACTCGTTGGGTCCTTCGGACTCCACACACTTTGACCAGCCCAATTGCGTTCATACCCCGATAATGACATCAAGCCCGCAATTCATTCCTTAAATATAAGTTTTTTTCCTGGGATCTGGGTTTTGTGGTATGTTTTAGAGAAGAAGATATATCTCTATATATGTTAGAGAAAACTTGTGCCCCCTGGGGCGGACCAATTATGAACCCTAGGACATTATTTGAAAAATCTTGCTAAAAGACCACCTGAGCCTTGAATACCAAATATCAAGGGTCTGGCCCATTGCTTTTCAGAGAAGAAAATGTTAATGTTTCAAAATGATGACACTGAACATCCGACGCTGGACGTCAGACATTGATCATCCACAATAGCTTATGGTGAGCACTTTATGCTCAGGTGAGCGTAAAAAAATTAACCCTAAGAATAAATTTAAACAAATTTTTCCAAGGTGCCATAATTCAGACAGAACAATTGCCACCAAACACAAAGCATGTATAAATCACAACAGTTTATTTTTCATTCAATAAGTATCATTTTAAAATCAACAAATGTTTGATTACTGTGGAGTAATACGTAAATGAATTGAGGATTAACATTTTCATGTAAAACATATCCATGTCAAGAGAAAATTGACAAGACCAATTATTCATTTGACCATTAAATAAATCATCATCTAACAAGAAAACCATAAAATCTAATCATTTTACATGACATACCCAGTAGTAATTCTAAAGGAGGAAATTTCAACAAAAAATGTATAACTTAACTGAATAAAAAGTTGCATTCTATAATAAACATTTCAAATAAATTTACATCGTAGTAATAGGTTTAATGTTTGAGAAAGTTATTTTTACATTATAACATAGTATTTTTGTTTAAACATTAAAAGGTTAAGTTCAAGATTTTGTTTATTATTAGTAAAATCTCTTAAAGGCAGCCAACTCCAATCAAAAACGATTCCTTTGCAATGGAATGTATGAAATATTCCAAAAATACAAAAATCAAATTCGGAATCTGCCAAGTTTTTGCCATATAACAAGCTAAGAATTAGGGATTTTTCAATACAAAAATGTAGAATTTGTACTTGGGCTTGGATGCCTTTAATGTGATGGCACATTCAATTATTTAGTCTACTCTAGATTAACCTACCTAACAATTTGACCAGAATGAATTTCATGGCAAGAAAAAAAAACATCTGATTGTATAAGCACCAACAATTAAAACCACACTGAGTGCTGATTGACTAAAACATGTAAAAAGAGGTATCTACATTTTTGTATAAATCTAAGAATACTGTTTTAACTAGTTTTGATTGTCAAGTATGTTATCTTGCAAACATATGTAATGTATAAAACTATAATGAAAAAAACAACAAAAATCACAGTCACATGGATGGCTTATAATACAAATGTATTTCAGTTATAAATTGGAGCATAAATAATTTACTTAAATAAAGTTTTCATATACAGTTTTTCATTTCAATATTTATTGAGTTATAAATTTAGAATGCATATTTTAAATGACAAAAAATTAAATAAATGACACAGGGGTTGGAGGAGAGTTCACACGCAGGGGAAGTAACTATGAGGCATCCTCTGCGGGCGGCTCTGTGGCTGGTTCCTGGCCAGCATCTGGGGCTGGTTCCTGACCTTCAGGTTCCTGTGTGGGTGGGTCCTCTGGCTTGGGCTCCTCAGATGGCGGCTTGGTCCCCTCTGTCTCCTCTCCACCCGCCGCTGCCTTCTCTTCCTGAAGTATAGATGAATAATTATATAAATAAATATTGTATACCAGTACAGTCCATTTTATCATTTATATTATGTATAATGTTTATTATACTCATCATTTAAACATTTATTTATTTATTTTAATATCAAAACATAAACTATTACAGCATTTACTAATTTACTATGACAAGAGACTACAATATAACTTAGTATTTATTTGACTACTACTAAAAACTTGTAACAAACATAGTCATTCCATATGCTTGATTATAGCAGTGGTCAAAATTAACACAAACCCGCAAGCCCTGCACTGGTAAAATGTATTCCGGACTTGCTCAAATTCTGAATTTTATAAAGCAGGGCTTGTTAAAAAAAATTATGCCAAGCTATAGTATATGAATTTGGGCTTGTTCATCCAAAAGTCTAATTTCAATGATTGTTATAGATTAGCTTCTTAAAATCTTTCCCCACAGTCCATAAACAAGAGTGCTGCTGTTGATTTTTCAGTAAAATTAGGGGCAATTTTTATCTCCACAATTATTAAAGCCACAGTTTAATCGGTCATACATGCGCATACTGTCTCTGGCAATATGTGTACCAAGTTTCATTGGAATACATTGTGTTTTTTTTAATGCCAAGGTCAACAGTGCCAAAGACGAACCGAGACTATGAAAGAACTTGGCTTGATTCGTGTTACAACATTTAAAGCATTGCAAATAGTATATAGTAAAATACTGATGTATAAAGGCTACATTGGGTATAAATAATACACATGTCATAATAAAACTGATGTACAACCATGCAAGAGCGAGTATGTAGCAATATAATTAAGACTCAAACTTGAGACTTGAATGTAAAATATCCTTTAAGCATCTATGTTGCCCAATCCCCAGTATCAATGTCATATGCAACTCTGTTTCATTCAAAAACTTGCAAAAACATTTCTAATCCCTTTCCATCATTTTCACCATCATGAAATAATGTCATTATAATGTTAATTTTAATTTCAAATAGAGTGCCTACTAAAATCCTTTACTTATCTTCAGAATTCAAAATACACAAATCCCTTGCAACCAACAGTCTTCCCATTGACTATTAATAGATGGTGCATGCCGTATACTTACTACACTCACTACTGTAAAGAGTACAATATGGAGGGTATTAAAGTCAGGGTTATCATGTCGGAGAAAACAACATAGATACTTAGAACAAATAAATTTGTTACTTATTACACATTCGGAACTCCTCAGCAATTTACCATCCAAAACAACCTTGGATGGATATATGCACGGTTTACAATGTCAGAAATCTTTACATTTAACTACGCTGCAAGTAGATCGCATAGTGATTTCAATTTATCAATTAAACTTAATGACTTAACTCTTGGGAATCTAAATTAATGATGCAATAATACACTTCACTGGCAATCAATTTAAGCTTGAATACACAAATTCATGTTAAAACGCTACAATTAATTTATACTATTATTTAAAATTTTACGAACTACTTCTACTGAATTGTACCAGCATCCTAGGTTGTTTTGGATGGAAAATGGCTGAGGAGTTCCAAATGCGTAATAACAATGCAAGATTGACATTATTTGTATGACACTTACTTAAGTTTGAATTAAGAACAGTAAATGCAGAATTACTGTCAAAACCTTACTAGCATTCTCTGCACATTATCAGATTAACAGTCTAATTTTCAAATTTCACGAAAGTCGATAAATCTCAATCTTGGATTTAGAAGTGAAATTGAGAGGTAAATGTAACAGGTGGTTTTGACACAATCATATTGTGTTCCAACATGTATTTGGAGGAATATTTAAGTCTATATCAAACATTTTTGCCATCAAATATTTTAATGTTCAAACTCATAATCTGCTCTTAACATATTTCTTTGGAAAAAGGTGTCTATCCTATAATTCAATATTGATTGATGTATGATTGATGTTCGATTGATTTTTGATTGATGTTTACTCAGGTAAACTACATTTAAAAAAAATAGTTAACAAGTAATAACTGATAAAAGGGATAAAATAACAGTCATTATCAGTTATAACAAATGGATATAATTATGATCTAAGACTGACATCAAAGAATGAGTTTAAATGGAAGAGACTTAAATATAGATATTGCAAAACCTTATAAAACGACAACAGACCAGACATTGTGTACTTATAATATCATTGTTTTGTAAAAAAAAGTAGGACTATCTTCATTGAAAAAAACAAACATGGTTAAAAAGTATTATGAAACATTTGAACAAGAGTAAGTTATGTATTGGACCAAGGTTTGCCCATAAAAGCCCTCAGGCTTATTTCCAATAAGGTCCTGATGATGGTAAATAAACTGGTACCAAGGTCATTATCAACAACAACAATAAATTTATAGCTTCTGGTGTTACTGGGATATGACTTGGGTTAAGCTAAATAAAAACACGTACAGGTATTATTCTATTAATTGCCCATCCTGTTATAACCGCCCACCCCAACGTTTTAGGCCTGAAAACAACCATTTTTTTTAGAAAATCGTGCAAAAGCATTGCCTCCTATAAATGCCCACCCCCTCTTTATTTTAAAAAAAGCATACCTTTCAAACAACCAGTTTCCTTATTTCCCTCTTTATATATGGACTTTACTTTTTTGGTCTTTACGTCCAAATATTATAATGATGAGCGATTTCCATCAGATAAAAGCAATCGTCTCTAATAAACTCCAATCCCCTACTTGAACTTGGGTATGATTCCAATAAACGCCTGGGCGACTAATAGAATAATGACGGTATATAACTATTTAGAATGCAGTCTGTTCCTCGACCAGTCTGAAACATAATTATATATTCACAGTCTAATAGAGGTAAAACCCTTACCGCTGCCTGCTGTTCTGCAGCCCTTTCTGCCTCTGCCTTCGCTTCCTCTGATGGTTCCTGTGCCTCCATCACCACTGGGAGCTTGGTGGGCGATGTTGTCTCCTTCTTCGCACGCTCTTCCTCTAACTGTACAAGTATAACAAAGGTAAGAAAAGTGCCATAAATCTCACTTTAAGTATTGGTTTGTAAGAAACACTTTCCAACCAAGAAACAGAAAAAGAGTGATAATCAATATCAGCTGACATTGGACAATCACACTAATTAAGTTATTATATACTAAAATGCCTCAATAGATTAACTTTATAGTGTTAAGGAGTTTTTATCTATTTTTTTCAAAACATACTTAACAAAATATAACAAACTGTCTAAACAAATGGCATTGTTCCAATAAAAGCAATTGTCTGCAATATATTTCAGTGCAAAATTCACAGAACCAGTTTTTGTATGTGGCGTGTTTATGTTTGTGTCTCTAGGTCATTGTTGTTTGGGCCCTTGTATTTTGCCTCTTAACAGAGATTATTTGTTAATTTTGGACTATGAGGCTTGTCCCTGTAGTTTTCACTGTATTATTCAAATGAGCCAAATTACCCTTTTCTTCTCTGCTTCCTTCTCAGCTATTCTCTTGGCCTCCTCCCGTCTCTTTTCTCGCAGGACCTGATCACGCTCATAATCCTTCCTCTGTTGTTCAAGCTCCTCCACTTCAGCTTTTTTCTATTAAATGAAATATGAGTTTTAACTAAAATGTAGTGTTGAATAGGTTTACACATTTTTGATCAACAGATAATATAGTGAAACACTGATCCATGTCATTATGATTTTATTATAAGCAAATAGTAATAGCATCTGAACTAAATAGTACAAAAATTGGTTATTACAAAAAGCTATTATTAATACAGTCATAACCTGTTGGCTCAATACCGCTAGGCTAGATTTCCTCTTTGGCTCGAACTGGATTTAAAGAACTGATTCTGTTTAACTTTTTGTAAGCTTTACCGCTTGGCACGATTTCGCAAGACTCAAAGTATTTTGGCCGGTCCCTTGGACATCTAGCCAACAGGTTTTGACTGTCATGTTTATAATTTTGAATAAGAATTAATAACAATAAATTTTTAATACCTGTGTGATGTTGTTTTGATTTTCAACATATTTGTAGAGCCACTGAGAAATATATTCTATAGGATCTCTCGGTCTTTTTTCAGAAACCTCTGACAGACATCTTGATAGGGAGTCACCAAGGGTTTGTTTTAGGTAAGCGGTGTCCATATTTCCTGTAAGGTAAAAAAAAACCAGATTAATGCAATGCCATCATGAAACAAACATTTATATGTATAAGTCTTAGATCTATGGCTGACCAGACACTGTTACCATGGCCAATCCCTCAAACTTGTCAGAATTATTTCACAATGTTCTGTGGCTACTCTCTGAAACATCCCCACATCTGTGGCAAAAAAATGTTGTCAATTTTCTTAATGTGAAATCATCTCAATAAGCATTTCAGGTTTATGCTGGGGATATATAAATAGGGATATGCTGCTATCAATAAATAAGTAATTTCATTAATTATAATCCAAGGAAATAATGTTTGTAAAACTTTAAATATTGTCTTAATATCAAATGGTTCACCAAAAAACTACAAAAGGTCATGGTCAGATCACACAAGATCTTATTCATTGTCAAAATGTACACAAAGTCTAAATTTCATTGCTGCAGCTTGTTAGTCATTTTCTGGTTTAAGAGCATAGTGAACCGACAGAATGTAACCCTGGTTAGAGCTATCCTGGTTCTTTAACAAGCACCAGTGTAAAGCACTGTCACATGGGACCCCAATTTGACATCCCCACCGGAAGACAATTAGTATTTGTTTAGTGGTGCGGCATAGCGGGGAATCAAATCTTGCACAGACCATGGATCCGCCACAATATGAAATTGAAACTTCAGGCAACAATAAATACTGTAATGAGGGCCTCCATACACTTGAAGTATTGTTTCAATTTTTTTTTTAGTTTTATGATAGTGCAATATAATGTATCCAATCATTACAAATGTATTCAGGTATGTACATGTTATGTAAATAAAACGTTTAAGATGTTTATTTACAAGCCTTACACATTTTATCATTTAAGGATTTATCACATTTTTCTTGCGTATATGCTGTATTTACGCAGTAGGGCACATTAACTTTTTGTGCAAGGAACGAATATTGAAAAATGGACATAATATATATGCTTTAACACAGAATCTCAATGGCCCAAAATGGTGACAAAACAATTTGTGCATAAAGGGTAAGCAATATAAAAATGCTAAAAAATATTTGTCTACGTAAATTTATACAATTATTTGGACCATGCACTCTACCAAATGAGCTAACAAGGTGGCTGTTTTTCACCCACAATATATACATTGGTTTGAAGATGTTTACGCAAAAATTTGCTCTTTCAAAGAAAAAATAATAATTGTAAAAATGGTAAATCTGTGAGAGGGTAGCTTTAAACTATGACAGGATTCATTCACCTTGTTCAATAAACAATTATATCATAATAAATTAGAGATCTGGGCAGGAGCCTAACTTTCACATGTGAAAATTCATTTCAAATATTGAGGATTTTTCGATTTAAAAAAAAATAAAATCACACTTTCGGGAGGATAGGGATACCCAACCAGTACCGAAAGAAAGTTGAGAAAAAACATAGGAGTTGACAATGTGTTTTTTTCGTCGGAATTTAGACAAGGTAAAATCCAACATTCCCCACCCACTAATCTAAGACAAAAGCCACATTTGACATCCACTTAACAAAAAAGTGTGCGAAGATATTTCTTTTTAACTTTTATGTACGATCATGTTTAATGTTGATTAAATGATTACTCTAAAATTCACCTGAATTATTCCTTTTTTCGAATTGTTCTGAGGGTTTTTGATCGTAGAATCCAAAAAGCAGATTGTTTACCTTCTCGACAAGCCTCGATTTCAAACGAACTTCCTCTGTGGTACCCTGCGTTATATTGATCCATAGATTCGAAACCGGTAACCAATTTTACTTAACGACTAGGTAAGTGGGCGTCATGTTGCTAAGCTTAGACGCAACCATCAAACTGAAACTAAAAATCATTGGAGCGATAAATCAAGATAGTATCAAGTGTTATTAAAGATAATGGGGACTAATTATGACAATGAGCCAACACTCAGATATGCGGGAATATCAGCAGAGCCATGTCAGCCTACAAATATTCTTTGGACAGACGAACCTTGGCGAGGGAGGGTATTGTACACAGGTGAGTTCAGTTTGTACTCAGTATCGTTTGTACATGAGTTGGCAGCTTTTGCATGCTTTCTTGGGCTTCATACAGTATTGTCGTTTTTTTTTCATTATACAGGACATTAAATATAATAAATTTATTGTTTGTCTTTGAGAATGTGTTTGTTCTTTTGTTGTTGCTCACTTGTTGTTGTTTTTTGTTGTTGTTGTTTTTTTAACATGCATGCATGTCCCTCTCCTCGCGAGTTCTAACTCTCATTTCATTTCGTTTGTGAAGTATATACTGCATGTGATGTATGGGAGTATTAATGTGGATTAAGAATATAAACAGATCATACAGATCATACATTTACAGTACAGAAATTAATTAAGTTAACTTCACAACAATGAAAACATAACATTTACTTTACTATTGAAATGGTGCAGCCCAAACTGTATGACAAATCAACACAATTGCTTTTAAAGGGATATAGATCTGTGTGGCATTTGTGTTTCTCACAGAATATTAAAATGCTATGGACGTTGTTTAAAGATAACCCTATTGAAACTTGCGAGTATTTGCAGATTAGCTTAATACAAGGGTTTGGCAATACAAAGTCTAGACAGCTGCCAAATTGCTGATAATTTCCACTCGAGAGACAGATTTTACAGTCAATGATCTACATTTATTTTTCGATATATGATTAAAATAACCAGGGGAGATTGTGTGCAGTGCTTTTCAATATCAATATCAAATTTAATGCAAGCATATTTAGGACGATTGATTAAAATAAATGTTTGGTTTATTTTAATGGAAAGTAAAAGATCATCCTCAAATTGTTCATGAGTAAACACATGTTTTTTTATATAATTGGGAATTTACCGTCTTATTAAAGTGAGACTCTTATTCAAAATCAATACATGTACACATGTATAACAAACATCAATTTTGACTGATAAAACTATTAACTAAATAATGCATTTATGGCAAATATTAATTACTGATAACAAGATTATAACCCAGTATCTAATAGCAAAAAGCGCAAAAATATTAAATGATTGGTGAATAATTAAAGATTTTCTGTGATCTACTATAATCTCATAAGGTAGAAATACCGTGTTTTATGCTCATTTCCTTCAAATTAAACTCGGTATCCTTCATAAGTACCATTGTTTTCGGCATTTATTCATCCTTTTTGGAATAATTGTGGTAAATCTTATTCGGAGTAAGAGTGCATCTTTAATGCATACTGTCTTGAGCGTTTGCCAACTGAACCACCACAGTTCATCTTGTAAATAAAGAAAGCATATGTAAGATTCCTAATTTGTATCACAAAAATGTCTTTCCTTTAATATAAATGAGGACCTTCACCTCAATGTTTTCAAAATAGAAGTCCTTTTAGATTAATCAATGCTCAAAGTTTAATTTCATTCAATGACAAATGTTACCTGTCAAGCAATTCATATTGAACCTTTCTATGGAACTTGAAATACGCCATTGATATTGACTGGCCATTATCTTATTATTAAAAAATGTAGAGTACACATGGGTAATTCATTAACCAAACGTAACGAGTTCAAACTTTATTTTCCTTAAATGTTTACAAATGGGCGACGTTGTGCCATATTAATATAGAAACTTATTTAAACTATTTAGTATCTAAGAACATTACCACTGCCGAATTTAACGTAGATAGCAAGATATGTGGAACAAAAAATGAAAATATGTAAAAAAAAAAAAGAATGTAATGTTATGTACTCATATGAAAACATTCGATGAAAAGCAGAGGTGACTGGGAATAAATGTTTTCCCAAATTGTGAAATTTTCACTTTTTTGCATTATGAATATGGCACCAGGGCTCAAAATGGCACTCGGATAGATTGGACAGAACTTGCATTGGAATTGCAAAGACAAGGTACAATGAACTGAAGATCACAGAGCCATATTTTACATACTGATGCTAACGCTAGACTTTCAAATACCCCCCCCCCCCCCCATTTTTGTACGCTTCTAACACGTTTGTTTCTGCCCACCAGGTCCGGATGGCAACTGTGATCACCGCGTGACGGTCGAGCCGGAGCACCGGTACGTAGGTATCGGTACCATGTCAGAGGAGGGCACGAGCGAGACGGACTACCTGTGGCGGGCGGCCCCCAGCACACCCTTCCCCCGTCCCCGCACTGCTGGTGTCGGCGAGATTGGCTGGTCCGTCCCAGACTTCCAGGACTGGACTTTACCCAACTCATATCGTCAGATCATGGTAGGTGGTCAGACTTCCAGGACTCCAGACTTACACAGCTCGTATCGTCAAATTATGTATATGAAAGCTGTACAAGAAATTACTTACACGACCCGAACGCCTATTGAATGAGAAACGGGTGCATACATAATACATTTTGATTTAGTAGGCTATTTGATTTTGCCATAGATGCCTTGCTCAAGCTCATCTTTTACCGACAATTTTCTCAATGTGTCTCCTTTTTCAGCTTGGGCATTTTAGACAGGACGTTGAAGACCGGTATTCCCATCAGTACCAAAATGCGTGGTAGGTACGGCGTCGATCACGCATTTGATGTTATAGTCGTTATTATGTTATCTCACTACTCGTTTAACATGAATTAAATGACCATTATGTCGATTGCTATTACTTAAAAGTATTACTAACCTTATTATCCTGAGCCACACCATACAAAAAGTTCGTGTAAAATATATTCATGCGGTAGCTAATTAATGCTTCTTTGAACGTTTTGTTTGTACCTATTGTGTAAAGCCACTAGCGGTTCCAGGGGGGGGGGGGGAGAAAAAAGAGTAATTATACGGCTAAAATTCACCTTTTCGGACTACAAATTGTCAAAATTTTATTGAGGGGGTACCACAGACATCCCTGCCTACACTTTCAACCAAATGTGTTTCGGTTCTGAGTGAGGGAGGGGTGCATATCAAACGGTTACGCCCCTAAGTTACGCCCCTATAACGTCAAATTCTAGATACGCCCCTGATAGCAATCACGGTTAGCAGAAGTCTTTTTTTCAAACGTAACAAAAGGCCGCATTGTCTATATATACATGGAAATGGGGTTAATATTCTGTTTATAAGAGAAAAAGAAAGGTCAATGTTACAGGCACAGAGTTACCCAGCCGGTGGTTCCGTGCACAATGGAATCCGTATTGCAAAATATTAACAATGATTCATTACACATTGTCACTGCAATATCGCATACCGACTCTGCATATATCTATCGATACCCTTCCCCCTTCAGGTACCCCGGTCCGAACGATCGCGTTGAGCCGGGCACGGACGCCGCCCTCATGATGAACGTCTACCAGCCGCGCAGCAGGACGGCCATCGGCGGAAGGAATAACAACGCATACAAAGCTGGTAAGAACGTGCATACTCTAATAAGTTTACAAAATGATTTGGCATTCAGCATTCCTTCAAACCGTATTTGTTGTGGTCTGACATTGGCCGGTACAACCCAGTCCTTCGCACATTCTATCGCATGGGCAGCTTGGAGAGTCATTATGTCTAAACGTTCATCCAATTACTACATACCGCGCTGTTTTTTAAATAGTTTTCTAAGTCATATATCGCCATCGTGCACTTGTATAGACTGATTTTAATCACCTAAATGCTTATACTTTCAACACTGTAGATGGACAAGAGAGTACATCATCAACAGTGACCACGGACCCAGGACCAGGTCAAAGGACCAAGAGCTATCTACGCAAAGATTAATGTATGTTTACAATACGCACTTGACAGCACTTTGTCATTGCTGGTGTCATTCGGAACTCCTCGGCCATTTTTTTATCGAAAACAACCTCGGATGTATTTGGACGGTTAACATACTCAAAAAGCGGTACGTTTAAGTACGCTGCAAGTAGATCGCGAAGTAATATATTATTTAGCAGTTAAACTTGATGACTTAACTCATGGGAATTTTAATTGTGTTTTCAATAATACACATCAATTTAAACTTAGATCAATTAATACAACTCAAAAACACTACATTTAAGTAATGATATAATTCAAGCATTTACGAACTACTTCAACTGATGTACCGGCATACATCCGAGGTTATTTTCGATAAAAATGGCCGAGGAGCTCCGAATGTGCTTGTGTTTCTTATTGTACTATTTTACTTTAAATTTATATGATAAGTTCTACTTTTATCTTGGTGTACATTATCTGTAAGCGGTAATCATAAATTACTGAATAGAGACAACGTGTTTCCGACTACTGGCGAAGCAATTCCGAGACCCAACTACGACATCGTGACAGGTGTACCGACAATTGACCACGTAGCTTCGACTCTGACATGTTGGTTCAACAACATTTCTCATCTATATATAGCTCAACTATTGACCATGTATATTTACCCTGTAGTTCTGTCTATTGACCATGTAGTTTTTACTATTGATCTTGTAGCTCCAACTATTGAGCGCGTAGTTTCACCTATTGCTCATGTAGTTCTGTCTATTGACCATGAACATTTCGACCAAGAATTTCCGATTATTGATCATCTAGACGTTTGACCTTGTAGTTTCTGTTATTGATTTTGTAGTTCTGACTATTGGCCATGTAGACTATTGACCTCGAAGTTCTGACGATTGACCATGTAGGCTATTGACCATAATGTTTTGACTATTGACCATGTAGACTTTTGACCATGAATTTCTGACTATTTACCATGTAAACTAATGACAACGGAAATCTGACTATTGACAATGTAGACTATTGACCACGAAGTTTGACTATTGACCATGTAGACTATCGACCACGAAGTTATGACTATTGATCATGTAGACTATTGGCCAAAAAGTTCTGACTATTGACCATGTAGACTATTGACCACTAAAAATGACTATTGACCATGTAGACTATTGACCATGTAGACTATCGACCACGAAGTTTTGACTATTGATCATGTAGACTATCGACCACTAAGTATGACTATTGACCATGTAGACTATTGACCACTAAGTATGACTACTGACCATGTAGACTATTGGCCACGAAGTTCTGACTATTGGCCAGGCACTTTGTTGACCATAAAGTTTTTACTATTGACCATTTATACCGTTGACAACGAAGTTCTGATTATTGACCATTAAGACTCTTGACCACGAAGTTCTGACTATTGACCATTAAGACTCTTGACCACGAAGTTCTGACTATTGACCATTTAAACTATTGACCACGAAGTTCTGACTATTGACCATTTAGACTATTGACCACGAAGTCCTGACTATTGAGTATGTAGACTATTGACCACAAAGTTCTGACTATTGACCATTTAGACTATTGACCACGAAGTTCTGACTATTGACCATGTAGACTATTGACCACGAAGTTCTGACTATTGACCATGTAGACTATTGACCACGAAGTTCTGACTATTGACCATTTAGGCTATTGACCACGAAGTTCTGACTATTGACCATTTAGACTATTGACCACGAAGTCCTGACTATTGACTATGTAGACTACTGACCACGAAGTTCCGATTATTGACAATCTAGACTATTGACCATGTAGACTACTTAACATGTATTAATTCTGTATAACCGTTCGTGTTCACTTAAATAGATATTTTATTCTTGCATTTCAGAGAATGAAGACACTGCCTTTCTCATGTTCCCCTTCAATAAAACTGCTTTTGGGAATGGTGCAATAGCCTGCAAATGTGATGGAAACCCAACTGTAGTCTGAAACAATCAGTATTAACTTAGCTAATTAGTAGAAAACTAGATATTTTAATTATTTATGTAGAACTATACGTTTTGCTCATATTGAAATGCTTGAACTATATATGATTGTTAATGCTTTTATTGTATTTGTTTAGAATATATTGTTGTTAATGATCGGAGTTCAGTTATGAATGTGTGGATAAATCTTGTTTCTTTTTTCTTATTTGTTATGAATATCCGAAAATTATGCAGTTGACATGCATTTAAGTAAAGTTGACTTCAAAGTATTCTAGGAGTACTTGTTCACAAACTTAACACAAAAAGGAATTTATATTCAGCAAAGTTCACTTTACATACAATGTTATAGCATTTTCTACACAAATATATATGTACATCAGTGCTGTTTTTGTTGCATTTACAATTTTTTTACAAAATTGCTTTTTGAATATAATCCGTACTCTTGGGCCCAACTTAACACAGTGTGCTTGCTTCTTGTTGTGACGTAGATGTTTGGCTTCATTACCACTGCAGTATTAGAATATTATATTGTTACAATCCATTGCTGTTATTATTATTAACAATATTATACACTTCCTGTAATAAACCTTTGAACAAAAAATGTTCTTTATTATATACTTTATGACTCCATTTTGCATCACTAACATTGAAATATGGCAGGTGCCTGGTTAGAAAGGCCCAGTACCAGAAATGCCTGGTTGAAAATGGTCCACTCTGAAAATGTATTAAATAATATTGCATCCATAGAGCAGAAAATTGAATATAACAAGCAAATTCGAAAAGTGTTAACGGCCGCTGAGCTATTAATGGTTTAGGTACCAAACAGTTCAAGATTTAATTGTAATAAAGTACAGTCGAACCCCGTTGTCGGTTTTTATGAAAACTGACAAAAAAATTTTTTTATTTTTTTTTCGCTCGCTCGCTCCAAAGGCCCAGTACCAGAAATGCCTGGTTGAAAATGGTCCACTCTGAAAATGTATTAAATAATATTGCATCCATAGAGCAGAAAATTGAATATAACAAGCAAATTCGAAAAGTGTTAACGGCCGCTGAGCTATTAATGGTTTAGGTACCAAACAGTTCAAGATTTAATTGTAATAAAGTACAGTCGAACCCCGTTGTCGGTTTTTATGAAAACTGACAAAAAAAATTTTTTATTTTTTTTTCGCTCGCTCGCTCCAAAGGCCCAGTACCAGAAATGCCTGGTTGAAAATGGTCCACTCTGAAAATGTATTAAATAATATTGCATCCATAGAGCAGAAAATTGAATATAACAAGCAAATTCGAAAAGTGTTAACGTCCGCTGAGCTATTAATGGTTTAGGTACCAAACAGTTCAAGATTTAATTGTAATAAAGTACAGTCGAACCCCGTTGTCGGTTTTTATGAAAACTGACAAAAAAAAAAATATATTTTTTTTTCGCTCGCTCGCTCCAATTTTTTTTGGCAAAAATCCGAGGAACTAAACATTAATTTGGTGTGGCCTAATAAAGTACAGTGGAACCCCGTTGGCTCGAACTCACAGGGACCGGTGGTTCAAAATATCTTTATTCATAACTGCTAAGCCGATAAAAGAATTTACATTTAAAGAAAGGAATTACGATTATGAATTGGGTGAAGAATAGTTAAGTTATTGTATGGATTTGCTGGTGTAAACTTAGTAGCATAATCGCTTCAAATAGACAAAACAAAGCTTTATTTTAATATTTAAAGGTCGACAGTTCTAATCTAACTGTATCTTGTGTGGAAGCTCTCAGGTAATTTGAACATGTAACTGGACCTTGGTGATGTACTCGATACATGTCGGACATGGAATTATAATGTTTATCATATTTTTTTGTATCTCTGGTGATATAAGCACGAATAAATCATTGAGTTCAAATACACAACGGTATGATATTAAACCCATTAACTTACTTCAGTGATATTCATATTGCTTGATTCATAATGGGCAAATATTGCAAATTCTATCGAAACGTGACGTGTTTTTATTTTTAATCAAGTACCAACAGTTGACATGCAAAAGTAATTAAACGGAGCTTATATTAAATTAACTTCAACAAGATTTCAGATTTTTTCTTATCAATCATATGTTTTCCAGTTTCTCTGACACCATGTATAAACTGCTTTCTTACATATTTGTTTAGCCTAGTTTCATAATTGTTCAAACAGTGAGTTAAATAAGAAATACTTAATCACGTGTTGCATCTCTTCAATTAAAATCTTGTGGAGAGTATCTCAGGGGCGGATCATGAATTTGATGTAAGAGGGGACGTAACTTAGGGGCGGTGCCAGGAGTTGATGTAAGAGGGGACGTAACTTAGAGGCGGATCCAGGAGTTGATGTAAGAGGGGATGTAACTTAGGGGCGGTGCCAGGAGTTGATGTAAGAGGGGACGTAACTTAGGGGCGGATCCAGGAGTTGATGTAAGAGGGGACGTAACTTAGGGGCGTAAGCTGTTGACTGGCCTTTTCCTCCGAACAAAATCTATTTGGTTTAAAATGTTGAAGGGGGTAGTGGGAGGGGGCACCCAGTCCGAAATGGTGCGGTTTTGGCGTATTTTATTAAAAAAAAAATCTTCTATTTTTTAGTAAAAAATAAACTTATTCAACTTGGACGTGTTAAGGGTGGACGGGGGGCGCCGGGTGAAATATATGTGCGGGTAAATTTGGCCCTTTCGCAGCGTATGTTGGCCCTCGAGATCTTGCCCCCAGTTACTTGGAGGAACTGCTGCATGATTGACCTGACACTTCACCTGTAACTGTTAAGGAGATGGCATTTTTACATGTTATTGTATTGGAATTTTTCATTTAAAGCTGCACTCTCACAGATTGAACCGTTTTACAACCTTTTTATTTTTTGTCTTGGAACGAGCCATTTTTTGCGAAAATCCATGGAAACCAGTTATATAAGACGGCTGACAAAAAATCAGATCGCAGATTTATATATTTAAGTTCAAATTTTAATGTTTTATGCATTTTTCTTAAACCGTTAGTAAGGTTTAAGCCATAAAACATTAATTTTCGAACAGAAATATGAGAATCTACGATCTGATTTTTTGTCAGCAGTCTAATATCACTGGTTTTCAGATATTTACGCAAAAAAAAAAAGTTGTCAAAACGGTTAATCTGTGAGGGTGCAGTTTAAAGCTGCACTCTCACAGATTGAACGTTTTGACAACTTTTTTTATTTTTTGTCTTGGAACGAGCCAATATTTTCGAAAATCCATGGCAACCACTTATATACGATTGCTGACAAAATTAGATTGCAGATTTTCATATTTAAGTTAAAAAAAATGATGTTTTATGCATTTTTCTCAAACCGTTAGTAAGGCTTAAAAATAAATTTTCGAACAGAAATATGAAAATCTACGATCTGATTTTTTGTCAGCAAACTAATATCATTGGTTTGCAGATATTTATGCAAAAAATTGCTCTTTCCAAGACAAAAAAATAAAAAAAAGTTGTAAAAATGGTATATCTGTGAGAGTGCAGCTTTAACTTGAAACTTAAAACTTGTTTATTTGATTAAACGCCTAATTTTATAAATATACCCAATGGTGTTTTACACAGTGATGTAAACCAATATAAAATCAACATGAATACAGTTTCATAAAACACACGAAATATACTTAAGACAGGTATATGCGACATTAAACAAATACAATTGTGTGAAAATAATTAGTTAAATTAAAACTGGTGTGTATCTACTATAAAACATGTAAAAAATCTAAGGTATTGATTAAAACAGTCCGCCCACCAACAATATGTTTATTTAGAAAAATGCATAGTAGTCGCCGTAATGCGTTTTCAAGTTCTTCTTAAAATTGACTAAAGATACAGAGTTCCTGATGTTACCTGGAAACTCGTTCCATAGTTTCGGACTAATGCACAAGTCAATTGAAACCACGCCCCCCCCCCCCAGGTCCGGGGATAGCCGGGGAAATGGACCGTGTTTTTACCTTCCAGGTAGCCACGCAGTGCCGGGTGAATGCGGTGGTTTTGTCTTCGCGCCAAAAATAGCGGGGAATGGGCCTTACCTATGGCCTTGGGGTGAGGGGGCTATTAGCGGGGATTTAACCAGCAGTTCGTCTCCGCAGGGCGGGGATTTTACCCGGGCTTGGCTGGACCGAAAGTCAAAGTCCCCGCTATTCCCCGGACCTAATGGAGCCGTGGTTACAATTGACTGGTGCATAACGGTACTGAAACTCCTATCGGCGAAAGTCTTTCTTTTATCGAATGGTATTTTATAAATCCCTCAGACGTATGTGTTGAGTAGATTGCGCTTGGGTCGTTGTTCTTCAAGAAGTTTGGTAAGGTACCCTGGAGCGTTTCCAACTGAGCAGCTGTACATGAAAGTTAAAACTTAAAATCATTTTGAATCATTTTTTCAATTTTCTGTGCAAAAAAATCATTTCCAAACCTATCAGAGTGACCTCTCTTAGATAAACAAAGACTGACTCACTCACACACTGATTCGACAGCGCAGTCTGTATGATTGAGAATACCAGGGGCGTAGCTTGGCAAAAACAATATGTAGGCCCCGTTGTTCTAGGGGGTCCGGGGCATGCCCCCTCCCTCCCCCCGTAAAAGTTTGAAATCCTATATCGCCGCAGCTGTATTTTTGGGCATTTTATGAGGCATAGTTTTAAAGAAAATAAATTTTATAATTTTGCAGTTTTTGCCAAGCTGAAAAGTATATTCCATACATGTTTTAAAGCAGTTCAAATTTTCAAGAAAAAATAAATTAACGATGATTAAAAAACTCTCCATACTGTATTCAGAATATATTTATTATATGTATATATAACCGACCTGTCAATAAACGTAATCAAACTAAGAAACAGGAACTACGTAGAAATCGTACAAATCAAACACTTTTTGAAGCGAAGGCCGGCTACACATACTTCTGAAAAAGTTTAGCTTCCTTCACTTCTTTTAGGCGAATGTATTTATAACATTATTAATGTCCTTGTCTTTGTGAATATGCAGTAGTGCCAACGATGATATCCTGTCTGTGCTCATAGTCGACCGAAAATAGTTCTTGATTCGCTTCATATATAGCGTTAAACGATCGTTCGCATGATGCTGATGTCGGTGGCATTTGTCAACAGTACTCCGAGAATGCTATAAATACACGGGTACGAATCTTTGCTCGTCTGTCGGAGCGTATCTTGGAGCCGAGGCGGTCAACTCTCCGCAATATTCCATCGAACTCTTCATCTCGCAACTTCGTTACCGAAAACTTCAATTGAATGCTGGAGATCTGGAGCATATGCGGCATATATGGACGGAATGATTTCATATTGGCAATCGGTTTGGCAGAAGATACTGTGCCGCGAAGCGGTCTTCATTGCTTAAAATGCGGGTCTCCATTTCCGGTATCAAATGTTCAAGGACAAAATTGAACAGTGTTATTCGCCAACTGTCGGAAACTGTATCTACATCCGGGTTAGCGCTGTGATTTTGCCTACCAGCGTTTATTTGTCTCGACGGGATTATATCAAATTCCGCGGCAAAATTTGTAGCTTGTTCATAGACAGCCTCACCAACTGCATGCAATAGATCGTTATCTTCTTTTTGCAAAAAAAGGTTTATTAATGCAAGCACATGTTCAGCCACTATCAATACTATTAGGAAGTCAAAGCATAGTATCCCTGCCAGATACTGCCCTGCTTTGTTATCTCCGTAGTCATTTAGTGTTTCAAGCGTATGAACTATGTACAACGGGAAATGCGCTTTCTTGAACGTCGCCAGGGCATCGGCGTGACTCGACCACCTTGTTTCGCACAAAGTACGCAGTTTCGTTCGCTGCTTCATTTCCTCTTTAGTGGTGGCATCTCGAGATAACTAGTCCACGAAAGCTGGACAGTTGACATCATTGTTCGAGCACAAGGAATATTTGAGCTGTGAACCAACGCGAGATTCAGGCAATGAGCTTTGCAGTGCACGTTATTAGCATGAGATGATCATTCACGAACAAGATCATGAACTCTTCAATATTTCCCCGAAATGTTTGATGCCCCATCGTAACACTGCGCTCGAACTTTTAAGGCATGAGAATGACAAAATATTGGCTCAAAGTTCAATTCCTTTGACAGAGGCACACTAAACGAAGCCCAAAATTTCCTCTCTTGCTGTATGTATCCTTCTTGTCAACAAATTTGACACAGAGTGACAACTGTTCTTTCGTTGATTTGTCGGTAGCTTCTTCTACAATTGTTGCAAAGTATGGACAGTTCCGACTTTCGCTAAGAATCCTTTCCTTGACCTGTTCAGCGCAAATGTCTATGAGTTCGTTTTTGATGTCAGAGGAAGTGTACTTGGCATCATATTGTGCTCTAGCTTTGTGCTCCGACAGAATTTCATCATTGTGTGCAAATGCAGCTATTTTTTTCAATTTTGAAAAATATTTTTTTAATTGTTTTACTTACGAAACAAATGTGTTAAATTAATATGTATTAGTTTAACAACTCATATGTTGGTTATCCGACTGTGCTGTAGTGGTATAGTGTAGCCTACCACACGAGCGACCTCGATTAGATTCGATCAAGCAAAAAAAAATATTTTCGCCACTCATATTACATTCGTAACCAGTTGGTGATATTTTTTTTTACTTTCGTCTGTCTGTACGCGCGTCCGTCCGAAACCATTATTCTAGAATTATCTCTACAATGTTTAACACTTAAATAGTAGCAGAAAACTAAATGGTAAATAGCTATTGGAGAACAAATGGTTGCGGTATTCTAAGTCAAAGGATGCGGTTTATTGTGTGAACTGTTGCCTGTTTTGGGGGACTGATGGCCGTGAAAAGACGTTTTAACACGTTTACATCTGGTATGACCGATTGGAAGAACTTGTCTACGTTGGTTAAACGTCATGAAAATGAAACGTGTCATATTAATGCTTCCATGCAAATTTAATGACATTATATAATACATAATTAGCATGTCAAGTGGTTACAATTTAAAATCAAGCGCTCAAAAAACTTTGATCTGACTTTCTTGGTTGCTTGGAAGTTTGGTTACTCCACTACCCCACCATTCAATTTTTATCGCATTTTTTTTTTATTTTTTTTTCATTTTTGAGAAAAATGTGTAGGCACGTGCCTAAAGTGAGTAACGCGTCTTCAAATTCTATTTTTAGATTCAATTTGTTACGTGCAGTCTTTTTATAATAATTATGTTTGTTTATTCGATGCAACTTTAGCTACATGTACATCAGATGGGACGGTCTTGCCTTCCAGACCGTATAATTACATTGCCGTACGTTCAAGTGTTCAAATAATTAATATTCTATTCGTTTAATTCATATTTGAAATTATATTGAAAGAATTATTACAGAAATAAAGTTGAAATTGAACTGTAGCTATTATTCTTTCCTAAGATTTAAAACGTTCATTTTTTACAACGAAACGTAAGTAGGTATCTATTTTCAGATTTTCTGAAAATACGAATATGGTTACGATAGAGAATTTCAGAAAACGAATGTATCATGTTTAACTCGTCATCAGACAAACTTTATTATGCGATAATACTGTAAAGCTTTCATTCAATTTTCAATAAGGTTGTGTTGAAGGAAACATTGTTAAAACATGAATTTGAACTTGTTAAATATAATCGTCTGTGGACTTACCGTTTTAAAAAAATAATAATATCAGCTAGTGTATGGACAATTCTATATTATAGAAGTACACGAGATACAGCATGGAGTTAAAACCTTCAGAAATTTATTTCTCGCAGGATTCCATTAACAATGTTTTTGGCAAAAGATGTCGGCATAGTTACCACCTCATTGGAGAAAGTTTGGATGCGATTTGTGAAAACAGGTATTATTTACATTAAAATGTATGCCATGTATAAAACATGTTATTTCATTTGGGTATTCGTTCGTATTTGCGAGTAACGTATACAATAAATCACAGCTGTCCGTCACATAGCTTGATCACTAAAATATGGCCATTCAGTCCTTTTGATATTGTTTTAAAAAATAACCTTTTTTATATGGCCCTTCAGTCCTTTGATATTGTTTAAAAAAAAAATAACAAAAAAAAAAAATGACATTTCAATAAATTTCTAAGAATATAACTTAACTAATTATGTATTATATTCTGTCATTTTGACAGTTGGGATGGTCATGAATTTGATAAAAATAATCCCGTTCTTATTTTTTTTTTGCATCCTATGACTGAATGAGAGACTGCTCGGGTGGGAAATTAACTTATAGTGACTGAAAAGATGAAATGGTTGACCAGACTAATTGAGAGATTGTGACTTAAAAAGTCTAATAATGGGAACACATGTCAACAATCAGCATGGCTGACTGATAGATTGGAACTAAACGTACGTACGAGAATGGTGTGGCGTGGTGCCCCTCCTGCCATGCAACATCGATGCTCTGTAGGGAAAATATGCTAAAATATATTTGCGGGAGGAGCGTCCCTTTCCTTCCACATTGTCTTGTGTGAGATATTGTATCTAAAAAGATGGACGGTGTAGTGTTTGTGTGTGAGTGTGGGACTGACCGCCGGATGCTTGGTTGGTTGGGGCATCGTGCTGATGTTCTGCCGTTCATACAGGGCACACTTTCCCGTCAACGTTTACGTTGACGGGGAGGGTGTCCCCTTTTGCCATTCAACACCGTGTTTATGTGACAGAAAGTATATAGCTAAAAAGACTGACGCGCGGATGGTGCAGGAGAGGTGTCTGAGGGCGAAGTTGTGACTGAAAAAATGGATGCTGCTTGTGCGGGTCGACACCATGGCTGTTTGAGAAATTGTGATCTTAAAGGATGACCGAAAAGGTGTGTCAACGCCTGTCAACTAACAGCATGGCTGATTATTAAAGTTTACTAGAGATTGAAACTAAAACGTTTGGCGGGTGGTGTATTGAAATCTTCTACCAGTTGGCATGTATACAATAATGGTGCACCATTACAATAGCGCCAATATGAAAGTACGCGTGGAGTCCTCCAGCCCAATTGCGTTCATACCCCGATGATGACATCAACCCCGCAATTCATTCCTTAAATATACAGGCAAGTATAAATAGACTGGCAAGTAAAAATAATGTGAATATTTAGACAAATTAAAATGTTTGCTTCGAATCTCATTTTAGAAATTTGCACACAGTAAAACGCTTCATCCGTCACCCGAGCAATTTAACTTGAAAGAGAAGTTATAACATATATTAATGTATTTTAGTTTGTTTTTTATGTTTGACAGCCTGTTAAACAAGTTGTATCTTGAATAACCGGATTTCAGTTGAACATAAATCACTACCATGAAATTTAAGTCAAGATTAAGTTGTATTCCACAAACTAATAAAATGGAGAGATCATATTATAGAATTGAACAAAAGGGCGAGGCCATAAAAGCAACATCTCGAATTATAATGTTTGATTAAGTTGTTACACCTGAACTAAAACAAACCTATAGTTTGAGTGTTAAAACTCAATTAAAACGATCACTATTGGTTATTTGTGACAAAATACCTTTAACTGAAATGAAGTTTTAACTTAAAAATTAGCTCCAGTATTGATTTTATTATCATTATTTATGTAAAATATATCTGAATATTCTGAATAAGAAAACCAATTGTTTATGTACTTAGTTCTGTACATTGTTTGATAATACTTTGGTAATTTGAACGAAGTAGTCCATTTTGACGATGTGTTGAGCCAGAAAGACCAACTGTTATTAAGAAGTATGTCAAACAGAGTAGACATTGCTACCAGCCATTTATTTCTTAGGTTGCCCTTACACAGGAAAATATATTCTGGTGAAAACAGAGTGTGGGCCTTTAAGCTGTTATAACTATGTATTATTAATTGTGTAAAACCATTGCATTGACATTTCAAGTAGCTGTATACTGCGTAAAACCATTCTATGGCATCTTTAGCCTGCAATGTGTACTGAATGTTACGGACAAATGTGGGAGGGTGTGGGAGGGGATATCCCTGTAACCGTAGGGGGTTCAGGTTCGAGGCCGCCGACTGTAGTTACCAAGTGATATTTTAGGTTCTGTAAGCTATCAAGCACTGAGAAACAGTGCTTTCTATAGCTGATCTTCCCTTTAAGGCTTTATATTGATGTCAATACATAGCTTAGCCCTCGATTTTGATGCCATTTTTGGCCATTTTTATATTGTTTTCATTTTTTTCAAATTAATGTTACGCACGTGCGTAAGTGCGTAACGCTGGCTACGCCCCTGCCTTACATACATGTGACTGTCTACTCTTTGTATGTAAAAAGTTGATCAGTCCGTATAACACTATATTTTAAAGATGCACTCTCACTCCAATATAGTTTAATCGTATTTTATTGTAAATAATAAACACACGTGGTATACATATTTTCGACAAACAATATTATTGTAGAATTGGGTTGGGTCACAAGTTATGACAACATTAGAAAATGGCCCTCCCCGAAATGTGTCAGACTAACGTTAGAATTGAAAAGTTATGACAATGTCTATTTGCATGTGAATACAAAAGTAACTTTTAATGGTTACATATTTTTTAGTTCGAAACTGGTTTAAGAAATAGATAAGCGGAAGAGAGAGAGAGAGAGAGAGAGAGAGAGAGAGAGAGAGAGGGAGAGGGAAAGAGAGAGAGAGAGAGAGAGAGAGAGTATCTGAAACGAATCCGTTGTCGCCAAGTCAACTTGGGCTAATCCTACAAGTGTTTAGTAGACAGGCATCCTATTGAACTTCAGTTGTCTTAAATCTTTTAGATGCAACAATACATGAATGCACTCTTTGAAAAATATATGTATTCTGTTCGTTACTTAGATAACTGTAGCCGTGTAACAATTTATAGGCATTCGGTGGGTGATATTGCCTAGTCTGAAGGAATAACTGACGCCTTTGTGTAGTAAAACGACTACATTTGAAAAGAAAGTGTTCAGAATCTTCGATTTCAGCACCACAAACACAGTTAGGAGACATTGTGATATGATTATTGTAAAGATCAGAATTTAAGTTGCTGCAATTGTTACGCATTCGAGCATGATGGACTGAAGTGGATCTTTCGCCTTCGATATAGAATGTAGGGACTTTGGGGACAGTATACATAGATTTCATTTTACCTTTAAACGTGGGCAATGATACTGCATTTTTTATGGAGTTGTCAAGATCGTTCCACATCCTCAATGCGGATGAAAGTATAGGCTGTGCAAAAATTTGAGTTCTTCTATGTAATGTTTGAAAGTTTTCAGAGTTTCGTAAATAGTACGTGTAGTTACTAAAAGCTTGCACACTTACAATTGCTCGAGATAAGGTGTATTTATATACTAATGGCAGCTTTTGAATTGTTCTTCTATCCGTAAGGGACACCCAGCCAATTTCTTTTAGTAGATTGCGTATTGATACGGATCGTGTAAGACCGGTACCTACGCGAGCAGCCTCATATTGAATTTTGTCTAGAGTATCTTTTTTTGAATTGGGCACAATTATCCCATAGAAGTGATCCGTATTCTAAATGCGGACGGAGGTATGATAAGTATATGTGGTTAAGTGTTTTTCTGTGTAGTTTGAATTTCATCATTTTTATTGTTCCAAGAATTGTTGACGCTGTTGCGATGATATTAGGGATATGTTGGTGCCATGACCCATCGTTACTGATTGTTAAGCGGAGATGCTTGTGGTGATCAACAAACTGAACAACGAAAAGAAGTTTGGGACTATTTCTTTGACAATATGTCAGAAACATTGCTTCTATTTTAGCGGGATTAAAGTTAACCAACCATTGTTTTGACCATGCTAAGATTGAATTAGGATCGTGGTTTATTGTGTCTTCTATCATATTTACGTCACGGGAGGAAACAGCTAAAGAACTGTCGACTGCGAAAAGACGAGTTATGCTTAGTAGAGCATCTGCTATGTCATTTACATAGATAAGAAAAAGTAGAGGCCCTAACACGAATCCTTTAGGGACACCACCTTCTAACACTCTTAATTCTGAAAAGGATGATTTAGCACGAATACCTTTTGGTTTCGGCTTTTTAAGTAATCTGTTTGCCAATCCAATAAATTTCCATTTATACCGTATTGCTTTAGTTTGAAAATGAGACCTTTGTGCCACACTCTGTCAAAGTCCTTGGATATGTCGCAAAATACAATACATGTTGATTCTTTGTCATCATAAGCTTTACAAATTTGGTTATAAATGTCAACTAGCTGATATTGAGTCTAATGACCTGGTAAAAAGCCAGATTGCTTTTTAAATATTAAGTCATTACCATTAAGATGGTTATAAATATTTCTAAACATAATTCTTTCCATGACTTTACCAACACAGCTTATTAAGGAGATCGGTCTATAGTTAGAAGGTTCGCCCGGTGCACCCTTTTTAAAAAGAGGCATAGCATTAGCAGTTTTTCAATACTCGAGATATTTTCTTTTTATCAAAGACTTGTTAAATAAGAAACACAGGGGAAGGCATACCGCTTTTTGATGTAGCTTTCATAATTTTGGGACTAATTCCGTCTGGGCCTATAGCTTTGTTAACATTAAGGTTTTCTAAAACATCAGTTACATCCCGTTCTGTAATTACGAAGTTAGATAGATATACTCCAATATAAGATTTACCACAATTAATACAATTGTTTAAACATATCAAAAGGGATGAATAAATGTCAAAAACAATGGTTTTTATGAAGGATACCGAGTTTAATTTGAAAGAAAGGTCCAGAAAACACGGTATCTTATCAATAAATCTTTTAGCATTCACCAATCATTTAATATTTTTTGCGTTTTCAGCTATTAAATACACGGCGACAATCTTGTTAATCAGTAATTAATATTTTCCATAAATGCATTATTTAGTAAGTAGGTAAAGGTTTATTACTCAAAATTTATGTTTGCCTTGTTTGGTGTACATAATAGTCTCATAAAGTAGAAAGACCGTGTTTTATGAAAATTGCTGTCAAATTTAACTCGGTATCCATCGTAAGAAACAATGTTTCGACAAAAGAATCTGTATATATTTTAAAGTGCTTCATTTTTTAAAACAAAAGTTCATCAAACCGGCGCGCAGGTCTATTGCGATTTATATTCGGAATCTATATCCATTGACATGCGTGTCGTACATACGAATACATTTATTTACAGGGGATACAACTCTTTCAAACGTTTTACTCATATGTTTATATACAGTCGATGTGTTAAAGGGGTGGATGGTGGGCAGTCGCAATGGCATAAAATATAAAGCACTTTAAAATATATACAGATTTTTTTGTCGATGGTTAAGATTTCCTATCGTCATTTTTGCAATCCCACGAGTAGTGTGTGTTTCCTCTTAGAATTGCATTTTTTAATTATGCTGTATCATAACTGCATATATATATTGTAGCATCGTAATTATGGCCATACCCAAATTGTTACAAGTATGAATTAGAGTAACGAACAAGTGAAACTCTTTGAAAAAAAATGTACACATCCGGGTGCATTACTGCGAGAGCCCGTCGATGGCAGAGCCTTATTTCTTAATACTACTATTACTAATAATAATAATAAATAATAATAATAATAAAAACAAAACATTACTAGAAATATATCGAGAGTCCGGTTTTTCTAAACGGCACAAATCATTAAGCAATATTTTGTCCCAATGGAAAGGGCTGGCGAAAACCTTTCAGATTGGAAAAAAACTCTCAATAGTTGTCTAAATCCCTACCTCAGAAGCGGGGGGGGGGTCATTTTTTGCCTAACAGGGTCTGTTAAAATTTCAATTGTCGAAGTGACAGGAAGTCACTCGTAGTCTCACATCTCATGTATGCCCGCCACACTTGTTTCACAACTTATGTAAAACACGTATATCTTTCAGTTTGTAATCAGTTGTGGTAGTGGAACACCTTAAACTTCATAGACACTACTCATATAGTCATCTTTGTTTTTTAGGTGCAATATTCATTCTATCCCGACGATATCTGTCATGAAAAAGAACGGAAGATGGATAACTTCCGACAATCGCCGATTGTGGGTCTTTCGACAGCTTGAACGTCTTGGAAAATGCAAAACTGTACCCGTCCACACCACTGACCACATACCCGCGGGGAAGATGACGGCACTTAATAGCGGCGACTCAGTACGCGTGCGCGGAAATCCTGGTGGAAGGTGGCATCTGAAACCCAAACCCAAACCGGTTATAAACCAACAGTTTACATCATACTCACGTCCATCGAGTGACATACACACGCCCTTACTGAATAGATCATATCTTCGTGAGCATGAAAGGAATTCGACACCTTGTACAATTCGACCATATCCTCCACCTGCCATATATGGCTACACTACTCCCGTATCTGAACCGGTTATAAACCAACAGTATACATCAAACTCACATCCATCGTGTGACATACACACGCCCTTACTGAATAGATCATATCTTCGTGAACATAAAATGAATTCGACACCTTGTACAGTTCGACCAAAGACTACACCTGCCATATATGGCTACACCAGTCCCGTATCTGAACCGGTTATAAACCAACAGTATACATCAAACTCACGTCCATCGTGTGACATACACACGCCCTTACTGAATAGATCATATCTTCGTGAACATAAAAGGAATTCGACACCTTGTACAGTTCGACCAAAGACTACACCTGCCATATATGGCTACACCAGTCCCGTATCTGAACCGGTTATAAACCAACAGTATACATCAAACTCACGTCCATCGTGTGACATACACACGCCCTTACTGAATAGATCATATCTTCGTGAACATAAAAGGAATTCGACACCTTGTACAGTTCGACCAAAGACTACACCTGCCATATATGGCTACACCAGTCCCGTATCTGAACCGGTTATAAACCAACAGTATACATCAAACTCACGTCCATCGTGTGACATACACACGCCCTTACTGAATAGATCATATCTTCGTGAACATAAAAGGAATTCGACACCTTGTACAGTTCGACCAAAGACTACACCTGCCATATATGGCTACACCAGTCCCGTATCTGAACCGGTTATAAACCAACAGTATACATCAAACTCACGTCCATCGTGTGACATACACACGCCCTTACTGAATAGATCATATCTTCGTGAACATAAAAGGAATTCGACACCTTGTACAGTTCGACCAAAGACTACACCTGCCATATATGGCTACACCAGTCCCGTATCTGAACCGGTTATAAACCAACAGTATACATCAAACTCACGTCCATCGAGTGACATACACACGCCTTTACTGAATAGATAATATCTTTGTGACTATGAAAGGAATTCGACACCTTGTACAGTTCCACCAAAGCCTACACCTGCTACATATGACTACACTTCTCCCGTATCTGAGACGGTTATAAACCAACAGTTTACTTCATACTCACGTCCATCGAGTGACATACACACGCCTTTACTGAATGGATCATATCTTCGTGAACATGAAAGGAATTCGACACCTTGTACAGTTAGACCAAAACCTACACCTGCCATGTATAGCCACACTACTCCCGAACCGGTTATAAACCAACAGTATACATCATACTCACGGCCATCGAGTGACATACACACGCCCTTACTGAATAGAACATATCTTCGTGAACATGAAAGGAATTCGACACCGCATACATATCACTACCCTACTCCCACATCTGACTACTCACCACGAAGGGAGATAAATGATGATAATACACAGTATAGGCCTGCTCAAACGGAACAAAAGAAGATAGATTGTTGTACGATTTTATAAAGTAGGGTATGTTTGAGAGACTCGAGCATATCTGTAAATGTACATGTCATTTCTTGTTCCAATGTTTAAAATGTTTCATACCAAAAATCCCACTATCACAAGGTGTAAATACATCTTGGTTTACAAGTTTGTACAAACTTTATCAGAATGTTCTGAAACATGTCATTTGCAATGTGAAAATGTAATTTGGCATATAGTATACCACATGTATTTCAATTGCACATCCATTGCTTTTAGTCGCGCATACAACATAGATTTCGTAAAGAAGTATCGATAAAAAACAGCATTTTTGTACTTGAAATGGTACTTTTAATAATGTTTAGTGTGCTTTATCATGTTTTGTTTTTTAATATTTCACTACTGTTTATTGCATTTATGTGCATTTAGATTTCTTTATCATATGAATTGTTATTAAAGCGTTCTTCTTTTTTTTCAAATGTCTTATTTACTGCGTTTGAAATTATCAAAACAATTTTCAAAATGAATTATGGATTTAACAGTACAAAGTGGGCGATCTTTAATGTATTTTAATACTCATTCAACCATAATCATTGTAATCGTCAATAACATAGAGTTACTTTTATCCTTGAATGCGTTTTCAATACAAATTGGTAAAAGTCGTACGCTATTTAATATTTTGAATCATAGTTCCACAAGCACTATTGGGCAATCATTATCATTATATATTTTTTTTTAATTTAGCCAATACATACATAGCAATGAAACATAAACAAGCGGTGTTATACATATACGCAGTAATGTGCTTTAAATTCTTAAATTTGACTGAAATCGTTACGACATATAGATCAGAATATTGTGTGTAACGGCATTACAACAGGTCTGTTCATAAGTAGTTTATATACTCCCCGAACATAATGTTCATAAACCCTTAAAGGAGGTATATGAAACACGGTAGCACGTTAAGTATGCAACCAGTAAACAGCTGAAAAATGCTTTTAATTGCATTGACAAATAGACAAGTGTATATCGATACCGTCGGGGCATTTAATTTCAAAGGCATCCTATGATGAAAAACATCATGCATTAATTTAATTTGTAAATTTCTAGAAAATAATAAACCAATTGCAATTGTAGTTTAAGCAAATAAACACACACACTGTATATATTCTCATAGTTGAAATAAAGCAAAGTTGTATAAAAAATATGCTGTTGTAAAGATAAACTCCCGTTTCAGTGTAGTGTATACCTGTAAGATCGATTCAATGCTTTACCTGTGCGTTATGGATATGCTCAACCATAGATGGTGTTAAAACTTAAAACCATCATGCTTAATAACTACAGGATACTTTAAATATGTGGTTTACAGTTATTTAGCATTTATCTATATATATATATACATAAATTATATCAATTAACAGAATGTTACTCACATATTAATATGAAATGTGTGAAATGGATTGTTTCCGCTAATTCCAAGACAAAAAAATAAAAAAGTTAAAAAACGGTTAATCTGTGAGAGTGCAGCTTTAAGCTGAAATTATTATAAGATATTTGAATAGTGTAACAATGTGTGAATTCTTAATGGATCGTGCAGAGCATAGCAGACACTCTCAAGCATGAAGGACGAATTAACTACGAAAATATATTCGATTTAGTTACTTTGGTGAAATGAGTAATCATGTTTTTAGGCTGCTCATGACATTCGTGATTTGGCAGTCTATCGGTTACACGTTTATACAAGTAAAAGTAATGAAATTAGCACACATGGTTTAAGGCTGCTCATGACATTCTTGTTGGGACTGTCTATCGGGTACATGTGTATATAAGTCAGTGTAATGAAATGAACACACATGGTCTAAGGCTGCTCATGACATTCCTGTTTGGACTGTCTATCGGATACATGTTTAATGAGTTTCTTTCGGGAAAATGTGATCATATTGCCGAGGAGGAAAACAGCTACGTGTCTGACATTCTTCAAAAGAATGGAGTTTTATCCGAACATCATGTTGGTAAATATCAGTCATCGTAGTACGTTCAAAGGTGGCAGAATTAGTCAGAAATGGCGAAAAACATATATTTTGATATAATCATATCCATTTTTTTTCACAATCTATGTCAGAAACTGCCACCTAAAAGGACGTTTCTATGAATATTTTTTCTTAAATACACATTATAATATGGAATTTATTGGGTTCACTTCTTAAGTATTTAAGGGTTGTTTTGTTACGATAGTAATGAAATGGAAACTACAAATAAAAAGCTTAGCTACCAGAACAAATTATGCCTTTCTCAATGCCACAAAATCAAACGCCAAATAGCAAACAAATCTCAAAAAAAAAAAACGAAAAAAAAATCGATAAAATAAATATTGTAAGGTACCTCCTTGGAAGTATTCATTTAGTTAGGCTGGACATTACATACTGTTTGGGTTTGTTATCATGTGTATATATATAATTCTAATTGGGCGTAAGAAACAGCAACATCATCATTGCAGTAGACACATTTGACAAGTACTGGGATTGTCTCTGTAGTTTTCATTATGCGTTGTGTAGAAGATAAGCTAGTATTTTAACACATATATCAAGCATAAAGAACATTTCCAAGTTGCATTTCAATTTTATAATTTATAAGTACATCAATACTCTCAAATTGGCACTCATCATTATAATGCAAACTCTGTCTTAGCCGAGACAAGCGTGGTTGCCGACCTTCTTCGGGAGAAGGTGAGGGTTCTATGTTGGGTCATGACCTTACCTGCTAATCATTTCACTCGGGCTGAGCATGTGAAGAACACGTGGGGCGGACGTTGCAACATTCTATGTGAGTGTTTCTTTATAGCTGCATGTTCTGTTTGTAATGATTTCTCTTGTAATTTTTAACTTGTTTAATGATTCAAAACTGATTTATAAGGCATTTTACATGTAATTTACCAAATTATTGCAATATACGAACTAAACTCTGAGGAAATTGTTTTTAATAGATATACTTTGAAGGTACACATCACATACGAACGGTGTCTCTAAACAAGGACTTTGTTAATGTCTTGGCAGCTAAGCCTGTGCATTAAATTTTCATTAGTACTTTATGTACCACATATGACATGCCTTCTTTTGTCATAACTTCCAGTATTTATGTCAACCGGTCGCGAAGACGCTTTGCCGACAGTCGTTCTTCCGGTTGAGGAAGGTCGGGAACACTTGTGGATGAAAACCAAGATGGCGTTTAAGCATGTGTACGAGCACTTCCGGGATAAAGCTGACTGGTTCCTCAAAGCCGATGATGATACATACGTCATCGTTGAAAATTTGAGGTAAAACAATTAACAGGCTTCGATATTTCCATGGTATTTTCAAGTAAGTCACATTGAAAATTTTAAATGCAAAAGAAATATGATTTGTTAAAGTGTTTGATTAATTGATATCCAAAATAAAACTTAATAATCACCTTATCTGTCAGAAAGATCACCTTATCACCTTATCTGTCAAAAAGCCAATATTGCAATAACTACAGGAATCAAACAAATTGTTACATTGTCATCGCGGATAAAACAGTTCGAATAATTTGTCTCCTTACGAAAGGTACATGTTAAAGGACAAAGATGCCATGAAACCAGTCTACTTTGGGCGTCACTTTAAGGCAGGAAAAGGCAAGGGATTTATGTCTGGTGGAGCGGGCTATGTGCTCAGTAAAAGGGCCCTTACGGTTTGTTAACTGTTAATAAGTACTATTAATAAGTGATATTAATAAGCTTGTCCCTGAAGTTTCCGTTTTATTATTGTAGATGTTATTTATTGACATTTAAATTTTACTGTTACCTAAAAATATCATTTGAATAATGAGTAATAA
This sequence comes from Mya arenaria, assembly GCF_026914265.1. NCBI lineage: Eukaryota > Metazoa > Mollusca > Bivalvia > Myida > Myidae > Mya > Mya arenaria. The sequence continues at coordinate 12,766,299 of NC_069123.1, forward strand.
TGGATTATTAAACGGCATTGTGAGCTATTCACATTTTATTTATTTCTTTTTTTATATGTAAACATCTTTAATTAACATGCATGTATCAGCCAAATTCTAATCATTGACACATTTATGGAAGAGAAAAATTTGAAAATTGACCCTAACAGTTTTGTTCTTTAAACATTATAATTAAAGACGATCATATCTTCAGATTGACATAGCAAAATTTAGCTACACAGATTTGAGTAATAAAATCATTATCAATGATTTATTTATAAGGGGAAACATCCTGATAACTGGGGAAATCATTAGGACTACACATATTTTTAATACCATTAAAGTCAGAAACACAAACTATTATGCTCTTTTAAGTTGTTTAATAATTGCATTAGGCATAACAAAATATAATTATTTAAACAAAGGATGAATGTTTCATTTAACTCTTTATATAAACATAGAACAATTTGAAATCAAAGTAAATGTTATCATTAACTGTTACTGGTCATGCTACTTAATTTACAGCAGCTGTACACCTCTCTGAGTGACCCTTCGAAGTGCGAGCTGTCGACCAGAGGAGCAGAGGACGTTGAGCTGGGCAAGTGTCTCGAAATGGCTGGAGTCAAGCCTGGTGACTCAAGGTAACACATATGAGTTAAGACTGAATGTGGGTGGTAGGTTTGTGTTTGCTTTTTAATGAATTTATAAATAATTTCCTAAGTTGACTACTCACAAACCTGTAAAAAACATCATTGATCTCCGGATTTTGCTGGTTTGCCCTCCATTGGTGAACAGTGGATAATGAATTTATGTTTGATGCATTGTGTCTCATGTCGGCTAGTCTTTGAAATATAAGGCTTCTTGTATTTGGCTTATCACTGTTGTTGTCTTTGTATTATGAACACGTGTACTATAACGTATTCTAGTATTCTACTACCATCCAATTTATTTTCATATAAACGTTTACATTCTTTGGTAATACGAGTATTTGTGTGCTCTCCTGAAATCGTTAGTGCCTTTAACATCCTTTGGTCTGTACAGTTTAGCTTTTGAAATGTGTGCCATAAACATTCTTTGGTAATACGAGTATTTGTGTGCTCTCTTGAAATCGTTAGTGCCTTTAACATCCTTTGGTCTGTACAGTTTAGCTTTTGAAATGTGTGCCATAAACATTCTTTGGTAATACGAGTATTTGTGTGCTCTCTTGAAATCGTTAGTGCCTTTAACATCCTTTGGTCTGTACAGTTTAGCTTTTGAAATGTGTGCCATAAACATTCTTTGGTAATACGAGTATTTGTGTGCTCTCTTGAAATCGTTAGTGCCTTTAACATCTTTTGGTCTGTACAGTTTAGCTTTTGAAATGTGTGCCATAAACATTCTTTGGTAATACGAGTATTTGTGTGCTCTCTTGAAATCGTTAGTGCCTTTAACATCCTTTGGTCTGTACAGTTTAGCTTTTGAAATGTGTGCCATAAACATTCTTTGGTAATACGAGTATTTGTGTGCTCTCTTGAAATCGTTAGTGCCTTTAACATCCTTTGGTCTGTACAGTTTAGCTTTTGAAATGTGTGCCATAAACATTCTTTGGTAATACGAGTATTTGTGTGCTCTCTTGAAATCGTTAGTGCCTTTAACATCCTTTGGTCTGTACAGTTTAGCTTTTGAAATGTGTGCAATAAACATAATGGTAGGTGTTGCTGATGCATATGTCCCTTATTTTCATTTGCATTGCTTAGTGCTCAGTGGATTGTTAAGATCGTTCGACGAATGGCAGAAGGTAGCTTAAAATAATATTTATGTACTGTTGTGATACCTTCCAACGTTAAGCACACGATACTGAACCATACTACTTGCTTATGTTTATCGCGTCTTATACGTTATGATCGTTCTCGCCAGAATAATTCTCCTGACAAACACATAGAGGTGACATGTGTGATTTATTTTCAACTCGTGGTCAAAACTCACCAACTGAGTAAAATTAAAATTATATCGTTCCCATGACTAACATATCATGCGATGAGTAATGCGGGGTCACGAGATAAATACGTCGATTCATAACGATATAGTAGCTGTGGCCACGACATGGCTTACACATTAGAACAAGTAACAAGTCATGGCCACGAGAGGAAAAATAACACAGGTCACCTCTATACCACCGACCGCATAATTGTCGCCCCTACCTCTTAAATTGAAACTTCCTGCTTTAGTTTTTTCTGTAATACGTTAATTTTCATGACGTAAGTTGTATTAAATCCGTTTAATGATACAATGTGGCCTTCAGCGACATGCCAAGTATTGAGAAACGTAAGCGATGATCTTATTTAAGGACATGCGAGAAGGGCCTTAAAGATATACAAAACGAGAAAAAAACAATGTCACAAAACAAGAATGGCAGACAACACATGCATCAAAATATCGTTATCAATAAATGTTGGGGTAACCACATTTAAACGTTCATGTAAACATGAATTATCTAGGGGTTTAAACTAATGTATTTGCCCAATGTCACTTTACATTGGTCTTTGGTTTCTAAATCGTGTTGACCTATTTGTCTGTTTATCAAAGGGACGGGATGAAAGAGACGTTTCATCCATTCATACCAGAACATCACCTCATTTCTGGAGCGTTACAAGATAATTTGTGGTACTGGTCGCTAAACAAATACCCTGTAGTTCAGGTAAGTTTCGAAATTAAAAGAAATGCCTAAATAATCATCGTTGTGAAAAACAACAACAAAACGTGAGTACGTACTAAGTTACAGATAATATTCATTTGCATAAAGAAAACAGCGATATCACATTATATGCGATATACCTTTGCGTAATTGGTCATTGAGGAGTTACCACAAGATGGAAACAGTTTAAAACATACTTTCGTTAATAAAGAATTATGAAAAATCACATGACGGACTTGAAAGTCACTTCAGACAATATCTTACTTTGCAGGGACCTGGTTGCTGTAGCGACTATGCCATCAGTTTTCACTACGTAAATCCAAATATGATGCATGTACTTGAGTATATGGTCTACCATCTTAAACCGTATGGAAGAAACTTGATAACCAACGTGATAAATTGTGATGAAATCCATAGAACATTGACGTGATTTATCAGACCAACACAGTGTAGTTGACCTTGTGTTTTTTTATAAAAAGAAATGTGAAACTGATACTTTCCCTAGCATCTAAAATGCATTATATAAATAAACGTTCAATATATTGAAGAGATTTTTTTTCATTTTTCTTAGCCTGAGTCTGGAAATAAAATTCAATGGGTTAGTACGTATCGATTCTGGTGCAAATCTGATTGGTCGAGAGAAATGTCACATGAGCAGTTAGCACTGGCTTATAATTATTTTGTTAATGTTTATCTCTTAACTTTACAATATTTTTGGTGGTTTTATGTTGTTTTATGCCACACCTGTCTTCGTTCAATATCACTTGACTGGTCAGCAAAATTTTTGGCTCCTTGGCTTGGCATCTGCAAGCAAAACATATCTCGAAATATGGGAGTTCGTATTCCGAGCCAGTGCAATACGGCCGTATATCACCCTGCTAACGAAACGCCATTACACGTAAGGAACTATGTCAAAAGTGACTTCATAAAACAAAATAGTCTTTCCATAAACTGACACTTATTACGAAAATGTGTTTTTAAGACATTTAAACCAGTTATGAAAATAATAAAAGTTAATTTCATGCGACTAACATGCATTTTGGCAATACTCCATCCCAGTCGAATAAAACTTTCCGGGTCAAAATGCAGAACTAATATCCGTATTGTGTCATTAAGTTATAATTTTATTTTGTCTCGTAAATTAACAAAACTGATCAGTATTCATAGATACATTTGAATAAATATGGATATTTCGAGAGTTATTGTATATATATGGACGTTTACAAATGCTATAGATGTGTCCACAAGTTATCGGTTTAATTTCTGATTGAGCGTGCTTTGTACGAGTATACCCCAATGCCAAATCCATCGATACAAATGTACAATATCGACTCGACTGGATCTTTTGAGCAGGGTAATAAGCTTTAAACCCGGAAGATTTGAATATTTAATTTAGAAACCTGAGCTTATCACTTCATGGTTACTATCTGTTATACGTAGTGGAAATGGAAAACAGAAACGCGCATTTATTAAGTAAAACATACTCTTACGATAAATGAAATGTTAAGGAGCTTAGAAGACAAATCGACGCAATGCAGAAGAAAACATTCAACTTTTAACAGAAGGTGGAAATCATTTGATGCATAGCAGACATAGAGCATCTACAAGTGGATAACCGGTTGATATTCAAAGATGTCGGAACCTCTATGTTGTAATATCCACGGGGAACTGGTGACAGCATTATGTGTCACACATAAAGATTTTTTGTGCACGCAGTGTCTTATTTCCAGTGATCACAATACCTGTGTAAAGAATGTATTGACAAAATTCAACACAGAAAAAGACAAATGTTTCATTAAGTGTATTAGTGTACGTAATCAAATGTCATGTAAAGAGAACGAAGTCAAGAAACGCATGGAAAAAATACAATCAGGTAAAGAAAGATTGGAATTGGAGATAAACGCAACATTTGACCGCCTGAAGGAAAAACTAGAAGAGATGCGAGGAAACACTCTTCAAGAGTTAGCTGATGCTGAAAGTAAAATGGGCAATACATACAAACAAAAAACAGAAAAAATCGAAGGCTTCCGTGAAAATATAAAAACTATGTTTGATTCTGTCGAGGCAGGAAAAGTTGAAGAATTGAAAAGGCAGCTGGAGAAAACTGAACTGGATATGTTAAGCACATTTGAAATTCCTTCGGAAATGAAAGCACAATATTCATTTAGTAACAACATATTAGAAATTCTGAACAGCAAAGACAGCTGTGGTAAGCTATGGTTCGAAGAGTATGATCATTACGAGCCAATTAATGTAGACAACAAGAAACCCGAGCATTACGGGTCTGAAGATTACTACGAGCTTAAAGCTGGAGCAAAAACAGATACAGATATATGTACGACAGATGGAAAAGACGGCCCACCTCCCAAGAGCGAAACACCTACTCCTGAGGTCACCGAACTTGCAAAAAACAAGAATCACAGTTACATTCTGTCTGATCATTCTGATATTCAGAAAACACCTGAATTCGTTGAAATAATTTTTACATCACATGGTCTTGTATTGTTAGATTCTGCTAATGGCGTTCTTGTTCTTTCTGACGATAAGGACGGGAAAATTAAGAATGTCATGAAATTGCCTTTTACGCCTGAAAGTATGACCGGTGTTTCATCAGATAGAATTGCTGTTCTGGGAAAAACTGAAACTGGGACATGTATTCAAGTTTATAAATCTAGCTTGAAAGGATTGACAGAGAAACCGAAAGAGTCCTTCAAAATCGTCGATGGATCAAAATGTGTTGGATTTGATTTTGACAATAAAAAGAAGTTGTTTGTTGTCAATTTCGTCGACAAGTTATTATTCTTCAAACCGAGTGGCAAACTAAACAATACATTGGCACTTGACAATCCCTTTAAAATGAGCGACATGAAATCCGTCTATGACTCCGAAGGCAATCGCGTGTATACTGTGTATCCTTCAGAAAAAGCTTGGATGTGCTATTCACTTCAGGAAAACAAGCGTATTTGGATAAGGGCAGAGAAAGGGGAACGTTCAGACTTTTCACCAAGCAATCTAGCACTGCATGGAAACAAGCTGTATATTGTAAGTGGACGAGCACTGTTATCTTTGTCGATGGACACTGGCGAAACTTCTTCAGATAAAGAAATTGAACGAAGATTTTTGTCGATTTTAGCCTGCTTCATAACTGACACAAACCAAGCTATTGTGACGACAAGGTCATCCGAGAAGACAGAAGCACTTACTGTGACCTTCATAGAGTTGGAGAAAAAAGGTGACTAGCCATAGACTTAACAATGTCAACTTTGTGAGTGACAAGACGCAGATTTATCATTGAAAACTTTATAAGTAATTTGGCGTGTATTTTTAAGGGTCGAATTGATATGTGATTCAACGCGGATTTAACAGTATCACATTGATAAGTGATCAGACGAGGATTTAACTGTGTCAACTTGATTAGTGATAAGACGCGGATTTTTTAACAGTGTCAACTTGATAAGTGATTAGACGCGGATTTTTTAACAGTGTCAACTTGATAAGTAATTAGACGCGGACCTTACTGTGTCAACTTGATAAGTAATTAGACGCGGATTTTACTGTGTCAACGGCATAAGTGATTAGACGCGGATTTTTTTAACTGTGCCAACCTGATAAATGATTAGACGCGGATTTTTAACAGTGTCAATTTGATAAGTGATTAGACGCGGATGTAACTGTGTCAACCCGATGAGTGATTAGACGCGGGCTTTTTAACTGTGTTAACTTGACAAGTGATTAGACGCGGATTTTTAACAGTGTCATCTTGATAAGTCTTCGACTAAAGGACTTGTCCGTGTAGTTTTTACAATTTTATTGATCAGTATTTTGTGTGGATTTAACAGTGTCTTCTTGATTAGTGATAAGATGCTTATTTATTGTTATGGTTGAAATGGATGATTGTTGACATTAAACATAAGGCTTACGTTTTAGGCCTAAATATGACCTAAGCAACTGTAGCAATATCCTGTAAAGTTGTACTTTTGTTTTCAGCATGGTGAAGTTTCGCCGTTTTTTGCAACATAAGACTAAACATTGTTAACTAAAAACAAATAATATTATATTTTCAAGCGCATTTATGAAAAAATGTAAAAACTTTGCATTCATTCTGGTACTGAGTAATATTGCGCTTTTGACATCGCACAATATTACTCCGTTTGAGAACTCGTGCATATAGTTTCCTATAAATACAATAACCTATTGCTTTTTATAAATATACTATAAGCATGAACACCATGCCCATCTTTTTTGCAACGAAAGTCTTTTTCAGTCGCATTTTAAGATCAAAAGTGACCACATTATAAATGCATTTTTAAACTGATCAAAAGCCATTTCCAATTAGCAAGTATACAGTTCATCATAACTGCTGATATATATTTCAAGAAAAGAAATATTTAAACCTTTTTATATAATTATCTTGACAAACTTTTATTTTAATCGGTCACACCTTATGCATAATATCATCAAGCACGATTGATTCATTTAGCTATATTTGGAAAAAAACATTGGTGTTGATGCAGAAATAGTAAACTATTTCAATTACTTTGGAGTGGTACACACATCTAGTGGTTCTTTTACTAAAGCAGCTAGTAAGGATATTAAATCAATAAATTGTTTAGAAGTTATGGTATACTTGTGATAAAAAAACAATACACTTATTGTGATACTTATTTAAAGCAATATGATTGTATACATGAGAAATATTAATTATTTTTATGTGCGTTAAAATGCCTCTCTATGTCATGTTACCGACATTAAGGACCTCAATGGAATAAGAGTTCTTTGTGACCTTTTTTGAGTTATCTTTGGTGCTGGTGTGCAGGGCATGGACCCGTCACATTAACATGTATGTAGTATTTTTATATTAACTGTGCATGTTGTTTTGATTGTTCATGTTATGCACTCATTGCCGGAATTAATATATCTATCTTTCTTTGACACGTCTAAGTGATTCCACTATGTCCATTGACCAGTGGTTTTTACTGTCTAATCATATCACTTGGATTATTATCTTTAAATTAAGTGAAATCTAATGTGGTTCTTGAATTCAGTCCCATTTATTTATATTACTGCAGCATTGCTTTCTCTAATGGTTGCCTTTGATTTCATATCCAAGAAATTGCATTGTATTTGTGTTAAGGACGATATTCAAATTTATCCCCAATCATATTGAAACTTGTTGATAGTGTATATGGGCATACGGTCCCAGTCATTTTCGATTGTGGCATACATGTTGCTAGTTTTTTTACCTGTTACATTCCTATTGTAGGCTTTAAGTGTTTATAAAACGAATAAGATGAGACTTTGTGGCAGTGTCACCAGTCAACTTAGTCATCAGTGTCCAACTGTATAGGATTTAGTTGAACTATTAACCCGTGTCATTTCATGAAAACCGACGTCGGATACCACTGATAAACAATTTCACTTTGTTTCAATATAGTTTGACCGGAATAAAGTGACAGGGTTGCGACGGGGCATTAACAAGGGCCGTATACGTCTTGACTTTATATGTGTACGAGTATTGATGTACTAAGGTATTCATTACAAATAAATTGTGTATGCACATGTACATGTGTTTGATATTTGTGTATCATGTTTTCTCCTTCTTCAAACTGTATTCTTAAACACTGTCAATATTGTGTGCAAGTAATTACTATTATTACTTATGTGCTGTTAGAAACTTATCAACTACGAACAGACTATGTTACTTTGCAATACCTTTATATGTGAAATTCTGCACTAATTGATTATTACATAGATATTTTCATTGCCTAATCAGAATAAAACAAATTGAAAAGTGTCGCTTTCATTTCGGAATGGTACAAAATATACCTGAGGAGAGGTGCATTTTAAGTCATATAATTGCTTTGTTAATGAATATTCATATAACGTAAGCCATTTGTACACTTTAGGGTTTTCAATGAAGTGGCAGTCGCTGCTGTGACTCTCGAGCAAAACCGCACCGCTGAATGTTTATATAAAACACGTGCTGAACACATAATTATCACTCATTAGTCATTTTGATAAAGGTTTAAAGCAACTCTTTCTAAAATTGTTTTTGCTCAAATAGTATCCTTTTTTATGGTGTTAGATATATCGCATTCATACAACTTTTCAATTCCAAAATACCACTTTTCTATTCGTAAATATTTTGATAAAAGGTGTACAGTAATTATCCCTTCAAATATATACATCAAATAAAAAAAATATGCATTTTATCATAATCATATTATACACAAGCATGAGTACGTTTGTGCAAAGGTATGGGCATATTGACATTGTCAACCTGTCTTTGTTTGCGAGGAGAGAGAGCCGTTTTATGACCCGGAAGATTTAGAAAGATAAGTGTGCCTACATTAAAACATGAGATAATATTAAGATTAACGAAATGTATAACGCGATATCCAAACACGTTATGGCTGCCATGTATTTAGTTGTTTTGAAACGCGTGTATACACTTCTCTTAAGATAAATTAAATTGTAAGGAACATAAAGAAAAGGCATTTAGTTCAAACTATTTTCCTTTTTCATGCAAATAAAAAAACAACTGTCGCGATTTCCCGTTAAGTTGTTCTTTCATTTTCAGCATGTTGATGTTTCGGCATTTTCGCACAATAAGACGTTGTATGGTCGATCTTAATATTTTAACTTTAAAATAAAATTATGATACGTATTGCTTTTACCGCGGATATGTGACCGTCCATCGTATGTCCCCTTAATTGTGTCCCCTCGATAACACTCCATAAGATTGCAGAATTTAAAAAAAAAATTAGCACACATGTTTATGACATCAGGTCGACGTGCAGAACACATTTTCAAAATATCTTGAAAGTCAAGATCATTTCATGTCCGCTTCTGATCCCTCAGACAATGAAAATATACTATTATAAACATAACTTGACAAGTAGTTGTTCACTGCATTAACCCGAAATAAGCGAAATAACCAGTCTCCTAGGTTTATGGTCAAGGTCACAAGTTTGGATAGCTATATTGCTCGTGATCATTTCACCTCCGGACCTGATGGAAGGATTTCTTTCTTTCGTCCTTCTTGCTCGTTCATAATTATTATTTACTCTTTACGAGTGTGTGTTTGTTTAGTTCAAGTTTGATAATTGGTCACGTTGGCTTCAAAACAAATGATATCACTAGGTAAAGATAAACTTTACACCTTTGATGGCATATTTTGTTTACAAATGTACCTGCAACCCTGCCAGAATGTTAGTCACATAAAGTCTATCTAGGTCAACTTCGCAATCGGGCCATGTGGATTAAAACGGGTAGGCCATAAGTACTTTCATATATATAAATTAAAAACCATATTGTGATACGTGATTTATTTTCAACTCGTGGTCAAAACTTACCAACTGAGTAAAATTAAAATTATCGCGTTCCCATGACTTACATATCATTCGATGAGTAAGGCGTGGTCACGAGATAAAAAGTCGATTCATAACGATATAGTAGCTGTGGCCACGACATGGCTTACTCATTGGAACAAGTAACTAGCCGTGGCCAATAGAGGAAAAATAACACATGCCATCTCTATACCACCGACCGCATAATTGTCGCCCCTTACCTCTTAAATTGAAACTTCCTGCTTCAGTATTTTCTGTACTACGTTAATTTTCATGGCATGAGTTGCATTAAAGCCGATTAATGGTACAATGTGGCCTTGCCTAGTATTGAAAAACGTAATCGATGATCCTGTCTGAGGACATGAGAGAAAGGCCTCAAAGATATACAAAACGAGAAAAAAAAACGTAACAAATCAACAATAGCAGACAACACATGCATCAACATATCGTTATCAATAAATGTTCACTGCGGGGACCAAATGGTTGGTTTCAGTGCAAGATGGCGTCACCAAAACGGAGCTACAGCTCATTTTCCTTTCGTTCTCATATCTTTTAAAATCATTCAAATATTCGTTCACAAATGCACGTACCTGTTATATCTCAACAAAACTGAATCGTTTTATGTTGTTTTCCACACCGTTACCTCATTTTTCTCTAAATCCGACGCAAAATGATGAATGGGCCTGTAACCTACCAGTCGGATTATGTACATGTTGGAAACATTGTAGAAGTGTTCTAAAACACGGTTAAAGTTTCAAGGAAAATATGGATATGCTAATACGCACGATGTAGGTGGGCATATGATAGGCTATGTTTAAATTCCAATTTTTTTTTTATAATTATATGTTTTACCTTGGTTTTTGGGTCGAGTCGAGCGTTTTGGTGACGCCATCTTGCACTGAAACCAACTATTTGGTCACGTGGATTCCATGCCGTGAATGTTGGGGTAACCACATTTAAACGGCCATGTAAACAGGAATTATCTTGGGGTTAAAACTAATGTATTTGCTCAATGTCACTTACATTGATCATTGATTTCTTAATCGTTTTAACATATTTGTTTGTTTATCAAAGGGACGGGATGAAAGAGATGTTTCATCCATTCATACCAGAACATCACCTCATTCCTGGAGCAATACAAGATAATTTGTGTACTGGTCGCTAAATAAATACCCTGTAGTTCAGGTAAGTTTCGAAATTAAGAAAATGCATAAATAATCATCGTTGTGAAAAACAACAACAAAACGTGAGTACGTACTAAGTTACAGATAATATTCATTTGCATAAAGAAAACAGCGATATCACATGCAATATGCCTTTGCGTATTTGGTTATTGGGGAGTTACCACAAGATGAAAAATAATAGTTTAAAACATGCTTTCGTTAATAAAGAATTATGAAAAATCACATGACGGACTTGAAAGTCACTTAAGACAATATCTTACTTTGCAGGGACTCGATTGCTGTAGCGACTATTCCATCAGTTTTCACTACGTAAATCCAAATATGATACATGTACTTGAGTATATGGTCTACCATCTTAAACCATATGGAAGAAACTTGATAACCAACGTGATAAATTGTGGTGACAGCCATAAAACATTGACGTGATTTATCAGACCAACACAGTGTAGTTGACCTTCTTTTTTTTATAAAAAATATCTTAAACTGATACTTTCCCTATTATCTAAAATGCATTATATAAGTAAACGTTCAATATATAAAAAGTTTTTTTTAATTCCTCTGAGTCTGAGTCTGGAAATAAAACTCCAAGGGTTAGTACGTATGGATTCTAGTGCAAAACTGAATGGTCGAGAGGGATGTCACACGAGCGGTTACCAATAGCTTATATTTTTTTATTTTTTTTACAATATTTTTTTTATGTTTTATGCCACAAGTGTCTTCGTTCAATATCACTTGACTGGTCAGAAAAATATATCATATTGACCTCAACAACAGTCTACCATTGTACTATATCTATATATGTGTACATTCCATGTTGTACAAGTTGCAGAGCTTGGTTTGCTTTAAATTATGGTTGCTCTTGATTCTTTAGTTTCTGCACTTTATCAAAATTTCGGCTGCTGGGCTTGCTATCTGCAAGCGGAACATATCTCCAAATATGGGAGTCCGTTTTTCGAGCCAGTACAATACGGCCGTATTCCACCCTGCTAACGCAACGCCATAACACGTATTGAACGATGTCAAAAGTGACTTCATAAAACAAAGTAGTCTGTCCTTAAAATGACACTTATTACGACAATGTGTTTATTAGGGATTTAAACCAGTTATGAAAATAATGACTCTCATGAATTTTGGCAAAACTCTATCCGAGTCAAATAGAACTTCCCGGATCAAAATGCAGAACTAATATCCGTATTTTGTCATAAAGTCATAGTCTATAATGTCTCGCAAATTAACAAAACTGATCAGTATTCATAGATACATTAGAATAAATATGGATATTTTCTTTGGTATTGCATATACATGGACGTTTACAAATGCTATAGGTTCGTCCACAAATTATCGGTTTAATTTCTGATTGAGCGTGCCTTGTACGAGTATACCCCAATGCCAAATCCATTGATACAAATGCACAATATCGACTCGACTGGATCTTTTGAGCAGGGGAATAAGCTTTAAACCCGGAAGATTTTAATGTTTAATTTAGAAACCTGAGCTTATCACTTCATGGTTACCTTTTGTTATACCTAATGGTAATGAAAAAAGAAACGCGCATTTATTAAGTATAAAATACTCTTACGATAAATGAAATGTTAAGGAGCCTTTAAAATTAATCGACGCAATGCAGAAGAAGAAAACATTCAACTTTTAACAGAAGGTGGAAATTATTCGATGCATAGCAGACATAGAGCATCTACAAGTGGATAACCGGTTGATATTCCAACATGTCGGAACCTCTATATTGCAATATCCACGGGGAACTGGTGACAGCATTATGTGTCACACATAAAGATTATTTGTGCACGCAGTGCCTTATTTCCGGTGATCACAATACCTGTGAAAAGAATGTATTGACAAAATTCAACACAGAAAAAGACAAATGTTTCATTAAGTATATTAGTGTACGTAACCAAATGTCATGTAAAGAGAACGAAGTAAAGAAACGCATGGAAAAAATACATTCAAGTAAAGAAAGATTGGAATTGGAGATAAACGCAACATTTGACCGCCTGAAGGAAAAACTAGAAGAGATGCGAGGAAACACTCTTCAAGAGTTAGCTGATGTTGAAAGTAAAATGAGCAATAAATACAAACAAATAAAAGAAAAAATCGAAGGCTTCCGTGAAAATATAAAAACTGTGTTTGATTCTGTCGAGGCAGGAAATGTTCAAAAATTGAAAAAGCAGCTGGAGAAAACTGAAGTGGAAATGTTAACCACATGTGAAATTCCTTCGGAAATGAAAGCAAAATATTCATTTAGTAAAAACATATTAGAAATTCTGAACAGCAAAGAAAGCTGTGGTAGGCTAAGGTTTGAAGAGTATCATTATTACGAGCCAATTAATTTGGAAAACCAGAAAACCGAGCCTTACGGGTCTGAAGATTATTACGAGTTTAAAGCTGGAGCAAACACAGATAAAGATAAATCTACAAAAGATGGACAAGACGGCCCACCTCCCAAGAGCGAAACACCTACTCCTGAGGTTACCGAACTCGCAAAATACAAGAGTCATAGTTATTCTCTGTCTGATCATTCTGATTTTCAGAAAACACCTGAATTCGTTGAAATCATTCTTACATCACATGGTCTTGTATTGTTAGATTCTGCTAATGGCGTTCTGGTTCTTTCTGACGATAAGAACGGGAAAATTAAGAATGTCGTAAAAGTGCCATTTACGCTCGAATGTATAACCGGTGTTTCATCAGATAGAATTGCTGTTCTTGGAAAAACTAAAGCGGAGACATGTATTCGAGTCTATAAATCTAGCTTGAATGGATTGAAAGAGAAACCGAAAGAGTCCTTCAAAATCGTCGATGGATCAAAATGTGTTGGACTTGATTTTGACAATAAAAAGAAGTTGTTTGTTGTCAATTTCGTCGACAAGTTATTATTCATCAAACCGAATGGCAAACTAAACTATACATCGGCACTTGACAATCCCTTTAAAAAGAGCGACATGAAATCCGTTTATGACTCCGAAGGCAATCGCGTGTATACTGTATATCCTTCAGAGCAAGCTTGTTTGTGCTATTCACTTCAGGAAAACAAGTGTCTTTGGAAAAGGGAAGAGAAAGGAAAACGTTCAGACTTTTCCCCAAGCAATCTAGCACTGCATGGGAACAAGCTGTATATTGTAAGTGATCGAGTACTGTTATCATTGTCGATGGACACTGGCGAATCTTCTTCAGATAAAGAAATTGAACGAAGATCTTTGTCGATTTTAGCCTGCTTCATAACTGACACAAACCAGGCAATTTTGACGACAAGGTCATCCGAGAAGACAGAAGCACTTACTGTGACCTTCATAGAGTTGGAGAAAAAAGGGTGACTAGCCATAGATTTAACAATGTCAACTTTGTGAGTGACAAGACGCAGATTTAACATTGAAAACTTTATAAGTAATTTGGCTTGCACTTTTCAGGGTCTAATTGATAACTTGATAAGTGACTATATGCGGATTTAACAGTGTCACATTGATAAGTGATCAGACGATTATTTAACTGTGTGAACTTGATAAGTGATAAGACGCGGATGTTTTAACAGTGTCAACTTGATAAGTGATTAGACGCGGATTTAACTGTGTCAACGTCATTAGTGATTAGACGCGGATTTTTTAACTGTGCCAACCTAATAAATGATTGGACGCGGATTTTTAAAGGAGTCAATTTGATGAGTGATAAGACGCGGATTTAACTATGTGAACTTGGTAAGTAATTAGACGCGTATGTTTTAACTGTGTCAACTTGATAAGTGATTTGACGCGGATTTTCAACAGTGTCATCTTGATAAGTCTTCGACTACAGCTTGTCCCTGTAGTTTTCGTTTTACTTTTAATCAGTATTTGGCGTGGATTTAACAGTGCCTTCTTGATTAGTGGTAAGATGCAGATTTATTGTTATGGTTGAAATGGATGATTGTTGACATTAAACATAAGGCTTACGTTTTAGGCCTAAATATGACCTAAGCAACTTTAGCAATATCCTGTAAAGTTGTACTTTTGTTTTCAGCATGGTGAAGTTTCGCCGGTTTTTTTGCAACATAAGACTAAACAATGTTAACTAAAACAAATAATATTATATTTTCAAGAGCATTTATGAAAAAATGTAAAAACTTTGCATTCATTCTGGTACTGAGTAATATTGCGCTTTTGACATCGCACAATATTACACCGTTTTAGAACTCGTGCATATAGTTTCCTATAAAAACAATAACCTGTTGCTTTATATACTATGAACATGAACACCATGACCATCTTTTTTGCTACGAAAGTCTTTTTAAGACACATTTTAAGATCTAAAGGGACCACATTATTAATGCATTTTTAAACTGATCAAAAGCCATTTCCAATTAGCAAGTATACAGTACACCATAACTGCTGATATATATTTCGAGAGAAGAAATATTTAAACCTTTTTATATAATTATCTTGACAAACTTTTATTTTAATAGGTCACACCTTTTTCATTATATCATCAAGCACGATTGATTCTTTTAGCTATATTTGGAAAAAACATTGGTGTTGATGCAGAAATAGTTAACTATTTCAATTACGTTTGAGTGGTACACACATTTGGTGGTTCTTTTACTAAAGCAGCTAGTAAGGATATTAAATCAATTTTTAGAAGTTATGGTATACTTGTGATGAAAAAACAATATACTTATTGTGATACTTATTTAAAGCAATATGATTGTATACATGAGTAGTATTAATTATGTTTATGTAAGTTAAAAATGCCTCTCTATGCCATGCCACTGACATTAAGGACCTTAATGGAAATAAGGGTTCTCTGTGACCTTTTTTTAGTTATCCTTGGTGCTGGTGTGCAGGGCATGGAGCAGTCACATTTACATGTATGTAATACTTTTATATTAACTGTGCATGTTGTTTTGATTGTCCATGTTATGCACTCAAACAAATAAGATGAGCCTTTGTGGCAGTGTCACAAGTCAACATAAACATCAGTGTCCAACTTGATAGGATTTAGTTGAACTATTTACCCGTGTTATTTCATGAAAACCTTCGTCGGATACCACCGATACACGAATACACTTTGTTTCAATATATTTGACCTGAATATACTAACAGGGTTGCGACGGAGCATTAACAAGGGCCGTATACGTTTTGACTTTATATTTGTATTGATGTATTAATGTATTCATTACATATAAATTGTGTGTGCGCACGTACATGTCTTTGATATTTGTGTATCATGTCTTAATTTCTTCAAACTGTATTCTTAAACACTGTCAATACTGTGTGCAAGTAATTACAATTATTTCTTATGTTCTGTAAGTAACTTATCAATTACGAACATACTATATTACTTTGCAATACCTTTATATGTGAAATTCTGCACTAATTGATTATTATATAGTTATGTTCACTGCCTAATCAGAATAAAACAAATTGAAAAGTGTCGCTTTCATTATGGAATGGTACAAAATATACCTGAGAAGTGCATTATAAGTCATATAACTGCTTTGTTAATGAATATTTAAATAACGTTAGCCATTTACGATACGATACGATACGATACGATAAGTTTATTGCGTAAAACATTATACAATATTCATAGCATATAACATACAATACAATGAATGGAGAAAGTACAGAAATACAATTTTCTGGAGCAATTTAACATGAATGATATAACATCCTAAAGTTGTTCGAGTGTGGTTATAAAAAATAGAAATATAGCTAAATCTGTTAGTATAATTACATTACATAACAGCAATTCATGTATAAATACGAGCCTAGTTATGTAAAACCTCACTAAGCTGGTTAGCAAAGTAAATATATTTTGCTAGTCTATATGTGTTATTCTTTGTGTTACAACTTAACATGGATTTAAATTTATTTAACGTTGGCCAGTGGCAAAAATAAGGCTTAAAAATTTGTTTCTTAATTCCCTATATCTTGGGCACACAAGTAGAAAATGAAATTCAGATTCTACCTGAATCAGATTGCATGATACACATATTCTGTCATTTACGGTGTGTTAGTATATCTGCCCGTCTCGATTCCAAGTCTATGGGCAGAAGTTCTAAATCGTGCAAGAGCATATCGAAATTTGTTTTCATGGATTGTTTCTAAATATTTTTCTCTAATGAAAGCATGTTTAAACAAGGCGTATGTTCTTAATCTAGGTGAATTATTGATATCTGCGTACCAGCTTTGGCAATATTTGTCTATACTTCTCTTTTTTATAACCTCAAATGTGTAATTATCGATACTTTCAGTTCGCCAAATATCAGAAAAACCATGTTCATTCAAAATATTTTTAACTTGAGTGGCCCAGTTTTTGTTTTTATATGTTTTATTATTTGAATCGTCTGTTCGTAATGCGTTATAAGTATGTTGGATTAAACTATTATCTCTTGAAACAATAACTTTTTTCCAATATTTGATTATTATTTTCCTATATACCATCATTGGTACCCTTCCAAGTTCTCCGTATAACGCAA
Organism: Mya arenaria; assembly: GCF_026914265.1. Lineage (NCBI taxonomy): Eukaryota > Metazoa > Mollusca > Bivalvia > Myida > Myidae > Mya > Mya arenaria. The sequence goes on from NC_069123.1 coordinate 12,783,951, forward strand.
TTAAGTTTGTTGATTTTTTTGCTCCAAGTATATAGCGAAGAAATTTCACATGAATCATTTCTATGTCCGTAGTTGGATTCATACCCCAGATTTCCGAGCAGAAATTAAGAACTGAGCCCACTAGCACATCAAACAGTTTAATTTTCTGATGAACGGGAAGTTCAGTATTATTAAATATTTGATATAATTTATACAGTGAAAAAGATGCATGTTGAGCAATCAGTTTTTTGAGACCTATTGAAGTTGCCATTTTTAAACAAATTGATTCCCAAGTATTTAAAGGAATTAACAACTTCTATTGGGTTAGTATAAATCTGTCAGTCTATATGCGTTGCCCTTCCATTTTCAAAAATCATTGCTTTGATACATTTATTTTTAATCCCCACCCTAATTTTCAACGTAATTTAACATTAATCTTAGAGTTTCAGCTGAGTTTGCAAAAAGTACCATATCATCGACATAAATAGTAGGAATATTTTAATATCATCTAGAGATATCACCCCGGCAGATTAGAATTAACATTATGTATAAGGTCATTTATAAAGAACATCGTTAAAAGAGGAGAACTAGGATCCCCCTGTTTAACCCCGAGAGAAGTTTCAAAATACGGAGATAATGACGATTGATATCTAACACACGACTTTACACAGTTATACATCGCTTTAAAAGCATCGACAAAGCGGCCACTGACATTTTCATTTAACAACTTGTGCCATAGATAATGTGGTCAATGCGGTCAAAAATTGTTGATAATCAATAAAAAACACACTAAAGTTTTTCGCTTAGAACTTTTGAGATAATCGATTGTAAAATAAAAATACAGTCAGATATTGATTTCCCTTTCTGAAAACCAAATTGATTTTTTGTAAGCCTTTCATTCACAACGAACCAATTTGTTAATCTATTAAGGAGTATTTGTGAGTAAATTTTGGCTATGATATTTATAAGAGTGATTCCTCTATAATTTTTTGCGTCGTTTATATCACCATTTTTAAAAATTGGTGCGATTATGCCTTTTCCCCACGACTGAGGATACTCATGGTTAAGAAATATGCGATTATATAATGTTTTAGGAAAGGTGATATAATATCTATTGAGGCTTAAAATATTTCCGCTGGAAGCTGATCAGTGCCTGGACATTTATTGTTATTTTGAGACAATACAGCCTTTCTTATTTCTGTTACACTTATTTCTATGTCAAGTAAATTATCATTAATTTGTTAATCGTTTACGTTTGTTATGTAAGGCCCATCTTGGTTTGATGCGGTGTGCCCGGACAAATCCTTGAAAATGAGTATATAGATCATCTAAAGTTAAAGAATCGGCACGGACTTCTGTTTTACGAGATTTTTCCCTCAATGATTTCCAAAACTGCCTAGGGTTTGTAGAGGCTAGATTATTTACTCTGATTCCTTCTTCTTTACGGTATTTAATAAAAGCTTTCTTTTTAGTTATATTATATTTAGACCGGTTATTTCTATTATCTTCTGTTTTATTCCGGTTATATTTATTTCGCTTGCGTTTGAACTCTTTTTTTCCATCATAACAGTCCTTATTAACCCACTTCTTATTTGTATGTTTATGTTTATTGGTTTCAAAAATTCCCACGGTCTTGCCAAATATAGAATCAGCTGTAGTAAACATAAGCTTTGTAAATTCTTGTACTACAGTATCAATTGACCCCGTGCCCAGTGATGCGGATAACTGTAGTAATACGTCATTCTTATTCATGAGTTGATCGTGGAATTACGGGGCCTTTTCATTGTCAAAGATAATTTTAGACTTATTCTTAGGGGTGTTTCATTTATATTTTCACTGGCATTATTACTCCTACATATTAAGGATTTCACCGAAGTGTCAGTAGCTGCTGTGACTCTCGAGCAAAACCGCACCTCTGAATGTTTATATAAAACACGTGCTGAACACATATAAGTCATTCTAAAAAAGGTTTTAAGAGAATCTCTCTAAGATTGTTTTGCTCCCATAGTATCCTTTTTTATGGTGTTAGATATATCGCATTCATACAACTTTTCAATTCCAAAATACCACTTTTCTATTCATAAATATTTTGATAAAAGATGTACAGTAATTATCCCTTCAAATATATACATCAAATAAAAAATATACATTTTATCATAATCATATTATACACAAGCATGAGTACGTTTGTGCAAAGGTATGGGCATATTTACATTGTCAACCTGTCTTTGTTTTCGAGGAGAGAGAGCCGTTTTATGACCCGGAAGATTTGGAAAGATAAGTGTGCCTACATTAAAACATGAGATAATATTAAGATTAACGAAATGTATAACGCGATATCCAAACACTTTATGGCTGCCATGTATTTAGTTGTTATGAAACGCGCTAGGTGTATACACTTCTCTTAAGATAAATTAAATTGTAAGGAACATAAAGAAAATGCATTTAGTTCAAACTATTTTCCTTTTTCATGCAAATAAAAAAAAAAACTGTCGCGATTTCCCGATAAGTTGTTCTTTCATTTTCAGCATGTTGATGTTTCGGCATTTTCGCACAATAAGACGTTGTATGGTCGATCTTAATATTTTAACTTTAAAATAAAATTATGATACGTATTGCTTTTACCGCGGATATGTGACCGTCCATCGTATGTCCCCTTAATTGTGTCCCCTCGATAACACTCCATAAGATTGCAGAATTTAAAAAAAAAATAATAGCACACATGTTTATGACATCAGGTCGACATGCAGAACACATTTTCAAAATATCTTGAAAGTCAAGATCATTTCATGTCCGCTTCTGATCCCTCAGACAATGAAAATATACTATTATAAACATAACTTGACAAGTAGTTGTTCACCGCATTAACCCGACACAAAAGCGAAATAACAAGTCTCCTAGGTTTATGGTCAAGGTCACAAGTTTGGATAGCTATATTGCTCGTGATCATTTCACCTCCGGACCTGATGGAAGGATTTCTTTCTTTCGTCCTTCTTGCTCGTCCATAATTGTTATTTACTCTTTACGAGTGTGTGTTCGTGTGTTTGTTTAGTTCAAGTTTGATAATTGGTCACGTTGGCTTCAAAACAAATGATATTACTAGGTAAAGATAAACTTTACACCTTTGATGGCATATTTTGTTTACAAATGTACCTGCAACCCTGCCAGAATGTTAGTCACATAAAGTCTATCTAGGTCAACTTCGCAATCGGGCCATGAGGAGTAAAACGGGCAGGCCATTAGTACTTCCATAGAAAACCCTACATATAAGGATATAAATTAAAAACCATATTGTCTAAAATCCTGCCATTGGCCGTATTGTTCAATTATTTAAAATTGATATTTCTAAAAGGGAATTGCTTTCTTTTTACTAACATACAAAGTAATAGAACGACAATACCAATTATAACTTTTATTAAATACAATAATAATTTACCCTAGACGAATGGATTCTGTCCCCAATTATATATTTTCAGAGAAACTCTGACGACATTCCTACGCTGTGAAAACGAATACGGCTAGTTAGTACTTCGAATAAAAATCACAATGATATGTGTAGTACTGAAGATTCCTCATGATTGCTCAAATATATATGGATAACATAATTTGCATGGAAAATATTTTTAAAGCGCAAAATTATGCAGCCAATCCCTTCTGAATTGTCTCAAAATTAATTAAACACGAAGTATTTAGAAAGTTTCAAAATTGTCGTGGATAAGCCTTGGTTTTCCCCTGATCGCACTTTCTTTGTTTCGTTGGAAATAGTAACTTTGTCGCAAAACATTATGACATCTTACACATGGGGCACGTATAGATAAGCATTTTGCACCGTTTCATACGGTGGTAAACACTGTATATTCGGTTCTGTTGCAATCTATTATGACAATCACTGTGACTAGACCTAGCAATACTCGAGTTAACTACGACTGCCGCTCTAATAACGCTGCAGGCCCATAGCTAAATATTCAAAACCCAAATCTGCCACATGATATAGCAAACGTAGTGACTCTAGGAATATTAACTACACATAACTAGACATACACTGAGGTTTTGTTTGTAAACTCGGCATGGATGTCAGCTTGTGATTTAAGTGCATTTCTGCAAATGTCTCTGAAACATGAGTTATTTATTTATTTGAAATATGTCATATTTTTGTGTACTCAAAAACATGAAATAATTTAACCAAAACCAAAAATCCGTGAAAGATTGCCACAGTCAATCATTTAGTTAAAAAATGACCAATTTTACGTCACCAGTTAGTTCTGCACATATCCTTGTGGTTTACAAGTACAAAACAGCGGTATTCGTTTTCCCAGCGTTGGAATCCCGTCAGCTCCTCCGAAAATATATAATTGGGGACAAAATCCGTTCATCTAGGGAAAATTATTTATGTAATTAATAAAAGTTATAATTGGTATTATCATTCAATTATTTTGCATGTAAGTAAAAAGTAAGCAATTCCCTTTTAGAAATACCAATCATCAAAATTAAACATTACGTACGGCCAATGGCAGGATTTTAGACAATATGTTTTTTTTTAATTGTTTTTGCTGATATAATTATATGCATTTCTTTGATATTCCCTAATGGCCTACCGTTTGACTCCACATTGCCTGGTTTCGAAGTAGACTTAGATATACTTTATGTGACGATCATTTTAGCAGAGTGGCAAGTACATTTGTAAAAATTATGACGAGCAAGGAGGTAGGAAGAAACTATCCTTGTATGAAAAGAGGCTATTTTAACTACTAAGTGTGGCATTGACAATAAAGCTAGGTCGCTGAAACAAAATCTCTATGCAGCTTTGATCCCTAAGTGTGAACATCCTCTTCTTTTCAAGTTGACATGATGTGGTAAACTTCTTTGCCATGTTATTATAAAATCTCTCCAGCCGGTCCGGAGTTATGAAATGACTACGAACAATATAGCTATCTTATCTCGTGACCTTGACCGTAAAGCCTGGAGGCTGGTTACTTCGTTGTGCGTCGGATTAATGCAGTGAACAACTACTTGCTAAGTTATGTTTATTATATCTTTTTATTTTTGAGGTTTTATGAAGCGGACATGAAAGTGACTTTGACTTTTAGGATATTTGTTTTGAAAATGTGCCCTGCACGTCGACCTGATATGAAGTGTGCCAAATTATGTCGAAATTCTGCAATCGGTTGGAGAGTTATCCTCTAATCGGTCGGGGTGTTTTCGAGCGGAAACAAATAAGGGGACATACGGCGGACGGTCAGATATCCGCGGTGTAAGCAATATAAGCAGTATCATAATATTATTTTTATTATGTTAAGATCGAACATACAACGTCTTATGATGCTAAAATGACGAAACATCAACATGATAAAATGAAAGAACAACCTTACGGGAAATCGCAACAGCTGCTTTAGTCAATTTGAGCACGGGAGCAAGATGCAATATGCCATCAATCAGTAAAGTCACTTATTGGCGTCGCGTGGAAACGCGACGTCAGTTTAGGATAGGTCTCGATGTTGTACCGTGGAGGAACACGTGATCAAAATGGACCAACCAGCACTATTATTGTAAAATAAAACTATCAAATAGTATTGATAAAAAACGACCTTTATAAACAAATTGTTTAAACTGATTAATGAAAAAGGAAACATCAAGATACCAACAAAACGTTTGTCATGTATCGTTATTACGTACCTTTGGGCATATGTATAGGGTATTTAATAACTTTTCCTGAAACTCGTAGGCTACTGGGTTTTATTATCTTGGTTTACGAACCTTACGACCCGATTCATAAAAGGTCAGGATTTCAGAGGGTGTTTTACTTATTTAAAATAATCTGATTTTTAATAAATGGGTAAACTTGAAAAGTCAATGACCATTCATAACATATTCCACTTTCAATGACAGCATGTAGGAACTGTACATAACCCAACAATTATATAGGTTCACACGATAACCCGTCAGCCAATGAAATCGCAGAAAGTTCAGTTATGATACTTCCGTTTAAAGTTTAAAGGGGTTGGTGGAATTATCGGAAAAAAGAAAAACCGGAAACACTTAAATGTTCATACGTATATACAATAAAGCATTGAAAAAAATCTAACCATTTTACAGTAGTATGTCCAATAGCGGAACCGTGCACGTGTGGATTGCCGTACAGCAGAGAAAACTGTATTCAGTACTCAAATCCATCTTACTTTTTTAATTGTACGCATGAGTATAATAAAGAACAGCTTTTATTAATACTTTTTCCAATAGTTGTACCTATTTTAAGCGACATTCTTTTACTTTCAGGTCACATAATTATTTTTATGTTTTGATTTGTTATGTTTGTTTTTCATGTCGGAAAATAGCTCATTGAGCTAATGTTGCCCCCCCCCCCACCACACATAAAAATAAATAATAATAATGAAACTAAATGTCGAGGTGATCTTTTCTTATCAATATGGTCTGGTACCATTCCCGGATAATGAGATCTGGTCGAAATATAGACCTCCAGGGTCAATGTGTTGGTAACCTTCAGCTAAAAATCGGCTTCCGATCAGTACATGGAAAACGCTTGGGCCTAGGGACCTCGAATTTTATAGTGATCCCTCAAACCAGTACCCTAGCTATTGTTTTGTCAGTTGGTCTCAAGGTCAAGGTCGTGGTGAACTTAAGCTGAAAATTGATTTTGTTCAATAACTGAGGAATGCTTATATCCATGTACCTCAAACTTGGTATCCTGATTAAATGCATCTGTTCCTTTTAGTCATCTTTCAAAAACATTCGCGACGTCTTTGATGCTTTGCATCAAAATAAGTCTTGTTATTCATCTGGTGTGCGTCTAACGTATTTTTCACATATTATGCGTCGATGATATCGCCCTCTGTAATATGCTAAAAGAAGTAAAAATAGACGGCAAAGGGCTATACTATTGATTTCAAATAGCTCATGAATCCCTTCCATAATATTAGTACAATATTAGTTATATTGTCATTAAAAAGAAAGAAAGTTTGCCTTTTCTTAATGCTCCTTACATTTTAATGTATCTTAAGAGAAGTGTATACTCCTAGTTAAATAAATGCGCGTTTCATACCAACATGTACATGGCAGCCGTAAAGTGTTTGGATATTGCGTTATACATTTTGTTAATCTTAATTTTGCCTCAAGTTTTAATGTAAGTACACTTTTATATCCAAATCTTCCGGGTTATAAAACGGCTCTCTCTATACAAATGAAGATTGACAAAATCTACCTATGACCATATTTAAGAAGGGATAATTACTGTTTATTTTATAAAACTCTATATGGATTGAAAAGTTGTATTTATAATTTAAAATAGAAAAGTAGTATTTGTGCGATATTAGACATCACAAAAATGAAAACCATGGGAGCAAAAAAAATCTTAGAAAGAGTTATTGCTTAAAACCTATTTTAAGACGACTTATGAGTGATACGTATATTTGTTCAGTACGTGTTTTATATAAACATTCAATGGTGCGGCTTTGCACAAAAAAAATAAGCATTTTCCACATAATATCTCATTTGTGTCCGTTGCTTGGTTGAACGAGAGTCACAGTCAGCGACTGCCACTTCGCTGAATAACTTAATATGTACAAATGTCTAACGTTATTTGAATATTTAATAACAAAGCAGTTATTTGACTTATACTGCACCTCTTCTCGGGAACATGTTGTACCATTCCGAAAGGAAAGCTCCGTCGGTTCCTCGTCTCTTTATTCAGGTCAATTATATTGAATCAACGTGTATTCGTGTATCGCTGGTATCCGAGGATGGTTTTCATCAAATAAAACGGTTAAATAGTTCAACAAAATTCAACCCAATTGAACACTGCTGTTTTTCAGTTGACTTTAAAGAAATTACTAATTTCTGAAACAGAAAAGATAGTAAAAGTCTTACATATGAAACTGGAATTCAGCTGAATCGTTTATTTTACCAGTTTGAAGATACAAAGGTGGACATATTCTTTGAATGTGAGAATAACCGCATGTAGTGAAAACCTGAAAACTCAACTTTTGGAGCCTTATTTCAACAGCAGAATTAAGTTATTCTTTATTAATTATTTTCAAATGATAGCCATATTGTTGTATTTGTAAACAATTTTAATAATCAGCACATGTCATCCAATATACAGTAGAAACCAAACATGCAATCTTTTTAAGCACTTTTACTTTCCAAATCTGCGGATGTATTATTAAGTATAGACACAAACTATGCATTAAAAACATTAACATGATATTATGCTGAATAATAAAATATTTAATAACAGATACTAAACAATTCATTGATTAAATAACCTTACAAGCTGAAGTTTTACCTGCTTGAGCAAAAGAAACCAGCAGACGTGTGTACCACTCAAACGTAATTGAAATAGGTTACTTTTTCTACATCACCACCAGTTGTGATTCATTATATAATGCATTAACTGTGAAAAAAATAAAATAGTCATTTCCAGTCAAATAACTTTTCTCGAAATATTTATGAGCAATAATGCTGTACTGTATGCTTGCTGATACGATCGGTTTTAAATTGCATTGATTTTATCATGTGGTCACTGTTGATTTTAATTTGTATGCGAAAAATCAATAGGAAACATACCTAGCAGAATAGATTTTCGTGATGATCGTGCTCGTAGTATATTTAAAGCAATATGTTATTGCATTTATATGGAACTGTATGCATGAGTTCTGAAACGGAGAAATATTGTGCGACGTCAAAAGGACTACATTACGCAACGCCAGAATGAATGCACATCATTTTCTGCAGAATTTACAACTCTTTTCTATACATGCGCTTAAGAAGATCAAATGAAAAATTTAAGTAAAAGTGTTTAGTCAAACGGAAATCATATAATGGTTCAAAAAAAACGGAGAAAAATCAACATACTAAAAACAAAAACTTTACGGGATATTGCTAAAGTTGCTTACGCCTAGCACGAAATCCGAATGTGTAATGTCGTCAAACATCCATTTCAATCATAATAATAAATCACTATCTAATCACCTATCAAGTTGCCATTGTTAAATACACGTCAAATATTGATGAACAACACAATGAAAACTACAGGGAGACGCCGTGTAGTCGAAAACATATGAGGTTGACATTTTTGAATCGGCGTCTTATCACTTATCAAGTTGACACTGTTAAATCCGCGTCTAGTCACTTATCAATTCGAACGTGTTAATCCACGCCAAATCTGTTATAAAATGATCACTGTTAAATCCTCGTCTAGTCACTTACAAAGTGGAGTTTGTTAAATCTATGTCCAGCCACCTATTTAGTCTAACTGTATGAAGGTCACAGTAAGTGCTTCTGTCTTTTCAGATGACCTTGTCGTCACAATAGCCTGGTTTGTGTCAGTTATGTAGCAGGCTAAAATCGACAAAGATTTTCTTTCAATTTCTTTATCTGAAGTAGATTCGCCAGTGTCCATCGATAATGATAACAGTGCTCGTCCACTTACAATATACAGCTTGTTTCCATGCAGTGATAGATTGCTTGGTGAAAAGTCTGAACGTTCTCCTTTCTCTGCCCTTATCCAAAGACGCTTGTTTTCCTGAAGTGAATAGCACATCCAAGCTTTCTCTGAAGGACACACAGTGTACACGCGATTGCCTTCGGAGTCATAGACGGATTTCATGTCGCTCATTTTAAAGGGATTGTCGAGTGCCGATGTATTGTTTAATTTGCCATTCTGTTTGAAGAACAATAACTTGTCAACGAAATTGACAACAAACAACTTTTTTTTATTGTCAAAATCAAATCCAATGCATTTTGATCCATCGGCGATTTTGAAGGATTCGTTCGATTTCTCTTTCAATCCCTTTAAGCTAGATTTATAAACTCGAATACATGTCTCAGTTTCAGTTTTTCCCAGAACAGCAATTTTATCTGTTGAAACACCGGTCATACTTTCAAGCGTAAAAGGCAATTTCACGACATTCCTAATTTTCCCGTCCGTATTGTCAGAAAGAACAAGAACGCCATTAACAGAATCTGACAATACGAGGCCATGTGATGTTAAAGTTATTTCAACGAATTCAGGTGTTTTTTGAATATCAGAATGCTCAGACAGAGTGTAACTGTGATTCTTCTTTTTTGCAAGTTCGGCCACCTCAGGAGTAGGTGTTTCGCTCTTGGAAGTTGGGCTGTCTTCTCCATCTGTTGTGGATATATCTCTTTTTGTTTTTGCTTCTTTGTACGCGTAGGAATCTTCAGACTCGTAATGTTCGGTGTTCTTGTTTTCGCCATTAATTGACTCGTAACGATCGTATTCTTCAAACCATAGCTCACCACAGCTGTCTTTGCCGTTCAGAAATTTTAATGCACTGCTGTCAAACGAATATTTTGCTTTCATATCAGAAGGAACTGCGCATGTGCTTAACAATTCCATTTCAGTATTCTCCAGCCGCTTTTTCAATCCTTCAATCTTTCCTTCGTCGACATAATTAAACATAGCTTTTACACTTTCACGGAAGCCTTCGATTTTTTCTGTTCTTTGTTTGTAATTATTGTTCATTTTACTTGCAGCATCAGCTAAATCTTGAAGAGTGTTTCGTCGCGCCTCTTCTAGGTTTTCCTTCAGGCGGTCAAATGTTGTGTCTATCTCCGATTTCAATCTTTCCTTAGCTGAATGTACTCTTTCCATGCGCTTCCTGACTTCGTTTTCCTGACATGAAATTTGATTACGTACAGTAATGCACTTGATGAAACATTTGTCTTTCTCTGTGTTTAATTTTGCCAATACTTTCCTCTCACAAGTATTGTGATCATTGCCAATAAGACACTGTGTGCATAAAAAATCTTTATGTGATACACATAATGCTGTCACTAACTCCCCGTGGGTATTGCAACATAGAGGCTCCGACATGTTGGAATATCAACAGGTTATCCACTTGTAGATGCTATTTGTCTGCTATGCATCGAATGTTTTTTCAACTTCTATTAAAGGTGTGATGTTTTATTTCCTCTGCTTTATGTCCATTTGTCTTCTTGGCTCCTTATCATTTAATTTATCCTGTGAGTATTTTATACTAAATAAATGCGTGTTTCTGTTTTTCATTACCACTACGTATAACTGAAGGTAATCGTGAAGGTTTTGGATATCTCATTATGATAAAGTGAAAAGCTCAGGTTTCAGAATTAAACATTTAAATCATCCGGGTTTAAAGCTTATTCCTCAACTCATATGATCCAGTCGAGTGGACAATGTTTATTTCTATGTATAGTTGTGACTTTGGGGGTTACAAAGCAAGCTTATTCAGAATATTAAGCCAATACCTTGTGGACACATCTATAGCATTTGTAAAAGTCCATGTATAAGCAATACATAAGAATCAAAGCGCTGATAGCGCTTCATAAACAGGGTCTTATACGGGTTTTCACCATTGTGAATCCCGATCATGTGTGTATTAATAGGGTGCTGATATGTTGCACAGTGAATCTAAGAGTTCCCGTGTAAAACAACCACGTGGGCCGCCTCAGGTTTATTGAAGCATGATGGTAAATGAAAAATTAATATTTTAATGACTATAAAAATAATGTCGCTGTGTAAGAAGGCAAACAAGGATGGAGAATGTAACCAATCCAAGCAGAACTCCATCATATGGTGTTACATATGAGTATATATATACTAATCAAACTTTACTCATTAGAAAGAGTTTGCATATGTTTGCCTTGTTATTCACAAAACACATTCGAAAATACAACAGATTAAAGAGAAATAGTTTCTTAATTAAAATGACGAAAATTTAAATAATTGATTTCAAATAATTGTAGATGAAACTCCTAAAAAGGTTATTAAATCCTCGATATTTTCTCATATTTATACCAAACCAGCAAAAATAGAAATCGATTCATTTCAATAAAATTCCATTTTCAAAAATAAATGCACAAACATCCGTCTATACGTACACTATGAAAAGTGTAAATATATATATATAAAATAAAGTTAGCATAAAATCTTTAATTTCAAAACTTTTTTTTTCCTTCATTGTCTATATGGTCAGCAACTCTTTTCTATTTCTATATCGTCAGGTAACTCGTCAGCACTTTAGTACGTGCCTGTCATTCGTGCGTTTGTTATTCCCACGTGGGCTATCGCGTGATGTTTTTAGCAGGGAAACTGTGCGATCATTGAGATCAATGAGACAATTGTTGCTTTCTATGCCATTCAATGTTTTAAGATGAGTATACATTTGCAATTCCTAAGCGAGGGTGGGTCTATATGTCCAGGTTACCATATGTAGCAGTTTGATAGTTCAAACAACAAACACAGTGTTCTTCAATATCTCTATATTCAACATTACCGAATGTAGATATAATATCGGAGCGTCCTGAAAATATAAATATAAACAATCATAAGATAATGAATAATAACATGTTTATAAGTTAACATCGTAAACAGTCTAATATCTTATATGATTTAATCGTATGCAGTGGCAGATTAAATTAAATGGCTCCAGCATATAAAACACACATATAATACAAGCGATTTCAACAACAACAACACAGTACATCATAATACAAAACATTTACATGGAACTTACTGATTTATGGAATTAAACACTCCTACTCCCTCGTACTCCCATGGTGACTTCTGTTATCTATGCATGTTACCATCTGTAACCAAACCCACATATATATGTATATGGAAAGGAGCTAAAAGAATATCACGGAAATGCCATTCTCGTTTTAAATACAAAATCTGCTGATGTCGTGAAAATACATGACAAAACTAAATAAATGCAGCTGAATGAAATAAAGATCATTCCAGTCCATTGCTAACCCAAGACAAACACAAAAGATTACAAATGCAAACAAGAAAGACCATTGATGCAAAGCATCAAAGGGCGCCGTTTAATAGCTTATGCACTTGTTATATGTTGAAAAACAAGGAATGTCAAGGCCAACAAGCATATTATGGTGCATTGAACCGCATCTATAAAATTCTCAAAATATTTGTAGTATTCTGCTTAACAACATAGGCAAAAGCATTGAAATTGAAGATTTTCAAGTTGAACATTTCATTAGGGGTGAGGTACATTAATGAACACTTGTGCACTATACTTTTTGTCATTGCCACATAACCATATACCAAGTTTTATTTCAATACCATAAGTAGTTTTAAAGTAATGCTCTGGTCAAGAAAAAGCAGCAAAGGGCAATAATTATGTAATTAGCTTAAAAACAGCTATAGTCATTGTGCACTGCACTTCCTCTCGTTGTGCTAAATACCATTGAATGATGTTTAATGAAATTCCAAAAAAGTAGTTTTCTAGTTATGCTCCGGACAGGAAAAGATACAAAGGGAATAACTCTTGCAATACGCTGAAATAGAGTTATTGTTCATGTACACTGCAGTTCTAATCATATAGGGGGAGGGGGCAACGTCATCATGCTGGAATGACAACTTGTAGGGAAGAATAAGTGATATGAAATAACAATTTAACAATTTGTGTAGTACTTTAATAAACATTATCATATCGTCCGAAAGTTGCAAACATAAATAGAACATAATTATTGAACTGTAAAGTTGCAAACATAAATAGAACATAATTATTGAACTGTTATATAAAAAGTGAACATTGTTTACTAGATGAAATGCATTTATAACATAACATGCCTTGTTTTTAGCTGTTTAATAATACTAAAATGTAATGTAAAATTGCATAAAAATCTAGTCAATGGAGTTATTATGTTAACTTCTTCATTTACATAATAAAGAAGAGTTGAAAATGGATGTTTTTAGTTGATATTAACACAAAAACAGAATGTGTCTTATTGGACAATGGCAAAATTTTCAAATATGATAAAAATAACACATTCAAACTGAATATGTATCAGACTATGTATGAAAAAAATAATACTGTTTCTATTTTTCACAAAGGTTTTGAAATACAACAATGCACATATAAGCATAAATAGGCCAAATATGCACAAAAAAATAGTAAACAATGTGTGAAAGTGATACTGAACACTTAAAACAATTTCTTTGTGCATTAAATGAATATATACCAGAAAAGCAATACTAAATCAAGTCCAAAATGTATAATAACATGAAGAACACCCCTTTATGAATATCTTCATAACAAATCAGAGTACATGTAAACAATAATCATTTATATCATTAGTATCACATGTGTCTAGTTTAAGGGTGTTTTCATTTGCATTAAATTACATTGTAATATATATCAAAAAAGCAATTATAAAAATCCTTAAATGTATAAGAAACTGAAGACAATAAAAAATAACACCCATTTATGAATATCTCCAAAACAAATCAGAGGTCACCTATATATAGAACAATAATCAATCATATAATTGGTATCAAATGTGTCTAGTTGTTGTGTGTCTGTTCATTATCTTTAAATGAGCATCTTTAAAGTGAAACTCTTATTTGAAATCAATACATATAATTGTATTTATAACACACATCAAATTGAATGAAAAAACAATAACTACATAATAAATAATGCATTTACTGAAATATCGTTTACTGATAACAAGCTTGTCACCCTGTTTATAATAGCAGAAAGCATGACAAATAATAAATGATTGGTGATTGCTAAAAGATTTACTGTGGTCTACTATAGTATCACAAGGCAGAAATACCATGTTTTATGTTCATTCTTATTAATTAGCAAATTGAACTCAAGATCCTTCATTAGAAACATTGTTGTTGACATCTATCAACCCATTTTAAAAATGAAAACAATAATATTAATTATCATAAGTCTTATTTGGGAGTAAGAGTGCATCTTTAAAAATAGTGTGTGTGTTTTTTCACTTAAATATGTAACAATTCAATTTGACAAATGAGACAAAAACTAGGAAATAGAAGTAGTAATTGTACATAATACAAAACAACAACAAAAATTGACAAAGCTCAATATAACAGGAAATCTATATGAAAACACAATTCCTTAAAGGCCATAATTATTTAAACTGAATTAAGGTATAAGTAATACACACTTTTATAAAGCTTTTACCGACAACATAGTTATTATCATGGTACACTATGGGACTTTTATCCAAATTTTGAAGATTTTTTACTGTGAATTAAAAATATTTTGTCTATATTTGATTTTTTTTCACATTATCAGAGATTATGAAATAAACACAACAGTTTCTGGTAAAATAAACTTCAGTTAACAGAAAAATTAAGTTCAACCGAACATATTATTGATACACGTGGAAAAAATCATTTTGATTGATCTTGTGAGTCTTCGGAACAGAGCAGTATTTCGATGTTTGAAAATATATAGCAGTTTTATAAATTCATAAAAAATAGTTAATAACAAGACAACCTGCTGAAATCATTTTAAATATTTTCTATGATGTCTAATGAACAATTTAAAAGACAATTTATGATAGTTTACCGTTCAGTTTTGAAGGAAATATACATAATGTCATGTAACTATACATTTTTATAAGTAATAAAATGCTTAAAAATCAACCTTTTTCTTGTAAAAAGCTTAATTGGACTTATTCATAAAATGTAATCCTTCAAATAAATGAATTTTACTTGTGATACTAACTCAGAATTCAGATTTAAAAACAATGAATGTACTTTTAAATTAAAATATGTAAAGAAAGAAGAACACTAAGTATGCGGTAATGCCCCTCCAAAAATGTCAGAGTGAAAGTTCTCAACTAATGTCTTTTTAATATTATAACATGTAAACAGTCTCTGTTGGTAATCGATGTCTATTTGTTTTATTTAGTCAATGGTATTCTAACATTTAGAATTTTTCACAATAATTCTTCACTCTTCAACATTTGAAGTTTGGTTTGTTCCCATGCGTTTGTACTTGTAGTGTGTGCACAGATGAAAATTACTCAATGCTGAGTCAATGCTGATTTGGTTTTCATGCCCCTTCAGGTTCTTTATCCATCTAGAATGTTTAGTGCTGTAAAAGAAAAAAAAGTACTTTCTAACTAATTTGTATAGATAATAATACTGCCATACATATACAAAATAAAATATAAACAATTTAATATTTCTCAACATTATTTAAAAACAACAACAATACGCTGATACATACATGTATATAATATAAAGAAAATTACTAAATTTATCAATAAAATTCATCATCACCACCACCACCACCACTGGATTATTGAAAACAGTGAGTTTATAAAACAACAAACACCAACTCAAATATGTTTTATATGAAATACTCACATCATCTCTATCAGATGTAACTGGCTTGTGGATAGACATGGATGTCAATTCTGTCTCAATGATCCAACAAAGTATTTCATGCAGGCTGGAATTCTTCATATAATAGTAATATTCAGTCCTTTTCCTGCCTGAACGAAATTAGACTTCTGATTATCAACCAACAGAAACTAAAACCGTAAAATACAAATGCACATGTATTAATTATACATTCTGCACTAATATCCGTTTTAGCCAAGAGTAAGGGTTGGTAGGCACAAATGTGTAGTTGTTGTGCATTTGGTTGATAATGATTCACAACAGTATGGCGTTCAACGAGACCTACACCAAGCAAATGAATGTCACTTGTGTCCAAGCTGTTGTGGCGTCCAGCCCGAAACCATGTACATCTTTTAATACAGGTTTATTTTGAAAATATGCAGTTTGTAAACAAATAATGGGTATTTTTAAGTCTAATATTTTTCTAAGATAAAACAATCAAATAAAAGATTACATACTCATATCATATACATAAATGATGTACATAAGTACATTTAAAAATATGTAACATGTACATAATGCACCAGTCAATTGTAACCACGGCCCCCCAGGTTTGGGGATATGCCGGGGAAAGCCGGGGAAATGGGTTGTGTTTTTACCTTTCAGGTGGCCTCGCAGTGCCGGGTGAATGCGGTGGTTTTGTCTTTGAGCAAAATATTCTCATATTTATACCAAACCAGCAAAAATAGAAATCGATTCATTTCAATAAAATTCCATTTTCAAAAATAAATGCACAAACATCCGTCTATACGTACACTATGAAAAGTGTAAATATATATATATATAAAATAAAGTTAGCATAAAATCTTTAATTTCAAAACTTTTTTTTCCTTCATTGTCTATATGGTCAGCAACTCTTTTCTATTTCTATATCGTCAGGTAACTCGTCAGCACTTAATACGTGCCTGTCATTCGTGCGTTTGTTATTCCCACGTGGGCTATCGCGTGATGTTTTTAGCAGGGAAACTGCGATCATTGAGATTTAATACAGGTTTATTTTGAAAATATGCAGTTTGTAAACAAATAATGGGTATTTTTAAGTCTAATATTAAGTCTATAAAACAATCAAATAAAAGATTACATACTCATATCATATACATAAATGATGTACATAAGTACATTTAAAAATATGTAACATGTACATAATGCACCAGTCAATTGTAACCACGGCCCCCCAGGTCTGGGGATATGCCGGGGAAAGCCGGGGAAATGGGCTGTGTTTTTACCTTTCAGGTGGCCTCGCAGTGCCGGGTGAATGCGGTGGTTTTGTCTTTGAGCAAAATATAGCAGGGAATATGCCTTACCTAGGCTGTACGGGGCATATGGCGAGGATTTGACCATCAGTTCGTCCCCGCAGGACGAGGATTTTTCCCGGGGTTGGCTGGACAGAAAGTCAAAGTCCCAGCTATTCCTCGGACCTGGGCGGGCCGTGGTTATAATTGACTGGTGCATTATAAGTAGATGTAAAGTATGTAACATGTATATTTATAGAACATGTAGAAATATTAAAATGCTGTCTTAACATTTAGCAAATAAAAATGATTTAAGAATTCCAAAGAAATTAAAAAACAAACATTTTTGAACACATAAACTTACACAACTACTCAAGGATACTTACATCAATAGCCCTTTGATACGAATATCCCAGTTCCATGCTGATTGTTGACATTAGTTTTTTCGACAGAAAATCTTCTCTTACGCGTATAATTCACTTATAATCCATGTTTTACTGTAATGACTCAAATTGTTAGATGTATCGTAATCAACTGTCAGTGTGCACTTTTAGTTTTTACTTATTTTAAACGTATATTCATGTCAAAACTTCACCGAGTTCCAAACTATAAATCGACGATGTAGAAATTCCATTATTGACCTATGAATAGCGGGGAAATACCTTTTGGTTCTAAAAATAGCAACATCCGGTATATGTGTAGTGTTCTAAAAATAAAACAACTCGGGGGCAATCGTAATAAAATTTTACCAATGTCACCTTCAACACATTAACAAATAAAGTTAGGTGAACATTTAATTCCAATATCGATTAAATTAAAGAACAGCTTACCTCATGGTTTATTAATGCAGTAAACATAACAAAACAACATAAAACATAATTATTCCCATTCACATAATTACCGGTCCACACATTTTACATTTCATTCGGAACTCCTCCGAATATTTACATTTCCGGCACATGATATTACAGTTAACCAATCGGAAAACGTAAACGAAACGGGAACAGTTATTAAACTTATTTGTCGTTCTTCCGATATAATGTTTTGAAGATAAATTGAAGACAATCTATTCAACCATAAATAGCAATTTTTACACCCATGCAATCGCCATCCATTTGCATTTTTTAATCATAATAAAATAACAGTAAAACCCAACTGTCAATCAACTTAAAAACCGCTCCTACCACTAACTAAAATAAATCCCCATTCCATAATAGGCGCGCACTCCAGTGCGGCGCCAATCAATCATTGCCAACTTTAAAGGCTTATCAGGGTAACGACGGTCTCTATCGATTTCTCATCTCAGTGCAATAGTAGCGTTAAGATACGCTTAGTTTAGCATTTATTTATCAACTGGACGCAGTGTAAGATTAAGGCAGATAAGAAATACAGAATTTATGAGGGTCATAAAGTTGACCCGTCTTTTCATTATAAGTTGCGATAGAAAATTTCAGTTTTGGAGGTTTTTTTATTTAGCCATTATTAGGTGGGGTTGTTCTATAGGGAAAACGTTAGTTGATTAAGTACTGAAATATCAAATAATCTCCGATAAACTTACTTCTTTTACATATTTTATTCCGTGTCTTTTTGTTAAAGTCTATAATTGATCGTTTATCAAGACATTTAATTTGGGCCATTTCCACACCTTTATTTTTACAGTTTGGTAATTTTTCTAGCAGTGTAACACAAAATTGGGTGTGAAATATCGGAAAGGAACAGCTAAAATGAAATCTTAACTGCAGTTGCTATCATTTAGTACCAGTCTTTAACGATACAAGTTAAAATGTCATTAATGTTGTATTGACAATATGACAGGCATACCCTTTTAATAATATGCTGACAAAAATCCATGTTACACATTTTTTGACTAATCAAAATAATTATATTTATCCTTATTTATAAACATGTTTGGTTGAGTGCAAATGGTAGACCAAAATGTTTACGATTAAGAATTAGAACTTAAGCAATTATTATGAACATGTTGACTCGATGTAGATATGTATAAATTACTATCTTTGAATACCATTTTTATTAAGTTTCATGGCCCATATGTATTTCCAAAATTGCCAATGAAACTTGAAACATTAATATTTTATTAGAAAGGAGTTGTCTGTAAAAGTGATCGCGGTTAAAAATGGGAATCTTTTTTTGCTAAATCTATTACTTTCTATTTTTACACAAAAAATGACATTTCTTTACTACATATAGATGAATAATCGAGTGTCATATATTATTTAAATAATATGATAATGATAAAAGAAAAAAATTCGAAATAGTTGTATTATAATTAATAGTTGGAATAATTGTATTGCTATAAATGACAAACTTCGTTGCACATGTCATACCCAGTGTCATAACCTTGCCGATGGATTATTTTATATCCTGCTGTAAATACGCCGCGGGGTGGGCCATAAAACCATTACCGTATAGTTGAATACACAATTTTTGGGCATCGATTTTCTACAAATTTTGCATAAATGTTCAAAAAGTGAAATCTTATATCTTGTATTTCACTTCGGGAACGCCTAAAGTAAATATTTCACTCGTGGGTGTTCAATCGGTGAAATATATTACTTACACAGAAACAAACAATATTCCTCTAAATACAATACACATGAATTTTATTTTTCACTTATGAAATTTTACTGAACGAGGTTTTCGTTGGTACTTCGGACGATACTTTTATAGGTGTTTGACATTGACCATGCGCCGTAGCTCATGATGGGAGCGACCCAGCCTAGTTCGTGCTAAAGTTGATAAAAGATACAACAGACTAGTGATGAAACGATTATTGAATTCAATCGATAAATCGTCGCTGACAATGCTATGTCGGCGACAATCGATAGTGGTTGTCCAAAATCGACGCCGCTAATGTTACTTCGTATTTTTTGTTATGCGGTAAATGTAGAGTAAATGTCATTTTTTTCTTTTCGTAAATGCTCGTGGAGTTCATTTTAACAAGGGAGGTCTCTCTTAAACAAATGCGGTGAACGTAAACACTTAAAAACTTACAAACTCTCCCAAAACTACATATTGTTTTTAATTGTTTATATATTTCATAAAACATCAATAATCCGTCTCTATGGTGTAGTGGGTCCGGTCTTACCTGCAAATACCGGGGATCCTGGCTCGATGCATTCTGTATTTGAAACCTTTTTTGGCATCGTTTAAATGTTATTAACAAATTTACTTTTTGTGAGAGTTATATGAAATTAAGATATTTTAATGAAATCTTTAATATTACAGGTTATTAAATGATAATCTGGTTAACAAATATCAATATGCCTTTACATGGATAAAATGCTAAAATAACTTATTTGATGCGGTGTGCATCATTTTTTCAATTCATGTGCGATTATTAAGTATGTGTTTTGTTATGTTTTTTTTCGTTAAGTTATTAAAGACAGAAGAAAGAAATACTTACAGTTTCAAAAAGCATGACTATAGCATCACACGTACGGATTCCAGGTTAAACCATTTAAATGATATCGATTATACTATGTATAAAGAATGTATTCCTAAATGATATTATGAACTTTCGGAAATTGTCCGATAGTAAATCGAAAGACTTTGGTCCGATTCGATTTGATAGCAAATGGAGTCCGATTTTCAAATACTATTAACAGACTCCGGTGGTCCTCCGGTCGTCGAAGGCTTGCCAGCCTGGATGTGAGAGACCGGTGACCGGAAATGGTGTTCATATATTGGAACTACCAGTAACCAGTCACTAACTGATTCGTTACACTGTTTGGGTTAAAGATGCACTCTCACAGATATACCATTTTTACAACTTTTTTTATTTTTTGTCTAGGAAAGAGCAAATATTTGCATAAATTTATGCAAACCAATGATTTAAGATTGCTGACAATAAATCAGATCGCAGATTTTCATATTTCCGTTCGAAAATTAATGTTTTATGGCTTAAACCGTTACTAATGGTTTAAGAAAAATGCATAAAACATCATTTCTTTAACTTAAATATAAAAATCTGCGATCTAATTTTTGTCAGCAGTCTTATATAACTGGTTTCTATGGATTTTCGCAAAAATTGACTCGTTTCAAGACAAAAAAATATAAAAAGTTGTCAAAACGTTCAATCTGTGAAAGTGCAGCTTTAACATTTGAACTTTTGTCCCATATAGTACTGGTCAACTTACATGTCATCGAAATTGATGTTTTCAATACTAGTATAATAATGTTCATATAATTATACGATGTTCCTGATGCTACTAGCCCGAATAACCGGTAAATTGGTGTATACCTATGACGCGGGCCGGTTACGTTGTCGCATATATACGAGTATAAGAAAAAACATTCAAAACATCCTAGTGAAGAGGGCAGTCCTTTTAAAAAGGCGATTTAGGAGACTTAATTTAAGAATAACTATTTCACTGAAATGTCTCCCAAATGCATAAGTTAAAATAGTTTATACGCCTGGCATAATCACCCGTTTTCTTTGAACATGTTTATCAACGGTTACCGAACTGTCTTCGGTATATCCAACTGAAAAGATTGCATACTCACTATTTTTCTCTTACGTCATATTTCGATCATATTATGCCTTAAACTTCGATTTATTCATTATTGGACAACGAAAAGGCGTTCAGGTGTCAGCTGTCAGTAGGCGTTCGACATTAACACTTGGACCTTAACGCTGGTGGCAAGAAGAAGTAACGAAGGGCAATAACTCAAGTTAGCTAAAATAGAGTATAGTTCTTGTACACTGCACTTTCTCTCATTGTACTTTACCATTGTCGAGTTTTTATTAAATGCCACCCTTTAGTTTTAAAGTTCAGCTCCGGAAAACAAGGAATGGGAACAAAGGGTGATAACTCTTTGAACAGCTGCAATAGAGTAACGATTCTTCTACACTTCAATTCCTATTATTGTGTTTTATCATCGTATGACATTCAATTTAATTCGATCTGGAAGTTTGGTTGTTAGGCTCCGGACAAGAAAAGGGTAACAAACGGCAATAACTCCGTAATTAGCTAAAATCGTGTTCTGGTTCATCTACACTGCACTTCCTTTCATTGTACTTTTACATTGTATGAACAATTAAATTCCATCCAGTACATTTAACTTGTGGCCCGGAGAAGGAACTGTAATAAAGTGTAATCACTCTGTAATAAGCTATAAAAGAGTTATGGTTCTTACAAACTGTTCTTCTTTTATTATGATCTATCATTGTATAAAGTTGTATTGAATTCCATCCAGCAGTTTCAAGTTATGCTCTGGACAAGAAAAAATAATGAGGGACATTAACTCTGCAATTTGCTGAAATAGAGTTATGGTTCCTTTACACTGGACTTTCCCTCATTGTACTTTACCATTGTATTAAGTTTAATTTATTCCATCCAAATTGTTTTAAGGTTATGCTCCAGACAAGTAAATGTAACGAAGGGCAATAACTCTGTTATCAGCTGTAATACTGCACTTCCACTAATTTTGTTCTAAATCATTGTACATGTGTATTAAGTTCTATTGAATTTCATCGAGTAGTTTTGAAGGAATGCTTCGGACATGGAAAAGTAACGAAGGGCAATACCTCTCTAATTGGCTGAAATAGTGTACACTGCACTGCCTCTCATTGTGATTTTTCATGTATGAAGTTTTATAAAATTCCATTTAGCAGTTTACAACTGGATATTTTACTTTTGAGAAAGAGTGTCCTCGAAAAATTCGTAATAGAAACTCTTTTTACTGAAGGTCAGCTGCTATGGTTTGAAGCAATACTTAGTTGTCTAAAGAAAGCATTTAAAGAGATTCCGAAGAACATTGAACAAGCTAATCATGTTTACTTCTAAATAAAATGAAGCAATATTTAATGATACCCTGTAACATTATTTTAGCTAAACCATATTCATTAAGAAATATGGTATATGTCAATGATATACAACATTTGCATAATCAAACAAATGAAAGCATTAATATTAAATTAAAACATACGTAAGGCACATTTTAGCAACAACTTAAGTAATACTCATCATTGTTTCCGAGTACAGTTGAACAAACAGAACCAATAATGAAAGGCAAGTACATGTAAGACCATTTCTGAAAACCTGAGTAAATTGACTGGTTAAGGGATGGCAAACTTGAAGTGCCAAGTTTTTGAGTACAAACACCAGATGTGCATCTGATTTCTCAACAGCTATTTATCTATACAAAACATTTACAGCATTTGGTATTTCATCAAAATTTAAGAGCCTTCTTTTACTCCTGAGTTTTCAATCCGATTTTCAAAGGTTTCATATTTTACACAACTTGCAACTCCGGGGTGAGGCACATTTATATAATCAATAACCAACATGTTATAGCCACACCAGATAATGCTATATGCAAAATTTCTAAGCTCAAGGCCTTATGGTTTTAATATTTTTGCCATGTTTTTTTTTACAAACCAACATGGCTTGAAGGAATTTCATAAAGTATCACCAAAGAAACATTTCTGTGAAGTTATTTTTGAATCTAGAGGTTTATGAGAAAGAGATTTTCAAAGTTTTCTGTATACAAATAGCAATAAAGTGAAAACTAGATCACTTGGTCAGCCATGTTTTTTTTACCAACCAACACTGATTGAAGGAATTTGATAAAGCCTCCCCCCCCCCCCCCCCCCATTGTTATGCCACTCAAAAAAATTCTCAACAGTAATATTGTTGCCAGTGACATGTACAACTATTTTAGTTTCAGTAAAGATTATATAATTAATTTCAGTGTTTTTTTTGTTATTGCTTGTATGCATGGTCAAATAATGATATGTTCTTAATAATAAACACATCTTAAGAGTGTTCATGTTCTGCAAAGTATTCCTTTTATAAGTATCTTCCTACAAAGTCAACCGATGTCTTCAAATGGCATAATCATAAAGGCTGCATTGATGGCCTGTTAAACTTCCTGTGGAACATTCACACTAAATGCACTGGCACATGAACCAATTTTTCTAAGCACAACACATTCTTCCGCTGTGAGCTTTGATTGGAACTTCTTGAGCAGGAGCTGAAACAAATGTTAAAATGTTCATTTGGTTTTATACATATAAGTACATAATGTATACTTAGAGATTTTAAAAAAACATGTAACATATTCTTAAAAAACTATTTTTGATAAACGAAAATATATTCACTTTTCGCCTATCAAAAAATGTTTCCTTAAATGTATTGCGTTTTTTAAGTGTCTCACTGTGTTTTGTCAGACAAGTTGGTGACATTTGTAAACAAGTGTAACTTGTTAACTCTGACCGTGAAATTTATAATGATAATGACAGTTACAAGACCATTATTGATATTTGACATTTATATCCCTGATGTAATATATTGAAATTGAATTAGCATTTACAAGGTACTGAAAGAAAAAATTGTTTGATACCTGTTTTAGAAAAATTGCCCCTAACCCCAAAGATTGCACATACCTGAGCCAGCCTGGAGTTTCCATGTGAACCATGATTCTGCCCTTGGTTTATAACTGCGACCAGTTTCTCCACTAAACCATCATAGTGCTGGAGCTGGGTACAGGTCTCCTTACTCTCCATCAACTGTTATACACAGCATTATAATATATACATGTAAACATTATTGAATGTTTTAATAGGCATAGAACAGTACTCATTTCATTTTCGTTAGTGAATCATCTAAAAGGCAGAACTTGACAAACTTTGGTCTAATGACTGGCAATCAAGGAGTGTTACTCAACAAACAAGTAAGTACCAGTAGGTGATGGAACTTGATCTAGAATTGTAGAGGTAGAAAATAAGCACAAGTCTGCAAGTTTGTAAAATGCTTTGCTAGGCTTGTTCAATGATTATGTTTTGTATCATAACATGGGTTTGTTATAATATTAAAGCCATGTAGTAACTGCAACATTATACTGCAATGAATTCATTCCTCCTGCTATTTTTAGTTGCCAGAATATGATAAGGCCAGCCAGCCAACACAGATGGTTAGTTAATCTCTTGTAGCTGGTGCTGTATCATCCTCACCAGTATACTATGTATCAATAAAAGTTAGAACACAATGTTGTCATTATGAATAACATGACAGTAATTATTAATAACATTACAGTAATGTAAGAATTAGAGCCTCTTCATCGTACATTACAGTTTCAATGACTAGAACTGCTTCCCAATTTAAATACCCTATTGTGACCTCACCATATGCTTGTATAATAACAAATGCAAGTATTTAATGTTTTGTTAGCATATTACCATGGTGATTAGCTGGACTTGGTGGTCTGTGAGCGGCACGTCACTGATATCCAAAATCACATCCAAAAGTGTTAGGTTCCAGGGCTGGCTGACCAACTCACAACCTGTGAGAGGGGAAATAGGATAAGACTTTAAATAGGATATATATTAATATATATGTATGAGTTATAACCTTGTTGGTTTAGGCATGGTGATTTTCATACAAACTAGTTTGAGCCCTCAATAGACTCATGTTACAGTGAACTGGTGTACCACTGACTTTTCCAAGGCAGTTATCCCATCATTCATCTGTGAATGTATTTTGATGACTTTGTGGTCTTTCTGATGTGTTTGTTAATGTGTATGTTGTGTTTATACATGTGAGTTTGTGTCTCTAGTTCATTGTCGTTTGAGCCCTTGCCTTGTGCCTCCAGTAGCTTTCATTGTATTATTCATTGTATATAAATAAAACAAATTAACACTAAACAAACATCTTGATGGTCACACACAGTTATGGTTTGGGCATTGAATGTTTTTGGTGCAATTTACTGCCTTCCTATTTTTTCCCAATTTGATAAATGCAGATTTCGTTAATGAATAAAAAATGAATTTCTTGAATTTTAAACAAAATCTTGGCAAGTTTTAGTCTTTCACAGCATAATGTATGCATAAAAATGTTAAAACATTTATATTTGCCATTATATTAGCTGTTTTGGCCTGATTTTGTATTTTTCCCAAAGTCGACTTTTTTTCCAATTTGCAAGGCACAGGCGGTAAAAATAATTCCAAAAAAATAATAGGTAGGAATTATATACCTATTTCTGGGCATTCATCAAGAAGGTATTTCAGCAGTGCCACCATACAGCTGACCGCAACAGACGACACTTCAGATTCCTGCAAAAATACAGCGATACAAATCTTAATCATTTAATCGAATAGGGTTATTAGTACTGCGTTTTAATCCGGAAGGTTGTATTCGACTGGAGTGGATTTTGTGCAGATTTAGATTTCATGAGGCGCTAGCGGAGCAAAATCAAAATCTGCAAAAATCCATCAAAACGCAGAACTAATAACCCTTTTATCATATATATTACTGGTTAGATCACTTAAAATCCACATGTTTTCATTATAAATGTCATTTTAACAACACACTATTTTGTTTTATGATGCATGAATGCAAATTCTCAATGTCGTACTTGTGTTCAAATCCCTGGCCTGAGAGCATGGGCGATTTGGTTTTGACTATTGTGTGATGAAACAACCGACCAGATCTCACACATTGTTACTCTTGCAAAAACCGCCAAAAGGAGATTCTCTCGGTAGTTTCGCCCTTAAAGATCTAAAATGACTGCCTTAGGCAGCCTTTAGACTTTTTATAACAAGAGGCACATCAGTGCCTGTGCTCCACTGGCCAAAAGGTTTAAGCAAAGACCACCTAACGAACATTTTCGTCAAGTTTCATAGAAATACAATCATCATTTTTTGAGGAGAAGTTATTTAAAAAATTTTTTTACTTTAATAGCTCTGGCTGCCATGTTTGTGCAGTTGACCGAAATGATTTGGGCAATTTGAGTAAAGGAGCACCAAACAAACATTTCTGTCAAGTTTTATCGAAAAAAGGTCATCGGTTTCGACGACAAGTCGTATAAAGTTTTTTTTATTTTTTAGCTCTGGCAGCCATGGTGTGCAGTGGACTGGAACCATTTAACAAATTTTGGTTAATGACCATCCAAGGAACATTTCTGTTAAGTTTCATCAAAATCTGATCATCGGTTTCTGAGAAGATGTTCTTTAAAGGTTTTTCTATTTTTTTGCCCTGGCAGCCATGTTGTGTAGCGGACCGGAACCATTTGAGCAATTTTGGTTAAGGACCACCCAACGAACAATTCTGTCAAGTTTCATCAAAATCTGCCTATCCGTTTCAGAGGAGATGTCGTTTAAAGATTTTGCTATTTTTAGCTGTGGCGGCCATATTGTGCAATGGACCAGAACCATTTGAGCAATTTTAATAAAGGACCACCCAAGGAACATTACTGTCAAGTTTCATCAAAATCTGCGAAACCGTTTCAGAGGAGATGTCGTTTAAAGATTTTGCTATTTTTAGCTCTGGCGGCCATATTGTGCAATGGACCGGAACCATTTGAGCAATTTTGGTAAAGGACCATCCAAGGAACATTTCTTTTAAGTTTCATCAAAATCTGATCATCGGTTTCTGAGAAGATGTTCTTTAAAGGTTTTTCTATTTTTTTGCCCTGGCAGCCATGTTGTGCAGCGGACCGGAACCATTTGAGCAATTTTGGTTAAGGACCACCCAAGGAACAATTCTGTCAAGTTTCATCAAAATCTGCCTATCCGTTTCAGAGGAGATGTCGTTTAAAGATTTTGCTATTTTTAGCTGTGGCGGCCATATTGTGCAATGGACCAGAACCATTTGAGCAATTTTAATAAAGGACCACCCAAGGAACATTACTGTCAAGTTTCATCAAAATCTGCCGAACCGTTTCAGAGGAGATGTCGTTTAAAGATTTTGCTATTTTTAGCTCTGGCGGCCATATTGTGCAATGGACCGGAACCATTTGAGCAATTTTGGTAAAGGACCACCAAAGGAACATTCCTGTGAAGTTTTGTCAAAATCCGCTTATCAGTTTCAGAGGAGATGTCGTTTAAAGAAAAAGTTCACGCACGCACGCACGCACGCACGCACGACGGACAATCTGTGACGACATAAGCTCCATGGCCTTCGGCCAGTGGAGCTAAAAATCGAGTAATTGCAAGATACATGAGATCATGTGTCTGACTAATTTCCAAACTATGCGAGTCGCAATCAAACTCTTAACATGTCAATATATTGATATCTACAAAACCTTTCACCTTCAAACATTTTTTAACTACTTACAAATACAGATTTTCTACCAACCTGCAGGCATAGCTGCTGAAGGTATATGTGCAGTGCCCTATACTGCCCCTCATCAAGCCGGCCTGTGAGG
This sequence comes from Mya arenaria, assembly GCF_026914265.1. Taxonomy (NCBI): domain Eukaryota; kingdom Metazoa; phylum Mollusca; class Bivalvia; order Myida; family Myidae; genus Mya; species Mya arenaria. The sequence continues at coordinate 12,812,532 of NC_069123.1, forward strand.
GATATTGCCCCATGAGACAGGCCAGTTCTGTACACCGCCCCCAGGAGACCCACACTGGCAGTCTGACGTGACCCACTACACTGGGTGACAATCGTGTACAGTCTGGTCAGCTCCAACTCCAGTGGCACTGAACACTGCTCAAGACAAATGGTCAAATGTAAATGTAAACCTTGAAGGGATAGAAATAAAGCCTTTTCCTCATATAATATTATGTCAATATTACAGCATTTAAGTACACCAGATATAAGCCATTATTCTACAGTGGGTAATATCTTCTTCTGATCCTCAATGTCCTTTGGTAAAATATATATCTACAAAAAGCTCCAACATAAATTTTTCAACGTCTACTTTCTGTGCATTTAAATTTTGCAATCCATGACCTATTGAAAACGTTTCTGTGTTACTAACCTTTACGTCTGGGTATGAGAGTATGCCTGCCAGTATGTCAGTGGCGATGGAGAATATCTCATCCCCATATCTCCCATCAAGACAAGCCTGCAGGTGCCCCAGGAACCCATCGTGTTGACACACCATTGTACACACTGGAAACATGTAACACAGTAATAGCATGTTCTTCTAAACATTAAAATGATGAAAATTTATGACAATAGTACCATATATTGCTTGAATTTAATACTCATGATTTTTTATCGCTCAGACTGTGAATTTACCGCTTACTTATTAATATACCTCCATTTTGATTTGATAATCAGATGTTGTGAATTTTAAAAATCTTGATACTGACTCAAACAAACAAAATTTGTCTGATCTGTCTAATTTTCACCAAACATAAAATGCTTTTCCTGTAATCTGCTATGCCTGCTCACTACATGGTACATTAAACTGAGGCTAATCAAATGTTTTTCATAGAAACCCCGTCTTACCTGGAAGATGGTTTGCCTGCTCCCTTGTCCCATGAAGGGTGGACAGGGTAGCCAGAATGACCAATAGACACACCCTCTTCACCTCTGTACTTAGCCCCTCAGACTTACCTCCAAGGGTGTTTAAAACTGCAATAAAGACACACACAATTTATGACAGGGTTCTGAGTGCTATGGTCTCATCTGCCAATTTTCTGTGTAGTTTCATTGTCAAGACTTTATGTAATAATTATTTTTGTACCAATGACTTAAAGGGACTATACCTCAGATGATCCCTAAATTGGCAAATACAGTTTTTCTTCAAAACAAGCCCAGAATTTTCAATACCAGCTAGTATGAGGTGGATAATACGCCACTTTACATGATTCAAAGAAAATTTTGTCGCTGTCTCAGATGAGTTTACCCTTTTAAAAATAGTGCATAATGGTTTCCCAGTTTTTAGCATACAGAATAATATCAGTTTTTGACCAAAAAAAATTCTTGCAATTGTATCATTTGGTTTCTAGTCCCTTAAAGCTACTTAATTTCAAGCTAAGTCAAAAGCAGTCAGTTTAGAAGCATTATATCAATGAGTTCTGCTGAAGATTATAACATTGTTTACTACCATGGTAGATGACTTTGACGTCAACAGAGCACTGGGGCCGAACTTTACATAACATCAGCAGCACAAACAAGAGGCTCGTTAGGTTGTGATCTAGAAAGATATATATAAATAAGTTAATGCCAAAGATGGTTTTAAATAAATAAAGCAGAATATTCCAGAGGGAACATCACAGATCGTCTTCAGGCAGGTATGTTAATAACAGCATCCAAGAGTGAATGCCAAAAATGGTCTACAGATAAATAAAGAAGAGGGAACATCAACTAACATCTACAGGTATATAAATAACAGCGTCCCAGACTCAACGCCAATGATTGTCAACAGATATATAGAATAATTTTTTATCTGTAATGTAAGTGACAGTTAAACAAGTTATTTTAACATCAGCCTGATAATGATACACAATGTTATGTGATAATGTATAATCATGTTGTGGGGGTGCACAGAAAAAACAAACATTTGTCAAGCTTGGTGATGACAAATCAAACACACATACAAATGTAAGACTTTTTTACCACCACCATGATGAACTTCATTAAACATTGCATTGTAGCGACAATCATAAAGTGTTACAGTTTTTAAACCTGCCGTAAACTTGTTGTGAAGAACCATTTACAATGCTTGGGTGACAACCAGTACAAATCTTTGAAATATTCAGCTCTGAGCTGGGCCTGAACCCATGAACCTCTGATCCAGAATTTGATACAAAAAAGTTGTCAAAATGGTAAATCTGTGAGAGTGCAGCTTTAAAACCTGAAAAAAGAACAGATTTACTAGAGCCTTGTACCTCATGCATTATTTCACAGCCTCCACTTTTAAACATTTCAATAAATGTTTAAATTTACCTTCTGATTCTGGACAACTCTTCAGGAATATTTTCGCAACTGACTCGGACACCTTTTCAAACAAGACATCGAAATCTTCCCATCTAGCGTCCTTCTGCTGGACCTTCAAACAAATCATGCAATATCTTGAAACATTTATGATCATACAGGGATTTACCATTTTATTCAGGTTCTTTGAATAAAAATACTGGTTTATTAATAATTTCAACTCGGGTCTAAAAACACCAAAACATGTTGAAAACGCTTATTAAGATGATATTTTGGTAGGTTGGCAATTAAATCTTAACTTTCTGTTTTTAATTGTAAAATTATAATCAATACAACTTTAACAACAAATGCTTGTAGAATCATCCATTCACACATGGATCAGGATGTTTGTCTGTTGTTTGTTTTATTTAGGGTACAAAAATAATTAGGTTAGCCGAAGTTTTTTTTGGTCAAGAAAGGGCAGATTCTCCGAAACACAAAATTTGCGATATTGATCATGCACAAGGGATATTATACATTACATTATGTGAAGTGTCAGCCCCGAGACTAACTTCTGTGATATCCGATCTGTAGCCAAAAAGTGTTTCACACATCAACATAGCCTTGGAAACAACGTCAATGCTGCCTGAAGTTAGAATCCTCTGAAAACAAGACATACATCTATATAATACTATTTCAAAATTGAATCTGATCAGAGTCTTATTTGAATCTATGACCTATACCTCAAATATTGAAACAAATATGATGACTTCATTGATTTCATAATGTAAATCCAAATAACACTAGTTTTATTTTTTTCCATATAACAAAACATTCTTATGCATGGTCATTATGGATGTCACAATTGTGGCTGTATTTGTACAATAATATAAAGAATTCATTAACAGCATCAAGATTAAAGATTAGGTACCAAATTATAAAAGAAATATTTTTTCACAAGCCTGGGCATGTGGTGATTTTTATCACAGATCAACTTACCAGCAAGGCCATCATAAATGCCTGACCCTGGGCCAACTGTAGAAAGGCATTCTGGTCAGTATTTCTATTATTCTCCACACATAGCAAGTCAACAACTTCCTCCTTGTTGGCATGGGTCAGGAATGCTAGTAGCTGGGGAAAAAAGGAAACACTTAATGTATTATACTCACTGCAGGCGAGTATTAGAAGCTATATATTATATACCTGTAACATATCAATAGAATAATGCAGGTAATACAGATAAAGAAGGGCATTGCCTTGATTTAATATAAACAAAGAGGGTCATGGTTAAACGCTGATCCCATCACCCCTCTAGCAGCCTTGTCATAAACTACCAACACCTACCACAGAATGTCTACATGTTCCAGCCAGTATAGGATCCAGGAAATCCCGGTGTAGCAGCACGGGATTGTGTGTGTACCAGTCCTCCATTCTCCCCTCCATCAGCCCAGCCACACTACCAACACCTACCACAGAATGTCTACATGTTCCAGCAAGTATAGGATCCAGGAAGACCCAGTGTAACAGCACGGGATTGTGTGTGTACCAGTCCTCCATTCTCCCCTCCATCAGCCCAGCCACACTACCAACACCTACCACAGAATGTCCACATGTTCCAGCCAGTATGGGATCCAGGAAGACCCAGTGTAACAGCACGGGATTGTGTGTGTACCAGTCCTCCATTCTCCCCTCCATCAGCCCAGCCACACTACCAACACCTACCACAGAATGTCTACATGTTCCAGCCAGTATGGGATCCAGGAAATCCCAGTGTAGCAGCACCAGATTGTGTGTGTATCAATCATCCATTCTCCCCTCCATCAGCCTAGCCACACTACCAACACCTACCACAGAATGTCCACATGTTCCAGCCAGTATAGGATCCAGGAAATCCCAGTGTAGCAGCACCAGATTGTGTGTGTATCAATCATCCATTCTCCCCTCCATCAGCCTAGCCACACTACCAACACCTACCACAGAATGTCCACATGTTCCAGCCAGTATAGGATCCAGGAAATCCCAGTGTAGCAGCACAGGATTGTGTGTGTACCAGTCCTCCATTCTCCCCTCCATCAACCTAGCCACACTACCAACACCTACCACAGAATGTCTACATGTTCCAGCCAGTATGGGATCCAGGAAGACCCAGTGTAGCAGCACGGGATTGTGTGTGTACCAGTCCTCCATTCTCCCCTCCATCAACCTAGCCACACTACCAACACCTACCACAGAATGTCTACATGTTCCAGCCAGTATGGGATCCAGGAAGACCCAGTGTAACAGCACAGAATTGTGTGTGTACCAGTCCTCCATTCTCCTCTCCATCAGCCCAGCCACACTACCAACACCTACCACAGAATGTCCACATGTTCCAGCCAGTATAGGATCCAGGAAGACCCAGTGTAACAGCACGGGATTGTGTGTGTACCAGTCCTCCATTCTCCTCTCCATCAACCTAGCCACACTACCAACACCTACCACAGAATGTCCACATGTTCCAGCCAGTATAGGATCCAGGAAATCCCAGTGTAGCAGCACAGGATTGTGTGTGTACCAGTCCTCAATTCTCCCCTCCATCAGCCTAGCCACACTACTAACACCTACCACAGAATGTCTACATGTTCCAGCAAGTATAGGATCCAGGAAGACCCAGTGTAACAGCACGGGATTGTGTGTGTACCAGTCCTCCATTCTCCCCTCCATCAGCCTAGCCACACTACCAACCCCTATACACAATCCAGCAATGTGGTTTAAAAGTTGCATTGAAAATCATCACATTCAAGTTTTGAGTACAAAGGCCAAACAATTACATTTCCTATTGTGCTTAGTAATGACGCTAAATAACACTTAATCAAGCTTAATTATATTAAATTTAAACAAGCCTTGCATGTCTTTTACTAGAGCCAGGCTTGCGCTTATAACAATGTCTGTCAGATGTACAGCCAAATCCTGTTCTTTCGATCACAGGAAGACTGATCATATAACTGTGAGCCATGAAAAGTTAAAGCATAATAGCATAATTATCTCCATGGTATACCTTGATACAATATGGTAGTCATGTTGATTACAAAATAGCAATATGGATACATATCACATACACATTTGTACAATAATCATGCCAACGAGAAAATCGACCACAGATAGTTTGAGCCAATGGGATATTTAAATCTAGTGATCTATTATAGTGCATTAAAGTACTCTGTACTATTTTCAAACTAAGGTTCTTTGGTTGCTGAAAATACAGAAAAGCAGAAGAGACTACAGTAAAACTGTGATCGCTCGAGGTCGCCAGGGACCGAGCCAAAACCTCGAGGGAACCGATGTTTCGAACGAACCGATTTTCAATTTTCCAGTTTGATATGAAATATCTTTCAGTATATTTTAAGTTTGAAGTCCTCAAACAGATTGTTTACTAAGACACCGATTATGTGTTGCGTTGAAGAAATCGCTAATGCATCAGTCATTTGTAACCACGCCCCCCCCCCCCCCAGGTCCGGGGAATAACTTTGACTTTCGTCCAGCCAACCCCGGGTAAAATCCACGCCCTGCGAGGACGAACAGATGGTTAAACCCCGGCCAAATGCCCCCGCACCCCAGAGACTCTATATAAGGCCCAATCTCGGCTTTATTTGGTGCTATGACAAAACCACCGCGGTCACCCGGCCCTGCGGGGCCACCTGGAAAGTAAATACACAGCACTTTTCCCCGGCTATCCCTGGTATACCCGGACCTGGGGGGGGGAGGGGGCAGTGGGGCGTGGTTACAATTGACTGGTGCATAATATGTTCAAAAGTTGATGTAAACTAAATGTAAAATGCAAAAGAAAAAAAAAAAAAAATATATATAGAGGATATTTGTTTATTTCAGTGTAAGATCGTATTTTATTTCATGAGTGTCATAGAAAAACATTTTCACGAGTGGCGAAGCCACGAGTGAAAATGTAGTTTTTTTATGATCACGAGTGAAATAAAATACGATCTTACACTGAAATAAACAAATTTTCTGTTTCTTTTATGCTTATTTTTCGGAGTTTTATTTGTTTTTTATTTATTTCTGAATTACCCCCTTTTTTGAAAAGGGTGGGGCTTCACGCCGCTACCCGTGGGGCGCCCCTCATGCATAATTATAGCTGTCAACTTTTTTACTTTCGGTTTGCTGAGAAATAGTTCTCTGCTATTCATTCTTATAGCTTAATATTCGCTCGTTTTTTATTGCAAAGCTTTATGAACAGTAAAAAATGAAGTATTATTAGTGCACAAATGTTCCAAAAAATAATGAAAACACTTTTTATTTTGACCAAATTACTACACCGCTATTTATAGAATGAAAACATTTGGAAGGTCAAATGTGTTAGCAAAACAAATGTGGATACTCATTGGATTTTAACCATTCTTCTTAGTTTAAGACTGCATATACGCGTGTTTTTATAGTAAGTTAATATACAGTCATCTTACTGTCAGAGACCAGTCTGTTTCGCTTTAAATGTTTGTTTTCCAGAAGAGTAAATGCCACGCTAGTTTGTTGACACATTTTGAGATGTGGGTGGGGTAAAAAATATTGGATCTATCTGTAAATTGTTGTGTGAATTCTCCAGGAAGCTCATTTTACGTACTACAACGGTTAACAGTTCAAAATACATTTGATCGATGCTATAAAATTTTATTGATGTTCGAACAGTTGTTTTTGTCTGTAATTTGTTTGGAATGAAAGCAAATGTTCGAACATTCAGCTTCAAAGATCAGTAAAATGTTTGATAAACGGGATAACCGGTAATAAACGGTAAGTTGTTAATTTCCAATTATATATTTATTTAAAATTATAAAATATCTCTTTATCTTTTTTAACCTTTTTTGACATAATTTACAGAAGTCCAGTGTTCTGTTTTGACCAAGGCAAGTACATGTAACAACAAAGGATTTTAAAAGTAGTTCTGAAAATTGATATTTTCACTCCTTATTTTGCAGTAAAAATATCAAATTGATATTTTCACTGTTGTTATTTCACTGTTAAAACCCCATATTTCATCGTAAAGCATGAAAGAAATAGAAATGTTTATTTTAACAAAAAAGCACATTTTCGTAACAAGCAACATTTGAATGACAGTACATATTGTGGCATTAGTCAGATTTAAGTTTCGCAAAATCAAGGATTGTTGATTGGCGCATCTTGTCGGTTTCGCGAATATGTTCAATCGTAATGTGACGTGACAGCGTACAGTGCGTCTGAAGATCACGGTCAGCATCGGCAGTGAATTCAAAGAACCTTTAGACCACATCTAAAGCGTTAACTTCTCGGCATTAACTTCTCATAATTATCATCTCAAATGCCCATATCAACTAATATCGGCCATGCGTTAACAGTGAAAAACGGTTTTTCACACCTTATCAAATTGCCTTTCAACTGTCATTGCAATTTTTACAACTTGCGAAAATTTTAACACCTAGCAATTGTTTGTTTATTTTGGAACACGCGTTCGGGAAAAAGTGTGAAATTATGTCCTCGAGGGAGCCATAAGGTTTTGTGCACGATTTGTGTAATAGGGACCGAGGATATTGCTCGACTGCTCGACATGATTAGGTTTCGATGCAGCGTGGGTATATTTTATATGAAAACAGAAGGAAAAAAGTTCGGGACCAAGCTCCGACCTCGAGGGAACGCCGGTTCTCGAACGACCGCTTGTTTGAGGGAACACAGTTTCACTGTATTACCTTTGCTCTGAATTCAAATAGATTTCTTTCTGTTTAAACTTGCCCAGTGAAGAGCATGGATACTCATAAGACAACTGTCCTGGGTTTAAACAGTACAAAGGACTCCTCCCCAGTACTACCCACAAAGCTGAACCCCATGCAAGGAATGGGGGTCATTGGCACCATTTTAATTAACATTTTTGGTGTGACAAGGCTGGTGTTTAAACCTGCCACCTCATCTCCAAAAGCAGATTCTCTGCAACTGAGCTTATTGGTGAGGTCAATGCATTAAAGAGGATATAAATAATAATCCTCATTCCTACAAACCCTCTTTACAGAAGTGTTAATAGCAGTCTAAGAAGAAGCCTTTTTACAATAACCTACATACATGTTAATTTCGCTACAAATTTCGCTTACCATTTGAAATAATGCAGCTAATATTACAGCTTCCAGCTACACAGACATACTGAAATAGAATACAAAGGTAAAGAAGAAATCTTTTGTGCAATCAAGAAGAAAATATATTACAAGTTTCCAATGTTTTATCCAATTAATTTCTATTGCTAATTTTTCAAATATAACACAAGGCTGATTTCTTTTAGTATTCGCGCAAAACAAACAAACTTTAAGTGTTTCGCAATCAAATACTTACAGCTAGCAAATAAATGAAATGTTTCTGAGCCAAAGGAGATAACTGGTCTACAGCACACTGGTGGTCCACAATGGCTTGTGCCAGGGCAGCTAATTGTTCAGGTGATAGGATCCTGGCATTGAAATAACAAAAATTATCAAACTGAAACCAATCGTTGAAATCAACATGAACCCAGATTTTATACAAACTAACTGCAAACTCATATTCAATGACTTAAATGTTATTTCCTTTCTTTATTCAGCGCCTGATTCGATAACAAATTATGTATGTATGTGGGAAGTGGGTTATTTCAAAAAGTGCTGTCCCCTCACAATTAGTTCTTGACTTATCCCTTATGGGTTCTATATATTGGTGCATAAATATGCCCCAAAATTAACTTGTACAACAGGCTAAAAGAACGTGTACATGTGTCCAACTTCCACAATCTCAAAAAAAAAATGTATGAAAAAAACATTTTGAAATAATTTCCAATTTCATTTTTAATCTATTTTGGCAAAATAAGGGTCTGTAGACTAGCTAAATGAAAAATGAAACAAACAGTAGCTAATGCTTCATATCCTTTGAACTGTGCTAAGAGATCTTACCTATTTTCCAACTGCAGGTCTATATAGAGGAGGAGTAGATACGACTCCACCACTGATTGTGGAAGAACACTGCCTCCGAAAACTTCCTGCAGGTCTGCTACCTTCCCTGTTCAAGTATAAACCATTTCTTTATCATGCAACCATGTACCACAAATTATGAAAACCAGCATTAAAATTACTCTGCATCCATAAAACATCATTACTGACCTTAAGGTAACTATAAATTTATTGCGAGAATTTCATCCCGTCCGCCCCTCTTTTTTCCAAAAATGTAAAGCTAGGGTCTGTAATTGTGTATCAGTCCAGACCGTCCTGGCACAGGTTTTATTCATACCCATGTGTAGATGTATAACATTCACATTTAAAAAAGGAGAATTGTTATGATCACTTTCCAGGTTCATCTAGAAACACAAGTGTTTGTCCCTTATGTAATAAGGAAGATAATGAACACATATTCAAGGGTGAAACAGCCATCTAAAATAACAAAATAAAATGTCACCATTTAAAAAGAAATTTGGATGAAAATCTAGCAACTAATTTATATTGGCCTAACATTACCACCAAATTTCTGTTTTTCAATAAAAGTTCAATATTTGCGGATTTTTTTTATCAAAATGCACAACAGACTTTAAGGATTCTCATGGAAATATGAATATATATATAGCCAATGTCTATGAAAGTAACATACCAGCTTACTTACAATTTAAGCCATCTAATGTGAACCTCCCAGGCATGTCCATGTTCGAGGGCAGCAGTCCTTTACTCTGACAACATATCAGCAGCAGGGACAGCACATTTCCAATTGATCTTGTCAATATGCCGCTGCTAAAATAACATACATGTACAATTATTATAGATATAGAAAATAATATATCAACTTGATTTTGCATTTTTTTTTACACAGATTTCCATAAAGTGTAAAAAGTTTGATGGTCAAACGGACAGGCAAATCTGAAGATTTCATCTTTCACCAAAAATATTTGCACATCACAAACAAACAAAATAATATAGAGTAATCTTGTTACAAATTAATATGATACTTAAGGTTGACAGTTAATAATGAAACAAATGTTCTTTACAGAACTTTCATGATTTTTTTTTCAATGAGTCTTATTTCTAAATACCTGTATGCAACAAAAAAATATAAAAAAAACACCATATCATATACAAGGTCATCTCTGGCATCAATATCTTTCAAACTAGTACAATATGTCCGAATTGTTAATTTTTTTTTAGATGTCTTGACCAACTACAGCCGATGCATGTAAAACATTGAAAAGACTCTGATGATCAAATAATGCTATCTTTTACCATAAAGTTTAATGCCAAAATATGCTGGTCACCCAGGCCGTTGTTTATAATTAAAGCTGCTGAATCAGTACACAATTTGATAGTCATGGCACCTGCAATCTAATACTAAGCAGCTTCTATTGTGTTCAGAACGAATATTGACATACATGTCGCTGCACAATGATTGGTAGCTGAACACTTACTTAAACTGCTGTTTCAACTCTAGCAGACTGGTTAGAAAGCCAGCAGTCAACAGTTTATAGAGAAGTTCACTGGTTGCCATGGTGTCCAGGTCATCAAGGTCAGCCAGCAGGTTTAAACACTGAATGTACCACTCAGGGCTGTCACCTCTCTCCCAGGACAACTAGTGAATAAACAACACAAACATTAACAATATAGAGGGGTTCACTGGTCGCCATGCAGAGTTTGAATTTAGACTCGCATACTCGCAAAATGCGAGCGCCATTTGCGAATTGCCAGTGACTTTTATTCAAGCTCGCAAAATTCTGCGAGTGGCTTTTTCTAGACCACAAAATGTTAAAGGAAAGTAGAATAAACATGAACTTAACTCCGCTACGTAGTCGAGTGTAAACAACCTATAAGTGGCATGTTTACACTACCAGTATAAAGAAGACCATACAGAGTCACGTTCTAGTAAGTTTTCAAAAATAGAACAAATACGGAAAAGGCTGAGTTTTATCTCAAATCTTTCCGGGATGCTCCGAAGCATGCATAATACAAAGTGAATCAAAGCTCAATCATTGGCTAAATTTAGCGCTTGCGCGCACTAAATGTAAACCCCAGGCCTAAAAAAAAAATTGTTTGGTTAGGGTTACATCCTTTTCAAAAATAGGTAGGGTAGGTAGGCTTTTTTTTATTTTTTTTTATTAGGCTTTATATAAGAATGTCATTTTCATCATTGGAGAATGGTGTTAAAGTTATCTTCTATATAAGCAATTAAGGTTTTAAACTACATATTGAAAAGCAAAAAAAAAAAGCAAAAAAAAATTATTATTTTTTTTTTTTTTTTTTTTATTTTTTCATTTTTTTTACTGACTATAAAAACGTTAGGGTCGGCGCCTATTCCGTAGGTAGGGTCGGGTAACCCGAACCAAATGTATTTTTTTTTTAGGCCCCATCAACCTTTGAATATATTTCCGCCCAACTGTCAAAGTGAATAGACTTCGGCGATCGTTATATTTCATGGTCCAAAGCATCCACGCTACATTTACTGTTGCTTTTATTTATTTTAAATTTATAATGTTATTGTTTTTAATACTTATATACTTAATGAAATCTGTAGCCTGCTTGCCGAATGGGTATTACCCGATGGCGGTGGTAAATATACAAAGTGAACGATGTCAAATTATTAGACAGCTTTGTTATCAAAAAGCGGCCAGCATCTGATGAGTCTTTCCGTACCCCTCAAAAAGAATAAGCCATCAACAAGTTCTACTAGTCGAGTCACTCAAGATTGATACTTTTTAATATTCATAATATATGTCTTAGGTGTATATTTCTACTGTAATTAGACAATATTATAAGAGAATAAAGCAAATAATAAAATTGCAAGTTGATTTTTTATTTGCGAGTTGCCTCAAAAAGCACTCGCAAAATTTTGCCTCAAAGTTAAATTCAAACCCTGCCATGGTGTCAAGGTCATGAAGGTCAGTCAGTAGGTTCAAACACTGAATGTACCACTCAGGGTTGTCACCTCTCTCCCAGGACAACTAGTGAATTATATAATAGACAACGAAAACATTATCACTATAGAGGGGTTCACTGGTTGCCATGGTGTCAAGGTCATGAAGGCCAGCCAGCAGGTTCAAATGTACCACACTGGGTTGTCACCTCTCGTCCAGTACAACTGGACAACAAACGGTGAGGAAAATAAATAACTGGGCTATCAATATCTTATAACAATAACACAACATTGAAATAATATCAGATGGCTATAGATTTTAGGCTGTAGGCCACAGGTCCACAGCCCACAAATCAAACTCAGGTATTGTCTTTTTGACATGAGGGTTAAAAGAATTAATGTGCCAGAGATAACAAAATGGAATGTATGTTATAATGTGGTTTAAAATGGTGCTAATAAAATACCTAAATATGTTCATAAGATTGAAGCGTTATTGTAAATTCAAAAGCAAGCCAAGAAATCTTTTAATTAGTCGTGGTGAGGAACCGAACAGAATAGATTACTATAAATAATTAAACGGAGAAAGGATGTGTTTACTGAAAGACCCTGTCTTACTTTATCTACTACACCCAAATAAAAATTCATCACAAGAACTCAAAATTACCATCAGGAGCAAAAATTACCATCATGAGAGGGATACCCATATCATCTACAGCAGCCAAGACCGTGTGTACAAACTTTTCACTGGAACTTCCCGACTGGTCGTCCATATCTGGGACAGCAAAACTGCTCTCACACAATGAATGATCACCAGCACACTAAAACATCAACAAAAGGTTGCATACAGGTCAGTGAAAGGACTTGCTAAATGTTGTAATAAACATGTATACCAACTTTTATGTTATCGTCTTTTTTTAAACTTTTGAATGACATTTAATACAAAGCCATTACATCAACTACCAGCATCAAGAATATGACAAACCCTTTCTTTGCAAAACTAGACTTAAGCTGAACTCCCCAAGAATTCTTAATATAATATATCACATTTAATATTTCTATTTTCAGATATGCTTTATGCATATACAGATATACATTTTTGTACCTACCTCTAAACACAGCTTTACACAACTGCTCAGCATTTCCATACATTTCTGTGTCTGCTCAACCCACATATGTCTGTCCCCTTGGCCCCTTTTTGTCCCTGACCTCTGACCAAGGTCAGCCCAGACATGCGTGGTTGCTTTGGTAACCAAGTCACCAAGGTCATCGAATGGAATTGGAGTCAGTAAATAATTTTTGCTGAAAGTGTTAAAAGCTACAGAATTCAGTTTTCACAGAGAAACTACCCATAATTATTTCAAAATAACACAATACAGAATAAACTAATAATTATGCACACATGTTTTTTCAAAATAAATTCAGAGATAACCCATATTATATAAAAGCAATCTTTCTCTGCCAACAAAATTAACTCCACAAGGAAAAACTAAAACTCAATTTTTTTCTGTGATAGCCCTGGAAAAATCTCCTAATATTTCTATCTTTACAACTGCGAAACCACACGATAATTACCTGAGCAGTGGTGTTAGTGTATCCATTGCCTGGTAGAAGACAGCTGGCTGTTGGTGCTCCAGCCCCCCTCGCACAACACACAGGCATTTCTGGACCACACCCGGGCTCACAAACAGGGGCATGTCACTCGGGTGTCTGGGAGGAAATGGACACAATTGTAACATACTGACTATTCCAATAGAAGTTAATGGATCATTTATAATTGAATGTCCCTTCTTTGTATATATAAAGTTGGTCTGTATATCAGTATATTTTATTTAACAAATAGTGTGTTATGACATCAGCGGTCCATATCATATTTTAGCCGGTCCGGACCACGCCAAACCTTGGCTAACACCTCGGTCCATAAACACCTTCGGGGGCTGACTAGCCGGTCCTTATAATGTCATATGACCCGCAGTGGTGTGTAATATTATTAAATATGTTCTAATGTAACTTATAACAGTTTCTAGACTAACAAGTAAGTTCTAACACTAGTACCGGGTAAGAATAAAATGCGTGAACAAGCCATCTCCATGCCAGTCTTACTTGGTGAGCACCTGTGCCAGTACGGAGAAGCCCAGCTCTAGTAGGTGAGGGTTCTTCATCTCCTTGGCAACCGTCACAGCTCGCAACAATGACTCCACACCTAGACATAAACATACAATAATGAATAAAAGTTATTCAGCAACATTTGGTATTTGCATACATGCCATATTACTGGAAGACTTCACAGTGTATTTATGCCCAGAAAACCTTGGGATATGACACCATCTAGGTGGATTTTCATTCTGATTTTCATCATCATTAATCAATCTGGCATGGGCATTTTCAAGTTCTACTGTTAAAAGCATTTTATCTAAACTAGAACTTTATTTCAGTTGACAGTTGTTGTAAGAAAAATATTTTACAAAGCAATTCTATTTTACACTTTTCCCAATCACATACAATTGTTTTATTTCTGACTGAATTTTATTTACCATCCCATTCTAGGAACCTGGTTATGGAGCAAAGATCCAGGTATCCCCTTTTGTATTTGTTTCTAATCGTATGTCAATCATTCATTAATTCTATTAAATGGGCTTGAAGCCTTTACAAAATAAAATTTCTAAAATGAAAGGGCCAGGCCTCTTTTTTGCGTTAATGCAGTAAATGACTTTCTCTAAACATTACCATACACTGCATGGCACCTCTTGTAGAACTGTCCCAGTCCTGATAAAGTCTTCAGCACTTTGAAGATGCTCCTAAAAAATAAGGTGACAATGTTTTTCAAAGAATGAATATTCCATACATTTGATAGCAAATTTAAACACATTGCATTTTTAGTCCAGTATTAGTCTGAGATAATATGAGCCGCATCGCGCGATTTTGGGCCTTTGGACATAAATATTACAAATGAAATACTAGTAATCATTAATAAAAAAATGCCAAAAATTTCTATGTTAATCAATTTCTTCCAAACTTCTTTCTTTTTAAGGCTTGGCATTGGTGAGTCATTTTCTCGACAATTTATGACCATTGGTTTACTCATGTTTCCATAGCAACCATGGATTTCGTCCCGACATATTTTGCCTGCATTAATAGTCTGTGTTTAAAACTGCCAAATGTATTAAAAATACAAAACTGATTATTTTTATCTTAATTTATGGTCATTGAAGATTCTATGATAAGAAAAGAATTTAAATTATAAGCTAAATGTGATATTGATAAGTTAATTTTGCACGTCATTTGAATAATGTGCTTTCGTAACGACGTCATTTGAATGACGTCAAATTTAGTATTCAAAATGTGCAATACATGGTCTTACTTGTAAGCACGTATCTTACGCAATTTAAGTGATATCATCATGAAATTTTCAGAATATCTTCCTGAAATATAATTTCATTCAAATACCTTAAAACATTGTAATAGCAAATATATGTCCGAAGGCCCAAAATCGCGCGACGCGGCTCATATGCTCCTTGGTATCAATTTGGCAAAAATGTGTAAAAGAAAAAATAAACCACCCATTAATGATTTAGAGTATTCCAAGTGTGCATCTAATTTTCTGTTATAGCCACTTCCTGTTCCTTAATGATAAGTCAGAAAATTAACTGTCTGGAGAAATAACAATAGTAATTTTCAATGAAGCAGGCTACAATCATAACAAAGAATGAACATTTAAGAGCAGAGTAACAGTTCATGAATACTCAAACAAGAGTGCCGCACAGCAAACACCAACACCAGTCTGTCGTTTTCAGTCAAAAAAAAGAGGAATACCTCGACTATTATTTAAGTCAAATAGTTACGGGCCTTGCCTTACATGTGATTTTTTCTCTGGCGATTTGTATACAAAGTTTAATTTGAATATCTTGAATGGTTTTTGAGTCATTGCCAAGGTTATTTAAGTCTTTGCATGCTGACAAGGACAACAACACCACAGCTATGACAATACTTCAAACTTTTTTTTTCGAAACACAAAAACAAAACTCATAACATTTCATAAGGTACGAAATCAAAACAATGCAAACTCATCCGTGGTCATACTCTATCTGAAATGTTTGCTCCGTGTTCAAGGCTTCAAACAGAAACTCTGTCAAGAATCAGGTTTAGATATGACTTATATAGCTGAACATAATAAATGTCCTATAATGTACTAAAGTCGAAATAGTATTAGTCATAAAGCACATGTTCACTGTCAAATGTTGAAAACAAGGGTGTTGTGAAACTGTTTGTTTAGATTGATCCGAAATGTTAAAGCATTTTGATTTAAAAGTTGTATTAGCACTGCTTAGGTTAATGTTACAGATTTATAATCACTTATTCATCTAGTATAAACTTATTTATCTAGTATAAACTTATTCATCTAGTATAAACTTATTCATCTAGTATAAACTTATTTATCTAGTATAAACTTATTCATTTTTACAACAATTGTAAATCAAGTTTGAACTTAATATATTAATCACTCTCATTGGCATGATGTTGCACGAGAGTGTGGTCATGTGCTGTGAGGGAAACCAAAGTACTCGGAGGAAACCCACTTGTCTGGTTTGGTGACCACAAACTAATCCCACATGCCCCCAAGCAAGAATCGAACCTGGGTCGCCTAAATGAGAAGCAAGTGCACCACTTATTCATTTAAGATCTCTTGAAACCAAGTGTTTCCACAAACTTCAGTACGAGTCCTCTGCAACATCGTACAAAGCCATACAGGTGGCTGAGCAGTGACTTTTTTTAAAACTATTTTTACCACATGTGCCTTGCAAAATTGGAAAAGTCAACTGTGGGAAAAATATAAAATCAGGCCAAAATGGCTAATATAATGGAACATATAGATGTTTTAACTTTTTTATGCATACATTATGCTATGAAAGAGTAAGCCTTGTCAGGATTTTGTTTATATTTCAAAGAATTCATTACTTTTTTATTTATTAACGTAATCTGCATTTATCAAATTGGGAAAAAATGTTTGGAAAAATGGACAGTTTTTCGCAAGGGGAAACAGTATTTAGAAGGCAGCAAATTGCACCAAAAAAAAAATCACTGCTGAGATACACATTTTAAACAAATACAAAATAAATAAACCTGACCACAATGACAGAAATGCATAGTGTACTTACCCACAAGGTCAGACTGCAGCACCTGGGGTCCATACGTCTCCCCGGCCACGGGGTCAAGTAATTGGGCAAGGACATGACATGCCCCCACCTGCAGCACTTCCTGTTTAGAGAGCAGCAGCCGCTTGATACAGGCCAGCAGACTCTGGTCCCCGGCCTGGACAGACATCAGGCCTGCAACCCCACCCACCCCCTGTATCAGCTTCTTCAACAAACCTGCACAATGGTGGAGAATCTCGTACCGTAACACATTTATGAAAGTTGAAAGTGAATACTCTCTATTTAACTATTAGGGTTTATTTCTTCATACAAGGATAATTTCATAAGCATCCTCCAGATACAACATGAACAATCTCTCAATATTATCATACATGCCATATCCCCCGGTGGAAGGAAAAATCCCCAAAAATTTCGATCCATCCCCTCGTCTCCCGATGGGAGATAAAAATCACCCGGAATTAAAAAAATATATATATTTTAGAGAGATTTTACATCAGGCAATAATGACAAAGTGAAACCACAGTATGTGAGTGAATCTGAATGTAAAGAAACAACTCCACAAGGGTGAAATGACTGTTTAAAAAAGAGACTTGAACAACGAGTGATCAATTAATTTGTAGTAATGGTCAAAGGCAAAGAAATATTACTGATTTGGAAAAGGAAGAAAATAATAATATTGATTTCATTCCATTATTGTCTGAACGTCATCATAGCTGATAGAACTAAGCAGATTTTTTTTTATTAGACTTTGGAGGAAGGTAAATTTAATTTAATTGTCTCGGAAACATATTTTTCCAATGACATATTTTGTTTTGCAAGTGCATTACAGTATGACATGACAGTGTATCATAAGAATATGATAAATCATGACATAAAATAATTCTGTAAAATGAAAAAGTTAGAGGTTTTCATAGCAAAATATATATGAATACATTGTTTCGTACTTGCATTTATAAATAATACTCTGAAATTTTGCCATCTTAGACCTGCTAAAAAAATTCTCCTGAATACTACCAAAATCCCCCTGATTTTTCAGCCTTTCTGAACAAATCCCTAAGAATGGTTCCCAGAAAAGAAGGCATGTATGAATTATTATAATTATATAAACAATGTCTGAACTTGATATGAACAATCTCGGGATATGACATGAACATTCTCTGCATAATACATGAACACTTAAAAACCTCTGGATTTTAAATGATAAATAACTGGTTATTAGATGTACAATCTCTGGATATATTTTATCAACCATCTCTGGATATTCTATGGGTTTATCCCCCATCATGGGAATGGGGCCAGGGCTTTTCTAATTAGGTAAAGGGCCCTTCTGATAAAAAAAATGTGTTATTTTGACTAAAGTTTTGAATTTCAATTTTGCCTGGAAATGAATGCATTCAATTAAAAAAATATACTGAAAAATAAAAGAAAGAGATACAGATGTTTTTTTTTCAACCTACACCAACTCTTCAATACCAAAACAGTAAGCGGTCAAATTTCTTTATGAAAGCATTGTATACCTTTTTTTAATATAAAATTGGGAAATTTATTTTCACACAGTTTGGAAGTATATGATTTAGTAACGAGAATGGGGCTGAATTTGGGCCCCACATTGGTTAGAAAAAACACTTCTACTACATGTCCAGTCTGTGGATTTTATATGAACAATCTGTGGCCAATATTATATTGCTATCTTTGGATATCCTAGTTTCTGCGATAGCCATAGTGAATCCTGGCCCCAATATCACGAAAATACTTAAGTTAAGTCTCAATCTCAATCGACTCAACTCAATTTACCTCATAAAATTATTATTCAAAATCTTGTATGTTTTTATACGTTTTGAAAATGTATTTTCTCATAGAATGTGTTATTGAAAGATTTTGACAATATTTCAAAGAAAACTAATTCTAGAGCAAAATATACACTTGAGTAAATGTTAAAAGGCAATGAATTGTACTCAAGTACATTTTTGGCTGTAGAATATTTTTCCCTTGGAATCTAGACCAAAGGTTTTAATCAACATAATTATTATTCAATAATAGAATGTGGTTTTAAAATGTGTAAAATCATATATTTTTTTCAATAAATTTTGTTGTTTTATGGTAAAATGAGTTGAGATTGAGTTTGAGATTTGACTTAAGTATTTTCGTGATATTGGGGCATGGTCTATATATTACCTAAACCATTAATCTGTACTGGAAGAGCCTGTGCAGATGTCAGCATGGTGATGATCCCAGTGTGGAGCTGCTGGTGTATCCGTGGTGACAGTCCTCGCTCCTCCCCGCACACGAATATGAACATGTACGCAACCGCTGACTGTAGCCCCTCCCCACCGGCACCCAGCTCCAGGCTCAACTCATTCAGGAGATCCTCTAAAACAGCAATCATATTTAAGGAAAATAAACAGGAATAAAGCAAAAAAAATAAACCTCATGTATAAATACTTTTCAAAGACAGCGAAACTATCTCTGGAAAACATATTCTGTCATTCAGAAGACCAACAGTTATCAATATGAACAACTAAGTATTCATTGATTGAACAGTTGTAATGGCAATCACTTAAAAATAAGATTTTAAAGAATGGAATAACTGTCGGGGCTTTTTCTGTCCATTTTGGGAAAAAGTAACTAGACAGATTGGGAAATTTGGCAACGTATAACTTACAGATTTGGGAAGAAATTACAGGCCTTTTTTGTCAATTTGGTATAAAGTACTTGCAAAAATTTAGATTTTTCAAGTTATGTAAAAATTGGCAAAATTGGGAATAAAATTAATCTACAAAATCATCATTATGGGCTATATTTCTGTTAAATTAGTGTTTAGTGTATATAACCATGAATGTCACCCAAAAGTGCAGATAAAAGCATTTATATTTGTAAATGAACAATTGTTCCAAATTGATTGTTCCCAAGTTGGCTAAGGGGCAAAGTGTTAGTCGAAAAGCCAGGCTTTTCATGACAGCATTTTCATCTCATTCATGATTTTTTTATCAAAATTTGCGAAAAATTAACCATTTCTGGCATTGGGAATGGGTCAGATATTCTGATCCTTGAGATGGGTAAGAAAAGGGATGACTGTTAACAAATCATTACTTGTAGCTGATAGCATTTGTTAATGAGAGAAATCGCAATGACTTGAATTACATACATCTACCAAAGCTTTACTATGATCTTAGAGTGCAAATAAATGAAATCAATCATATGGACATGACCATCATTTAAATACTGAGAACATATAAACAAATGGATACCATAATTGCAGAGCAGTGTTGTTGCAAGACCTGGGAACTGGTGTAGCATTTTTCCCAGCAGGGTATAGTAGGGCAGTAGATTAGTTCGATCTACACTGTAGCAACTTTTCACCTAAACAGAATTAAAACATTCCATATAGTAATACAAACAGATTTTCTAGATATTTCTGCAGAAATGTATTTCAGAATTCTTGAAATATCATGTAAAAACATTGAACCATTGTTGCATGAGTGGGTTTACCGATATAATCAATTTTTACTTATGTTAGAGATATTGTTGCATGACTTTGTAAAACAAGTCACAAAGTACTGCTAGCAATACAATCCAGATTCATTTTAGAAGCAAAAACACTTTCTCTTGAAGATTTGATGACCACTAATGAATTTGGGAAAGGAATAAGAAACTTTAAGCAAACAAAAAATGTTTAAATATTTGACTTAGTAAGTGACATTATAGTTTTTGGCTGGAGATGACCATATTCACACTGGTCTTAAATATCATGCTGACAAATATTCTGAGCAAGTGTCATAAAGATCAGATTAGAACTATTGTATTTATGACAAGGAGAAAACAGAAAATTCTTAATTACAAAACATAAACCTTATAAGTGATATTGTCCAAGATAGAATTCACCAGGTCCTCACAGCCTACCCGCTCCACAAGCTTCAAGACAGCTGGAAATAACATGTATATTTACAACACATTCAACTGCAATAACGCTCATATTCTTAATGTTTGGGAGTTATAATAATTATTCTAAACAACTTTAAAATAAAGCATGGAAAATAATCATACGCCAATAAGTGGATTTTTTGCATTCATTTATGCTTATTGTTGGTATATTAAACACAAGACTTTAAATACTGAACAAACTAGACTCTCATTTAGTAAAACTTACTATCAATAGCAGTTGCCTGGTACGAGTCATCACCCAACATCAAACTGTCTGGAAAAAAATGGAAATATCAAAAGCAAGTCAAGAAATAAGTTCAAGAAGTTAATTGAAATATTTCCATGTTCCATCTATTTTCAGAGACAAAATGATACTTTATAACCTTTTAAAGAGTTATTAAGGATTGACACATTTTTTCACATTATTGTATATGCTGTATGAATGAATGAAGGCACGTGAGCAGATATGGAGAATTTGCAATCCAGACAGAAAGGTTATCGACATCACACATTAGCGTGAAAGAATCTATAGCCGGAAGTTGTTTGGTGTATATCATTGGATAAATGACATCTGGCTCTTCGAATCAGAGAGCAAAATCTAAATAAACAATAACTTAATCCCTAGTGGGTTTTGCAGGTTATACAACATGTATATTTTCTCTAAACAGAAGTCTAGGCAAATGAAAATATTTATACATGTATATAACTGACATTTACACTACTTCCTGTTACCTAACATAATAGTAAGGATATGCCAGACAATTCTCTCCTCCTGTAGGAAGAGCTTCAGGATGTCCTCGTATTGTTGACAGAGGAGACGTAAAAGCTCAGATAGGGCCGGCTGTTTCTGCAGGGGTAACAGATCACTTCGCTCCAAAGTCTCAATTATACCTTCCATTTGTATAGGAATAGTTAGCTCTGAATAAATCAATAACAATCAGGCCAGAGAAAAAGATATTGTTATCACATGACAGTGATGACATTTCTTGTTTAATGTATAATATAACCATTACATATTTTCTTACATTGACTCCATTTTGCCCTTCTATTTTGCCCTACTTATTTTGTATCAAAATTTTTACAGAACAAAACATAAATACAGTTTTTACTTTTGGGGAGAAACTTGTCATGTAATTTAAATGAATCATAACATTGTCACTTAATACAAAATTGTTTAAAACTTGGTAATATTTATCTTAAATATCACTTTATATCTTAAGATTAATTATACCAGGCTTATAACAATAATAATTACACAAGATCTAAAATTACACAATTTCCTTGTCAAAGTGAAAGATTGAACACTTTGATTGAATTTTGCCATGTCACACATGGGGCTATGCAGTGTATGAGTGTAGCTCATAAAAATGCAAAAAATATCATTATATTGCTAGAGAATCATAATAGAACCCTAATTGACATGGAAAATGGTTAAAGCACTTAACAATTTGACATTTGCATTGCTGAAATTACAGAATTTGAAAAATACTGGAAATTTGGCTTGGGACCGAGGGCCCCAGGTGGGAAACCTGGCAAGAGGTTCAGGGACTAACCCTGGGTTCAGGAGGCTGGAGGCCTCCGGCAGCTCTTGGAATAAAGCATTTTATAACAAGCCTCTCTCTGTGGTCGAAATTAACACAAGCCCTGCACTGGTAAAATGTCTTCCAGGCTTGCTCAAATTCTCAGTTTTATATAGCAAGGCTTGTTAAAAAATCTGATGCAAAGCAAAAGAATAAGAATTCGGGCTTGTTCATCCAAATGTCTAATTTCAATGACTGCTCTCTTGACATAATTATGCTCTGGCAAGTCAGAAAAAATTATCAGGGGATACATGAATTTAGAGACTTAATTTGTAAAACTTTCTTTCCAGTTGATTTGTAGGAAATTGTCTTGCTGCAATAAGTGCACACCACAAACTCCTATTTTTGAGCCAATCCTACCATTTTAAACCATCTGAACCTACTTCTCTCCAGAAATCCACTGTTATATATAGTCTTCATTTGTTTTTGCAAGCTGTTCAAGCTCTTAAGTAGTTTACCGGTACCTTGCAGGTAGAAACTTCAATGTTTAATTATTAATGTTAATAATTATGCCAACAAATCGTGGCAGAAAATATTAAAGTAATCCAGCAAATAAGCTGCCAGTTCACAGAAGCAGTCAAAGAGCACCTATGAATTATAGTCATTCTTACTGGACTATTTCAGACTATGTTCGACTTATATCGGTGTGCTGTGGGGAGATTATTCAATCGTCTGTGATGCATCATTACTTTTTTTTAAATGAAATTGGGCACCAATGAAAGCAGATCGCAGGGCTTGACAATAACCACTGCCAGATTGCAAGGGGCGAGTGATTTTTGCAGGCGGGCAGTAGTTTTTAGAGTCTACCTGCCCGATCGGGCAGTAACAAAAAAACTTGTCATAGTGGCGACTTTTCTGGTAAAAAATAGTAGTCCGTACTCTCCTTCTTGGAGAGTATTTATCAAACCGAACCAAATGCACTCATTGGTTGTTGACTCGAAAAATCGGCTCAAACGGAGCTCATCTGACATTTTCATTCGAAACTAAGATGGCGAAGACAGCCGAATATTTTCCGATAGAGCTCGAGTAATTCCGTCTAGATCCGTTGGCCAATCGCGTGAGCTGCACCAAATCCATATAGCTAGCATTCCAGTTAATGCCCTCACAATGTACACAAATGGTGTTTTGACAGTCGACACTGTCAAGTTATTTTAATGTTTCAAACGAAAAAAGGCTAAGTCATCCGAGAAAAAGACCAGCTATGAAAAGAAACGAAAACGACGCTGGGTCGAGTCTCGGGGAAACAATTTTCCTGGACTCAGACACAGCGAGAATGGTCATTTTGGCTATTTTTCGGACTGCTCCAATTTTCTGACGCTCGGTTTTTGGAACTTTACGATTTCACTTTACATTGCGATAAATTGTAATTTACTTCAAGATTACACGGCTAAGATAATAAGAGGTTGACTTTCGTTCATGTAATTCAATTTTATTTCATCCTTAATAAATTGAATGTATGTGCTATTAGTTACAAATTTCATGACAACTGATTTATTTCAAATACAGTAAGCCCTGATGTGCAGGTTGAATCTGGAAATGGGTTTTGATGTGAAATATAACAACAAATTGAGCCCAAAAAAATTGGGCAAGTAAAAAATCCATTCGGGCAAGTGAAAATGGGCAACCAAGTATTAGAATAAGCGTCAAGCCTTGGTCTTGGATCGTCCCATGCAAATACATGTAGAGGAATTAAATATGAAAATATTCGCAATATTAGTGGGCAGACCACATTGTAACATTAAGATTTCTGTTCATACCCTCTGAGCATAAGCCCTGTTCTATAACACAGAAGCAAAGAAACAAACATGATAAATTAACATTCATAACAATTAACATGTGACATGTTCGATTTATGATAACAATTTACATGAAAATTTACTGTTATTTATCAGATATATCAAAGGATACATCCCAAACAAACAGGGTGCATATGCAAACTGCTGTATAGTCTCCAAGTCTGATCGTGACAGGAATTATCGCCTTCATCAATGACAAATTCCATCTTTAAAGCTAATTCGACTTTTGTGTTTACAGCTTCCGCATCTTTATTCCCGCGCTTTTTCTTAGGGTTACATTACACTGAATCTGGAATAAATAAATGTGTCCCTATGCAAACTCATTAAAATAAGATCCCCGAATATTCGCCTCGCGTTGGATCTGAGGAATTCGTACATAACGTAATGAAATGAAGTGAACGTCAAGATATGATTTTTAAAAAATGAAATTGGTCAACACAAAATGTTCTCTACTGTATGTTAAGTTCGAAATTTAACAACCAGGCAGGAAAATGAAACAAACATAAAAAGAAATATGTATAATTAAAAAATCCTAAATTTAACAGTTTTATATACATATCTAAGTATGTACATATATAATTCTGCACGAACATGATTCAAAATAATAATATATATGCAGTATACATACAATGCTGTCATTTTGAACAATGTATATCAGTTCGACACAAATGTGTACGTATGAATCATTTAGCATATAGTTGCTAGGATCCGTGGTACAAAGCGTTTGTTATAAATAATTAATTCTATGACCAGAGAAGCCAGATTTTACGAAAAGCAACAGCATTGGGACGTTTTATTCAATATTGATACTTAATGGTACAGTGAGGCGGTGGTCGGGGTAGACTACCTTTATAACTGCTGGTTCTAAAAACAAACTATATTGTTTATAGTTCTTCACTTGTTTCATGTTTTTAAGCCTACTCTACGCCCCACCCCCTCCCCCTTATCCCCAAAAACGAGGTTCGGGAGCTTTTCGGTATGGAATATTTGGGGATCGGTACGTGTTACGCATCATGAAACTAAAAAGTTGGTAATATATTCGGTACGCAGATCCGCAAAAGGGTTTTCTTGTGTTCAGGCAGGATTCGGTAGGGGGTACATTATTTTATTTTGTCCCCATGAAATATTTCAATAATGCGAATGCGCATAGATTTTCTCGTGCATTTTATTTCAAAATTGAACATTGGCTACGGATTTTGCCACAGATCTGGTGTATAAGAATATGAGTGAGCTGACAATTGATTAAACGTAAGAGACGGCTTAATTTTCAAAACGGGTGAAATTATTGTCTTATTTCACTGATAAAAAGGTTAACAAAATAATAAAAGACCGAAATAGGTAGGTTTTCAGTTGTTATATGCTGTTTTTTAACGTTTTGCTAACATTATGTTAATCGCGCTGACCTGAAACTAAATTAACGTAACATTTTTAGCGTTTGTTTGGGGCACATTGCAAACAGGACAGCATTCTTTTCGTGATATACGATTTGAAAATACAACTTATTTATTGCTTACTAGAAAAAATATCATAAATATCTTGATTACTGGAGCAAAAAAAAATGCCCCCATTTGTTATTAATGATAAATCAAATATATACTGATTTAAGTTGTTTTCTGAAATACTTTCAGAAAGGGAACACATTATTGTGTAAGTCAGTTATTGCATATTTAAGAGAGGAAATGAACCAGTTAATTTTGAACTTTCGTAAATCGTATAGAAAAATGCAAACTGCTGTTTTTTTAAAAATTACAATATAAATTTACCAGATACGCAATATCCCTATAGTCACATGCAGGTCATATATGCCACATGGAGGTGTGTGTGTGTGTGCGTGCGTGCGTGCGTGCGTGCGTGCGTGCGCACGCGCGAGTGCGTGCTTGACTGCGTCTGTTGGTGTTTTTGTATAGAAATCTAGAATAGAATGGTTTGAATCTTGTTTTTTTCTATATTTTAATGTAGTCTTTTGTGTTCCTTTTTGTGTAATTTCTCTTGTTTATATACAGTAGTTTTCAATCTTTTATATTCAAATATAAAAATAGGTGTTCGCATTTGTACCTGGTATTATTACTACCTTACCTAAATATAAATCTCTGAAAATTCTCTGTGCACATCCAAAACAAGACATCGAAAATTACCCTGCACCGGCAACACGCTACATGGACAGGTAATTCAGACAATGAGTCACAACAATGACCGACCGATAACGTTGTCTATTTGTGTTGACTGCTCCGAAGTCACGTGATTACACACGCTTTAAGTTTACTTCCGCCTAAATCGTCGACATTTTGTTTTGATAAAAAACGTCATTCAATAAAGAATGGTTTCAAATGTGAATAAAGCCGTAAGTGTAATGGTTTTTGTTCATTGTTTTATTTGTGTTACGACATTTTTATGTTGTTGTTAAGATTACTTTAATGAGAAAAAGATCTTTGGCATCTTTGCCCTAGCTTTCGCCTTTGTCTTGACACATTCTGATTCTCTGAAGGTGAACATCAATTATCCGTTTGCGAAACACGTCGGACACACCAGCCTTGAACAATTCGAGTGCCTGCTGTAAAAGTTGCCGAAGTTACTATGTACTATAGACAAAGAACAAAATGTATTAAAAATTACTAATTTTCAATCTGGTCATGTTGGAATTAGTTTAGTTTAGTTCAAACATATTCATTTTACAACGATAGTGAAACAAGTTATTACAACATTATATTAATCACTCTCGTTGGCCTGATTTTGTGCGAGAGTGTGGTCTTGTGTTGTGGCGGAAACCGGTGAAAACCCACTTGCCCGGCTTGGTGACCACAAACCAAACTCACATGTTGGAATTGTTTTATTCTGTCTGCATTCGTACCAATGAAACACACAGAAGTCAGCTTTATCTTGGAGTGAGCGTGGAAAGTGGGTCCAACTGGTTGAGTGTACTGTACGTTCTGCATCAATTTTTTTGCATGAGTTCGAAATCTCAGTGTTTTCAATAAGAACCGGCTGCCGGCCAAAATGGACAATTTAAATGGTAATTGGGCCGGTTCAAATTTGAAAAACTGAATTATTTTTAAGTGGAATAAGTAGAAGCTGGTCGGTTACTTAACTATTTCAGACGGTTCAACTGAAACTTATTGAGAACCCTGAAATCTTTTAATTTGTAAATCATACTCCTGACCATGTGATTTAATTTCAGAATCTTGTTCAGGTTTAGGAAACCAGACCACAATCAACAAACATGGCAGTGGTACATTACAAATTCAAGAACAGTGTGGAGTATGACTCTGTCACCTTCGATGGACTGGCCATTTCTCTCCGTGACCTCAAGCAGTCAATTATGAGGAAAAAGAACATGAGACCAGAGGACATAGATCTTCAAGTTATAAATGCACAGAATGGAGAAGGTAGTTTGCTTTTCCATCTTTAAATTTCCATTCTGGTAATTGTGTCCAGTTTTGTGAGATGATCTCAGTTAAAAAGTCTTAAAGAGTGTAAATGTTAGTTGATTGTCAAACTGGTGTATATTATAAGCAAAAGGAAGCGCTGATGATGCCCATTTCCTTCTGGTATGGTGTTTATTATGGTACAAAATTAATTTTCCATACAACACGGTCTCCGCAACAGAAACATTGCTTTGATAGTCATACATTGAATTTGTTGCAAATAAAATGTAAGAAAGTGAAATATTTCATGCATTTACTTTAAGTATTGATATGAGTAAGACTTATCTTGTATTTTTTGTTTTTCTACAGAATATAGCTCACCGAGCATCATGATTCCAAAGAACAGTTCACTCACAATATCCAGGATTCCTGTGGGTGGTGGATCAAGAAGGGCGCAAGAAATAACTCCAACATCTAAAAAAATGAAATGGTAAACTAATTGCAATTTATTTGTTTTTAGTATGTCGAAAACATGGAGGTGATTAGGGTATAGCTTAATGCCTACATATCTCAAAATCACTTAGTACAAGCTACCTACTTGACACTGGAATATGCAAGGGTTCTCATCCAATTGTAAACCCTCCATAGTTAACCATAAGTCAATTGAGTATTGTGATTTATTCAGATTGTTGATTTATATTTTCAAGGACTGGAAGTGGCATAACATCAGAAACTTTCTTTATTGCATTTTTTGATTAATTTGATAATTGTAATAATTTTAAAACTGATCATTTTGCTTTCTAAACGTATATTAAGCGTGCATCAAAATATGTGTTAATTTATTTTTGTGTGTTAATGTTTACTGTATGATATCAAACTCAAAATATATTGATATCATTTGCTTCAAGCAAAAGCAATAACCTTTGCTGCACATTGCAGTTAACTTTATAACTATTTTTCTTTATGCTAATGCACTTGTTTGAGAAACTTGTTTTGTATTTTCAGGGCTGCATTCAGGAAGGAAACGCAGCAAGCCGTATGTACCTTTAGAAGTTTTTAATGGAACAGTGCACCGTGAACTATCTCTGAAATAATAGAAAAACTTCAAATGCTCTTTAAAAAGGATCAAAGTAATTTAAAACTCTCTATATATATTAGTGTTTGAAATTATTTTTTGTCCTATGGGATTGCCATTGTTCCTCAATCTGCAGTACATTTATTTTGGTAAATCAGTAGTCAGCCATATGTTACTATAAGAGGTTTATCAGCTGTTTTTAACATAGACTGGGTAAGTAGAGAGAAGACAAAAGATAATTTTTGAACACTAAGTCATTTAATGTTTGTTAATATGCATTTATCAAGTAAAAATGGTCACCCAGTATGCTCTGACCTCTTTTATTTGATATATTAATACTCGCAAACACTAACCATTATTAAAAACTGTTAAAACTGATGCAGTAGTTTAAAACACCAAAAAATGCAAACTAGATGCTTTCCTTTCACATTTTCATTTTTCATAGGTCAAAAAATTTTTTTTTATTTATTTTATTTTAAAACAGTGTTTTTCTGTTCACGGTGCATTGGTACATTGAAGATATGAACAAGATTTTTAATGTTTATTTATATTGCAATATATTTATTTACTTCTAATGAAAGAGACATTTTAATATATGCCTTTGATATTTTAACTTGTGTCATATGATTTTGATTTTACTGCAATATTTATTTACTACTGAAGTTGGATACATTATGCTAGTATGCCTATGATATTTGAACTTGTGTTATATGATGATTGTATTGTGTATATAACATGT
This sequence comes from Mya arenaria, assembly GCF_026914265.1. Lineage (NCBI taxonomy): Eukaryota > Metazoa > Mollusca > Bivalvia > Myida > Myidae > Mya > Mya arenaria. The sequence continues at coordinate 12,842,304 of NC_069123.1, forward strand.
CTCTGTGTGACTCATAGTTATACTTATCTGACTATTATATTGTTATATTTGATGTAATGTTTTACTCTGTGCTGCATAAATTTGTGTTAATTTTGATTAATAAATATAGTGTTTATTTTAACTTTGGAATTTATAAATCCTATTCAGTATTGTTACATGTGTGTTAATACACTGTTTAGATATATGGATGATTTTCGTATTTTTATATTTGTAAAATCTAACATGCCTTGTTTGTTTTTATAAGGTTGTGTAAAAATGTTGTTTCATAAACAGGTTTATGAAAATTTAATCTTCCTCATTTTCATTGTACTTGATTGAATTATATAAACCATTATTTGCCAATGTAATTGATTATTACATTGTCACAATGTGGCCTGTATATGTTAATGTTTACCTACCACTATGCCATTAATATTCAATTTATGCTAGACCAAATAAATTATCCGTTTTTGAAGGCAAAAATGTTATTTAAGAAGAATATTTTCTAGGGGAGTACAAATATATAGGAAAACGGATAATGAATTACTTTGGAAAAACTTAATCTAGCAGTTTATTGAGTATTGCTTACTTAGAAAGAAAACAGTTGGGCAGAAAACTGCATATTAGTCACTTTGGAAGCACCAAATCAGGCAGATATTAACTGTAAAAGTATACTTTGAAAAACAAAATCAACAGATTATGAATAAAAGTTACTTCAGAGAAACCAAACTGAGTAGATTAGCAAACATAAGTTACTTAGGAAAAAGTGAATCAAGCAGATTACTGAGGATACATGAATTCAGAAAACTCAAATCAGACCTCACATTGCAATATCAAATGTCTTATTTTGATATTCTAATATGGCAATAGATCTGATTGAAAAAAATAAAAACTTACAAATGAAAGATTGATTGTTACAAATTGGTTGTTATGAACAACCATTGGAATGAAAATGAAATGATTCTTTCTCACATTGTCTAATATATGGATTTTTATTTCATATTTTCTTTGTATCATAGTCATACCTAATGAATTCATTTAAGTTTTCTTATATTGTAAGAAAGGTTTCAATTTTTTTTTAGCTGATAAAGTGGTACTGATTGAAGTTACACCGTGAATGGTTGTTAAATAGATATCTCAAATAATTAATATGTATTTGCACTAGTTGAGAAAGTTATTTATGATCTGCTGTTCTGTTGTATGTTGCTATGCTGTATATGTGACTTTATTCAAATAGCTTACAGCCTCGTCAAAGAAGAAAGTGCAAAAATGGTTCTAGATTATGAACTCTAATCTGATTATTCAGAAAGATAGCAAATTATGAAAACAAATGAACAGTTAATTTATTGTATGTGTCAGACCCTAAGAATGGGATTGGATCTGAGTTGACCTCCGTTAACCAAGGACCCTGACCAAGGACATCAGGAAACATTTGAAATTATATAACTTCATTGTGTATTTTCTGATGTTTCATTTATTTCCTCATTTTGCCATGTATTTGGCTGAAGCAATAATTTTTTCCTTGCAAATTAAGTGTGTTTAGTATAATTCGGTGTAATGATTTGCTCTTGTATTTATATTTCATGATGTTTGATGTAATAATTATACTGCTAAACTGCAACCCAAATTCATTTCAAATACTTATTAAGTGTTTGTCAGATGTTGAGTTACAACAGACTTTTGTATGTGAATAATTGTGCTCATTCAATAAAAAGAAAAAAGTTTTATAATTGAGATAAAAAAAATACATATATAAATATCATCAAGTTATTAATGAACAAATTATGATAGAGTCGCAGTATTGTCATAGCTCAGGCATTGTCATGCAAATTATTTGTCCTTGGCCATAAAAGTCCTTGGCCATTAAATACCAAGGTATTCAAATGAATTTTTTTTCTACAAATGTTGCTAGAGTTATTATATGCAAATATGCAACAAAGCTTGTAACTCTGTCTTGTATGCTTATTAAGTATTGTTGTTGCACATCAGTCGAGGGTTTGCATTTGCACTTCGTCGCTCTTGTTTTCATATTCTTTACAATGTTACTTCATTAAAGCTAATGTAGTATAACTTATGATTTACATTAACTTTTAGCAATTGATTAATTTGATAAGATATTCATTAACAGGTGACATTGATGTTATACAAATTGTATTTACTGCTTTGTATTAACTGTTTTAATATGCAATTGAATACCTCAAAACAGTGTTTCTTATTAGAATGTTTCTGTGATGAGGAATTTCAGTTGGATAAAATTAGCAGGGTGATACTTAAAAAATAGCTTTAATAGATTTTGTGTGTTTTCAAACTCGCGTTTATCCCGAAAATTAATTTATTAATTAAATTTTAATATTAAATAATATATTATTAATTATGTGAATATTAATTTCATGAATATTAATTTTCACGTATATCACGTAAGTTGTTTCAGGCTTCAGAAAATCTGACTTAAATGTCTGACATTTAGTCTATTTTTAATAGTGATGATAAATTTGCAGAAGTATTTTAGTGCAAACTTAATAAACATGTAAAAAAGCAATCTATATTTTTAATTATTTATTTATAAGTATTTTAGTTATCTGTGATCGTCATATGTTTTCTTAATTATATATATACTGTACTATTTTTATAACATATCTTACAATGCTACTGTTGTGTAGATTATGATTGTGATGTTTATATCACTCAGGGGTTTATATTTACTTTGTAATAATATACATATATTTTTGTGTGTATTAAACTATTATACATATCTATGTTATAGGGCAATTTTTATGTTAGCATTTTTATAGGCATCAGGGGTTCTATAATTCTGGCATCAAAAAGGGCTCTAAACTACCAGTAAGTTTCGAAGTTTATTTCCAAAAGGCCTGTTTACAAACACAAGAGCATACATATATGATATACAAACCTAATGGATAGTGACAATAACGTAGTGTTTTAGCCAGGAATTAAAAAGGGCAGGGTGGGCCAAAAAAAGGGCAGGGTGGTCCAAAATAGGGGCATGGTGCTTTCTTAAATGGGAAAATAATGCGCACAATATTAGCTTTGTATTGTTGTAAAACAACCATGTACCTTATCAAAGTACATGCAAGTTCATGCACACATTGCAGTTATATCCCTACAGAATTCTTCTTTCTTGTTCATTTTCACTTCAGACACTTTCTTTACCATCTCGGGTTGTTGTCTGATTTTTTGGGGAGATGTCACTTCTTCACCAGTCAAATTAGGGAGAAGTGGGGAGACTTTAAGGAGAAGAGATACTTATCGTAAAACCTGAGATAAATATTGTGCCATGCCACAAAACTAATTAAATTCACATTTACTTTGATTGCTTTTACTAGATGGAATGTTAAAAAAAGTGTTCTTTTTCAAAAGTGTATTTGACTATAGTCTCCTTTTTGCAATGTATAATTTACCTCGGAAAATTGTCTAAAATAAAAACAAAGACATTTAAAAAATACCATTTGAAACAATCAGAATGGCCTTATATATGAGCTGTTAAAAACATTTAAGTGCACGGGGGCGAATCTTGTTTTGGTACGATCAGGATAGGGTACGAATGTCACATTCAGCTTTGCTGTTGTTTACTTGTCTTTGGTTAAATAAATTTCAATATGCTGACATTTTAAAACAAAATGATATTTAAAATCTCTATCCTTCATGAAAAACTCACTAATACTTAATAATAGAACTTAAACATTGAGAAATAAACTCCGAAAAATGTTATGACAAAATGGCGGTGACTCGCCGAATCTTCTACTTTTAAACATCGTACAAATGAGGGAAGTACTGTAAGTAAACGCTATATAAAGCAAATAAGACAGTTTTGAGATTACAAAACAAATTTTCATTATGAATATTCAACATAAATACTATCAAATATTGGTCATGAAGTCAAGTATTTAATTTTCTTAGCGCCACCGTCTGTTTTTCAATGACCGTCTGCTTCAAACGAAACAATGTTCTTAAAAGTGTGCCTTGTTTTTACACTGCAAGTATCAATTGTTTACTAATGCTTGACAACATTTTTCATCATTTCTTTGCTTTTTCTATCGCAATTTAACAAACTTTTTATCATTTGACCAGTGTCTTCTCTGATTGGTTAACATGGGACGTTTCGATAATTGGATGATAGACGACCCAATTATGTGATTAGGAGATTAACGATTATAAGTGGCTAAATTAATTAAATTGTAATAACATCGGCATCAAAGATCGACAATTAGAGGTACAACTTTGACGTCTCAGACAAGGAATAATGTGTCATAATGGACAGCAATTAGCACCCTGATAATAAGCGTCAATTACCGTTAATCAGACCCGCGGTGATGACGGTCATGTGCCTTAGCACGCACTGATCTGTGACAGATTAGGAAACGGTGACATTGACCAATGAAATACTTTTAGGGCCATAAACAACGATCTGAATGGCCAGAAGGGGGCAAGGGGGCGGGAAAATTATGACAGGGCGTGTAAAAAGGGGCAACGGTGCGGGGTAAAAAAGGGCAGGGCGGGCCGCCCTTCCATTCCGCTTTAGCTAAAACACTAAATAACGTGTAATGATATCAAACTTAAACTTCCATGAGAAAGTTTTTCTTCAAATGCATACCCGGTAATATGTTAACATTGCTACATTACATATGATTAAAGCATAGAATTTAGCTGTAGTAGGGTATTCTTTATAGTATTTTTCAATATAAAAACATTATTTAAAAGACATATCAACAGAAAATGGAATTCATCTTCCATATTATATTCGCAGTATAGGCTAATGCGTTTTTCTCTGTGTAAGCTAAATCTAAGAGTTTTTAAATTCAGAGTAATGTACAGATGTAAAAAATGTTTTTTGCTCAGACATTTGCATCAAAAACAGTAGGAAGTGCCTTGAAATTCATTCAAATAACTTTTGAAAAGTTTCAAAAATCATTTGTATGAATTTCAAAGTACTTTCCAAAACAATTTTAAATGGGGTGTAAGCCCCTTAACTCTGCTTAGGGCTTTTATGCCTCATACTCAAACAGACCCTGGCTTTTTTCATGATTAACATTTATCAGCTGTCAGACCCCTGACATATTTAGTATACATTGTTCTATGTAATGTGACTAATTTTAATTATTGCATACTGATTTGTGTATGTGTGATTTGAATATCGTTTATGCAATATATAATTTTATCTGGTGTTTTCGTTTGCAGCTATATTGTCAGCACAAATAAAGTTCTGAAATGTGGAGAGTTGTTTATGTGTGCAACGGTTTCACGCAAGAACTTCGTGTGATCATACATGTATAGTAGAACTCAGTGTATGTCTTCTGTAATTTAGTCATTTTATCACTGAAATTTCACCTTGTTATCATTTTCAGTATGCTACAATTCATTTGGGTTTCAGACCATTAAATCTTCACAATCATCCTTCCATTATTTATGTCATGGGGGGCTTATAATCTTATTGAAGTTATAACAGGAAAGATTAATAATGTGTAATGTTACAATCATTAGAAAAGGTACCGAATTGATTAAGTGATAATGATGTCTGCCACTAACTTAAGGGATTGCGGGTTTGTACTTCACAAGGGTCACTTTCCAATGACCTCTTAAATATACATAAATACAGGAAACAGGCTTTGGCTTGATAAAAATTGCAGCTTTTAACTGTACTCGTAATCTTGACATTAAATGATATGATATTGAGCTAAAGGTGAGTCAATAAGATCCATCTTCACAGCGTTATTCCGTGGTGGTATTCGAAATTGGTCTGTAATGTACTCATTGTACTGAGCTTCACTTCTACCTTAATGTGTTGATTCAGTCCAATTTTTACAACATGTTTTCATATTTCACATAGTGAAATATTAAGAAAAGTTTTCACAGACATTAACAGCCGAACCACAAGGTCTAGGATGTAAACCAATTTTTAACTAAATTGTAAGACTTTATGACTGACTGTTTTTCTATTATATTTAAAGATGATAACACCATGAGAATGAAACTTGGTATAACTGTAAACTATAAAATAGATATTTTTACATTACAATCTAGCTCTTAAGCTAACACTAGTAGATTTACATCTCTTTATAAATTAGGAACAAACAGTGAAAATAAATATTGACATATCTTGATTTTCAGACCAATTTTGAATCCCACCTAGTAAATAAATTGATCGTAATAAATAAAGAAGTCGACAAAAAATAACAAGTAATCAGAAAGATTAGAGGGAAATTGATGTGATAATACTTTTACCTGAGCAGTTGCCTTGCTAAGAGGCATTGTCTTTGGAATTAAGAAGGGTGAAGAATGGAGAATTCTGATGACGATTTGTGAGTCATCCATATGGAATACTCCGGCGACTGGCAACCAGAAGAATGGACAGTTTATACAGTTGGAAGATGGAAGAAGAACTACGTCGCTCACACATGGAACCATTTTATGAAGCATCTTAATATTGTGCTGCACTAATCGTGCCTCTTGAGCTCATTTTCAGTATGACTTTGCTAAGCAATATTTCTATGGTTAGGAAATAATTGATATTTAAGATAGGTGCCAAAGTTTTCCTGCTGCATTTCAATTATAATTGGTCTTCTTAAGTAGTTTGTTTATTTTGACTTTATTAAACTATACTGTTAGTCATCATAAACCTTGTTCAGCCTGGTAACTGCTTATATTATTCATTGAAGCCATAATTAAATGCTAACTTACTTAAGAGTGTATGCAAATATTTCTTTACTAGCCTCTACATGTGCGTAAAATGAAGAGCAATGTAAGTCTTAATGATACCAACAATTAAAATATTTCCCATATTTTTCGCCGTTGGGTTTTCAGTATTAGTCTGGCTATATCGCTGGTGGGAACAGTGTAAAACACTAAATAAGTATGAGAGGAGATTTGAATAACTTGAACAATCGATCATGTCATTGATAAGAGGATGTTACGGGCATTGTAAGAAGCTTCATACTTTCAAAAATGTGGAATTGTAAAAGCATACAAAATATATGCTATAAAGACACTAGATTATTCTGTACAAGTATTTATTCCTCAAGATATATTTTCTTGCTGTTAGCTGACTTTGCAGTTAAGTATTGTTTCGTATCCAGAAATCTTACAGAAACAAGGAAATTTCAGTTCACTGGTAACTACTTGTAATTCACTTGATGCCAAACCACCTTGGGGTAAATAACATATTGAGCCAATGGAGAGATTTACTTGTCACATGATAAAACTAGACAAACAAAATAAATTCAAATACAGTAAAACTGCGATTGCTCGAAGACACTGGGGACCTAGCCAAAACCTCGAGAGAAATGATGTTTCGAACGACCCAAATTTCAATTTTCCAGTCTGTTATGAATTGTCTTTCAGCATATTTTAAGTTTGAAGTCGTCAAACCAACTGTTTCCTTAGACAAGGATTGTGTTGCGTTGTGGAAATCGCTCATACGTTCAAAGGCTGCTGAATACTAAATGTAGAATGTAAAAGAAATATCAATAAATAAATAAATAGAAATGTTTATATTTACAAAATTGCCATATTGCAAAGCAAAGTGACAAGAAGGAATTCTTTTGAAAGATTTTGATGTTGGATCGATATGGTAGTGTTTATTCTAGGGATGCAAACGAATGGCAAAATTGATATTCGAATATTCGGTAATTCTTTCGATCGAATATTCGAATATTCGATTACCGAAATACGTATTTTAGAAGATGTATTAAATATTATTATTATTCGCTAAAGCAATAGCCGGGGCGTTTTTTACCCTACTTTGTCGTAGCCAGTACGCGCAACGGACCCTGATTTCCCCAAATTAGTCTTTGAAATTCTCCATTTTCAGGAAGAAAAAAGCAAAACATTATAAACAACAAATTGAATAATTCAATTCCGCTGCCTTTTGTAAACAATGTGAAATTAGATGGATTCCTAGTCAAACAGTGTTTTGCGCCTATGGAGGGTCTTTCCGTAGGATAATCAGCCTCGTTCTGAGATTGACCTCTAAATTGACTAAATAAAGATATGGAAACCCCAAACCAACTCGGTTCTATTAAAATAATTAAACGAAAACATAAGTGCATTGGACTCAGCTATTGTACAACAAGAGAGGAAATATATCCTAAAATCCATTTCAAAGCACGAAAATTGTATCGAAACATGGAAACAGTTTATTTAAAAAGCACATATATGCAACAACATTTTTGTAGCCCATGGCATTCATATCATCACTTCCATTTGCGCTTTGTTGTACAGTAGTTGCAGCCAAGACAATACATTGGTGTTAAAGCCGATCCCTAGCTAGTTGTTGTAAAAGTAGGGGGACCTTTTATAGTACCCGGCGTTATGTACCTAAATGACACATGACGCGTGTCTAGTCATCACATTCACACCTCTGGCATAAGGGGCCAATCGTTGTAAAAAATAGACAAACGAACTTTATAAACAACATCAGCGTTGTAGGCAAAATGTGTTTTATTCTCTTTATTGAACTTTTTTCGAATATTCGAATACCGATTTTGACATTCAAATACCAAACGTTTGATCGAATATTCGAATATTCGTTTGCATCCCTAGTTTATTCATTATTTTTATTAGCCATTTACAGTTTTCACAATTAACTTCTTGTCATTAACTTCTCATAATTATCTTCTCAAATGCCCTTATCAACTACTATCAGTCATGCGTGAACAGGTTTTCACACCTTATCAAATTGTCTTAACTGTCGTTGCAATTTTTACAATTTGCAAAAATTTTAGCACAGCAATTGTTTGTTTATTTTGGAACACGCGTGTGGGAAAAAGTGTGAAATTACGCCCTCGGGGGAGCCATTAGGTTTTGTGCATGATTTGTGTACTTGGGACCGACTATATTACTTGACTCCTCGACATATTTAGGTTTCGATGCAACGTAGGTATATTTTATATGAAAATAGAAGGAAAAATGTTAGGGACCAAGCACCGACCTTGAGGGACCCCCGGTTCTCGAATGACCGCTTGTTTGAACGACCGCAGTTTTACTGTATACTTGTTGTTTTTTTGCTGAACTAAGGAGTTAATTACTGAGGGCAGTAATAATCGAATATAAACATTGTAAATGCTTGCACACCAAAGCAAATAACTTGCAATTTGCCTTTTTCACTTGACCTATATGTCTTCAATGGGCTATTTTTAAATCCCAGTGAATGATCTTGTATGATAAAATGGAGACCGTAGACATAAAGACTTGTTACTACAGCTGAAAAATGACTCAATATTGCTTGGCTCGATATCCTTGTTGGCTCGAACTTGATTTAAAGGACCGATTTTGCTTAACCCTTGCTAGCATTCCCGCTTGACTTGATATTCGCTAGGCTCAAAGTATTTTGGCCGGTCGCTGGGATATCAAGCCAACAGATTTCAACTGTTATATAATCCATTTCCTTAACTGCTAATAATGGTATTCCATGATTTACGAATAAATTCATTAAGTAAACAGATATATACTCAACAAAGGAAGCATCTGAATTAGTGAAGGTATGTGATTGAAAAGGAAAATGAGCTCAATAGGCACACCAAGGCTAGCACAGTAGATGACTTGGCGAATAAATGGAGGCGAAATAGATAGAAATGAAATGGTCAGGGCCGGTCAAGCTGGCAACAAGCCTTGAGGAACCGTCTTAAGGAGTTTGCAAGCTGAAACGCGGTGCCTGACCCATTGTCATTGTATGTTTGAATGTTTTGTTCTGGCTTACAGATCCAGGAGGCAGAAAGTGGCTCTTACAACACAGACAAACTCAAACAGGTAATTGGGAAAGAAGTTTGGATCTGGAAAACAATTATTTGAGATACTTCTTTCTATCTGTTAAAAGTGAAGCAGTTGGTGCAATGTTTTGACAAGCCCAATGAAGTGTTTATAACTGAAATGATTTTCTAACAACTCCTATTTTTAACCACATTATTAACTTTGGGATAAGAATTCTGTGCTGTAGGATTAGAATGCCGTGCTGCAGATAAGAATTCTGTGCTGCAACATGTTTTATTACATTGTTTTATTACATAAAGGGTATTTTACATGTATGAGGAATTAAATATAAGTAAATTGGTTTTCATAAGAAGTGCTTCAAATGTTTTGATAAACACATATCTTAGGTTTGGTCAATTGGATATGAAGATGACTTGACAACAATAAGTACAGATATTTTTTTTTTGTCAAAAAGCAATACCTCAGGGTTCATGTTCTGCTGTTACAGTCCTCGGATCCGGCGAATGCCACGTCATCGGAGATTGAGAAAATAGCTCAAATGATGAAGCAGTCTACCAAAGACTTCGACCCAGCCAAGTAGGATATTTTTGTAGTGATTATTGATGTCATTATTCACAAATAAAAAGGTATTCAGGTCTTAAAAATGATAAAGCTGTCCACCTCACACCTAAGTGGTTCTTGGTACAAGTGCCAGCAGAGGCGCGTTAACTTGGCTTCATAAAAAAGGGACACCAGAATTGGTTTCTATCCAAAAATCAAAACCTATCAGCTTATAGTTGTCTTTTTACCTAAGCTAACACTATTGTGTAAAGTAAAAAGGCATACATTCGCATACTTCCAATATTTTTGTTTTAGCAGTTATACCATTTTCTATTTCAGCTACAACTACAAGGTGCCTAAGGGGACGCCCAGTACTTCCTATACCTGCTTCAAGTGCGGTAAAGGAGGCCACTACATCCAGAACTGCCCCAACACTGATGTAAGCGACATTGTCTCTTTAACATTGAGTTGTGTTGTTTTACATCATATAGTATGTGGCTGTACATGTCAGCCCTTATTATCAACGCAATGGCTTTTTCCAATCAATATTTCGGAGTATTGAAATTATTTCAAACCTATGAGCTTGATTAGTCAGTAAATGTAAAGAGGCTTACTTTTACACAAGCACAACTTACAATTCAATTTGTGACACTCGCTTAATAACCAATTGAAATTCTTGACTAGGATGCTTAGTCAAGCGCTTGTCTTATAAGAAGAATTGACTTGTCTTATTAGATTGTAAATTATAGAGAGTAGAGACAGTGAAGTTTTTTTAGCATTATTCTGATTCACATATAAGTTTCAATTTATCATGATTTCATAAAAGGGCTATTCCAGTAAAACATAACCCACGGAGGGAAGGCAATTATTTTCATAGTATATGGGTGGGTGTCTTTTTTCTTAATTTGACCCAAGGTAAAAAGTTGCTTCTAGGCAGTATAGTTTAGAAGTGCCTTCCCCCCATGGGTTATATGTTTAAATGGAAAAGCCCTAAGATTTTAACTCATGTATTGTAAATAACATTGACATCAGTCACATGTACTCGTAATGAAGATGGATTTTTAGTTGCATTTCTGTACCATTCAGGCTGAAGGGGCATCCAACAGTCCCAGTGAGTTTGCCCAGAGAATCAAGCGCCCCACAGGTATCCCCATGGAGCACATGCTGGTCGTCAACGAGCCCCTGCCAGGAACCTACCAGACCCACACTGGGCAGTACACAGTGCCCAAAATAGACGCGTATGTATTCTGTTTGCTAATGATCATGTAGACTGTTTCTAAAGATCAGATAAAGAAAATTTAAAAGTGCTGTTGGTTTATAAAAACATTTCTTTGCGTAATTTTGTATCTGATTTTGGCTTTTTGTCATAGGGGATGTAATAAATATGAATAACAATGCTAATGGTGAAATGTTTTTTAAAAGAGTTCTAGAAATCCATTTATTCAAATCACATTGTGAGTTCTGGCAATTTTTGTTACATGCATACAATGTACGCTATGATTTCCCTTTTCAGGGAGGCGTATGCTACAGGGAAGAAGGAGCGGCCGCCATTCCTTCCAGAGCCCGCAGGGAAGAGGATGGTTGTGAAACAGAAGCCCGTGCCCAAGGAGCTAAAGTGCCCGCTGTGTGGGGACATGGCCCGGGATGCTGTTGTCATCCCCTGCTGTGGCATCAGCTACTGTGATGAATGTAAGAGGAATACTAATTATTTAGTTTATACTGATATATTTGAGCTTGATTGGGAACACAGCTTTTACCTAATATGAATCACATAGAGTCTGTTGCCATGGCAGGAACCAGTAATGTGTTCTTAGTGAAAGGCCAAGGCAATGTTCCCCTATATCACAGGCACTAGACCACACTCAACTATAACCTACTCACAAGCTGGTGATCGCCATTGTCACCATGTGTGACTAAATTGCAAAAGAGGCAACAATTTTTCAAATTTGGGATTTTTTTTATGGCTTTGCCCCTTTTGAACTCCCATAAGGGCGCTTATGGCCAGGGGCAAAAAAGTGGCGACAACTTTTTTAAAAACCTAGAGGAAACCCTGCTCTAGGTCAATACTAATTGGTTATTATCAATAGTTTGCCGTGATGGATTTTGTTGGATAAGCAATTCAAAGAAGTGTTTTTGTTCAAGACTCTTTATGCATTGGCAAAGAGCATCATAATTTAGTGAATTAATCAAAATAAGTTTAAATTGACAGTAATTAGACTGGTACATATCAATGTATGACACATCTTTCTATCATGATAGATATTGATTCCAGGTATCCGTAATAAGCTGTTGGAGTCTGATGACCACATTTGCCCATCATGTGACAGCATGAACGTGTCCCCGGACGGACTGATAGCCAACCAGATGTTGCGGCGGGCTGTGACAAACTTCCAGAATGAGACGGGCTACACAAAGATCGCACAGAAGACAGCGGCAATCCAGGCGAAGGTAGAAGAAGCAGCAAAGGCAGCTGCTGCAGCGGCTCCCGTCCTGCAGAAACAGTCAGTGGTGCCTCGTGGGCCAAGTGTGATGGATTATAAGCCGCCACCTCGACAACCATCACCACCCAAACCAAAGGTGGGTACTGATACAGATAGAGCCATTTGTAAGGGTTTAAGCCAGATCTTAAACAAGACAGAGTGCTGCAGAAATGGGACAGGGTGCTGAATGAAAAGAGGGCACATAGTATAGGGCAGTGAATAATTAAAGCATGAATTTCATAGAAGTTGTTAGAAATTATGCTTATTTGAAGTAATATTTGGTTTTAATTGTTAAAAAAGTGAAGTTTGTTTAAATTCATGATCATATTTCATGCTTTAATCAAAACTAGAAATACTTGATAATCTTAAGCATTGAATTCTTTGAAGACAGGAGGGTGCACATTTGGTTCTCCATGAGAGCAGCAATTGCTTCCAAAAAGGATGGTGCAGCACCCTGTCAAAACATTCTAGCTCAAACCCTATATTGGTGTAAATGTATTTGTTATTGTTTTGGATAAGCAATAAAATGCTGAGCTTTAAAAAAAATTCCAGCAGAAATGAAACCATTTATATCCCTGTATGATACTGTCAGAAGTAAGTTTATATTAAATAATGACCAATTCCATATAAAAAGCACCAAAGTGAACATTTTAAGTCTCTATATCCAGGTGTCTGTGACGCCCAGCAAGCCTCCCATGGAAAGTGGTTTACCATCAGAACCCCCGACCCCGACCATGGATGAGCCTGTGAGGAGTGTTTCTGGATACCAACCACCATCCCAACCCCCTGCACAACATCCCCCTACCCAGGTAGGCTCGGAGAAAATGTGTTTGACTGTAACTTCTATAGAAACATCTGGTGAATTCTGTGTTTTTACAGATGCCTTTTTCTTAGATGATCTTCATTTTATTACATAACATAATTCAATAAAAGAAAAAGAACCTATTTTGATAAAAAGTTCAGACAACTTTTAAAGCCTTGGTGTCGATAATGGTGTCATTCAACAATGTTATCCTTGGCTGTAGCCTAATTGAAAAGTTTAAGATATTCAAATGAAACTTCCTACAAATGTTGCTAGAGACAAAACATGTGTTTTGCAAGGCACATCACTCTGGCTTTAATAATTATTTAGTTATGCCCCTTGTTTGTTTGAGAAAACACGAGACTAGTCTTTTGTTAGATTCTCATGGGTGAGTGATTTTTTAATCACCATTAAGATAAATAAACTATATGTAGGTTATGGATAACTTCATTTTATTGCATTTGAGCTCTGTTTCGAGTAACATTAAAACCATAGTCAGTAAACATAATGTTTCTCTAAACATATATTTTTATTTTCCTTTTCAGCATCAGGGAGTTGCCGTGCCAACATTGGTGGGGGGAACTCTGCAAAATCGAAATCTACAGTAAGTTGCTTTACATACCCGGTATAAAGGAAATGTTTAATCTTGAAATTTAAACTGCCATTGCATTATGGGCATATTCATTTTAAAGGTTCAACAATGTTTTAAAGAAAAAAAATACTCATAAGTTATGTGTATTGTTTTTTTTGCAAGAAATCTGAATTTAGTGTGTCAATATTTGAATATATTAGTATCAGCCTCAACTTTTCAAAGTTTGACTTCTGTTATACCATATGTTCAATAGTTAATTGATAGTTATAGATGCCAAACTTTGATTGTGTCACTTCAGACCTGCAGTGCCGACATCCACATACGGCTATTTTCCGCCAGCAGTGAACACGAGTATAGCTCCGCCCAATATGCCCCACTACCCTATACCCACAGCGTTTCCTCCTCCACCCGTCATTCGGCCGTTTGCTCCACCTGTTGTCTGTAAGTGATATTTCATTGTCATCTTGATTGTACTGATAATGTTCAAAAGGCAAGATAATTTAGTAATTCATTTGAACTTTGAACATCAAAAAAGCTATGCACCCAGTGGTTATAAAATGGCTCAGGGAGAGCAATATTTGATATTCAACCACATAGAGAGTTGATTTTTCTACCTTCTGTACCCTATGACTAGTAGGTTATGTAAAGACACATGTGGTGTGGTTAAAATAGCTTGATCATTCCTACAAAATATTCTTACCTCATCAATATCGTGAGTTGACTATTTCAATCTCATTTTCATATGAATCTATTGCCTGTAGGAGTAAAAGAAGGACAAGCTTATTTTGTTTGAGGGTCTTGCTTAATTTAACATACATTTTTTCCTTCTACAGTGGCGCCCCCTGGAGTGCCGGGGTATCCTCCTCCCACCCACACTGCCATACCCCCACCCCCCATCAACATGCCCAAACCCCTCTCAGAGCAGGAATTCTTTGAGGAAAAGCAACGCCTTATCAGGGAAGGAACAAAGTAAGACTTGTTTGGTTTAGATATTATTCTTTGGCATCACTTTTGAACAAAAAAAACACAACAGAATTATCAGTCAAGGGTCAGTAACGATGACTTATAACAGGGTGTGTTGTAAGTGCATGTAAATATTAGAGATGCAAACGAATATTCGATTAACGAAATCAGCCACCAAAGTGGTGTCATGGCTGCCACTTAAGCTGAGCAATATTGCACAAAGTTCCGCAATGATACAAATGTCATGTGCTAGTTATGTGCTCTTAACTATTCTTCATGCTTCTATATAACGTCTGTGCTTGGAAATGTAACTGTATGGAAAATCCCAGAACGAGGCTGCTCGTCCTTCAAATCGACCATCCGTTGATGCATCACAACTTTTTTGTTTGTTCAAAATCTATTGATCTATTTTGTTTGATTTATTTTTTGTAAATGGGGAATTTCAGAGTCTAATTTTTGGGAAAATTCAGGGTTTCGTCGCATGCACCGATTATTACTGTAGCGAATAATGACATAAGTTTACTACATTTCTTAAACATACATTTTGGTTATCGAATATTCGAATATTCAATCAAAAGAATTACCGAATATTCGAATATCAATTTTGCCATTGGTTTGCATCCCTAGTAAATATAAGCATCCAACCAGTGCACATAATTAAGTTAAAAATCTCGGACAGAGTTTGACTACAAGCTGGTACAATCACACAGGCACTTTAGCACATGGGTATAGAGAACTGAAGCTCTAAAACACTTTGAGTAGATGTTCTTGTGTATTCAAGTTTCTTGAAATCAACCATAATGAATTGAATGCAAAGGTTCTTGTGATAGAAAATTTGTTAATACTTCACATAGACTAAAGTGGGCTACTATTTTCACTTCACAGTTCACTTGTTACTGTTTCCTTAACACATTATCTTAACCTGAGTCATTTTGAGTCATGTTTGCAATCATAAAAGTCAATGTGAAGTTTAAGCCTGTATACCTGTAGCCTCTAATGATTAGTTTTTGTTGGCAGAGTTGTTGATGACCCACTGCTGAAGGTGTTCGCCAACAAGCTGGAGAAGCGTGGCAACCGATCCCGCACCCGTTCCAGAACTAAATCAAGGTATTTTATCCTCCATAGCAATGTTGTGATAGCAGGAATTGGAGAACTTGCCTTGCTTTTATGAATTTTGTGTGCCAATTTACTAGAAAATTTCTTTACCATAATTGAAACTTTATAACAAACAGTACAAGATACTGTTCAGTAAAAAGAATTTCCATTCTTCCAAGCTAATTTTTGTGAGAACTTTTGCATATAGAAGTATGTAAATTAAATAATATAAATTCTGACATTACTGTCATTTCAGGTCCCCACCTAGATTTCGTTCACGTACACGATCACGGTCCTGGGAACGTAAACGGTCTTATACACCAAGGCGATCATTGACTCCACGACGATCTTACTCTCCGTATTCAAGACGCTATTCACCTCGCAGATCGCGATCTAGATCCCGAGGCTACTCTCCCCGCCGATACCTGAGCCCCCGGAGATCCAGAACTAGATCAAGGTCAAGATATCGATCCCTCTCAAGGTCACCAGTCAGACGCCGGACATTTTCACGATCAAGATCAAGATCGCGAAGAAGGTCCCCATATAGACGATCTCCTGCAAGAAGATCTCCCCTTAGGCGATCTCCACTAAGGCGATCATATTCCAGGGAGAGATATTCCCCACGACCTCTGTCCCCAAGGCCAAGGTCACCGTTACGTAGGTCGCCATATCGAAGATCACGGTCAAGGGATAGGAGCCCTGTTGGTAGAGGTTATCAGAGAGCGAGGTCACCACTTCCTGCAAGGTTATCACCAGTTAGAAGGAGGCCGTCACCAATCAGAAGACCCCAGGATAAATTGTTGAAAACTGTGCGAAGCAAAAGTCCCCCTGCGGCAAAGAAAAGGAGGCCAGGGGTTGCAAAAGACAGCAAAAGGAGAAATGAATCTAAAGCTAAAGTTACTGAAGAAAAGTCAAACAAAACTAGTCTTCTGAGAAAAGACCCAGATTTAATTGATATAAGTGAAAATGAAGGTAGTCCTGAAAAGTCTGTGAGAAGAAATGAAACTGTCAAAACAAACAAAGAGAACATTCCAGCAAGATTATTGCCAGTGGGAAAAAAAGGAAATAACATAACTGTAGTGCTTGTAGACAGCACCACGAACGAAGAAAGTAAAAGGGCTGAAAGTGAAGCTGAAAAACAAGATACAGCTGCTGAAATGGATGGAACTAAAGAAAGCAGAACAAATTCAGAAAAAGTTAAAGCTGTTGAAGACAAGAAAGAAGAGGTGAAAGCTGACATTGAAAAGGCACCGGCATCAGAAGTCACAGCAGAACCTAAAAAGAAGAAAATTACTTTAAAACTGAAAAGTGATAAAGTTCGGAAATCTGGCAATGAAAAAAGTAGTAAAAGTGAGAGTGAAGGTGACACGAAAACATCTGAAAAGGAATCTGATGCAGTGCTCAGTGACAATAAGGAAAACAAAAAGTCAGAGAAGGACGTGAAAGAAAAGCAGGAGAGAAGGCCACGTTCCTCTAAAAGCCGGAAAGATCAGAAGAAAAGATCTAGTTCAAAGTCTGACTCTGAATCTCCTCCAAGGTTTAAAGAGCCTTTGAGAATGGAAGGGGACAAACGGTTTGGACCTAGACCTGTAGCAGACCGTGTAGAACGAGCCCCACCAGAGTGGGAACGCACTGGTGATGCCTGGGCGCCCAGAATCCTCGATCAGAGAGATTACAGGGGTCGAGGAAGGGGAGTCGACTTTAGGGGCAGAGGCATGGGGCCAAATTACAGGGGTGCCCAGCAGGGGCCAAACTTCAGAGGACCTCCACAGGGAACGGACTTCAGAGGCGTTCCTTTTGGGGATTACAGAGGAGACTATAGAGGACCTCCGGCAGGTCATCCAGACTTCAGAGGCTATCCAGGGTATCAGGGCCCCCCAGCCCCGGGTTTCCCTGGCCCCTTCCAGCCTGGAGGATACCCGCCCCCACCCCCTGTACCAGTCATGGACCCCAGGGAAGATCCTAACTATCATGGGTACTTACCAAATTGTGCACTTTCCTATTGCAATATAATACTTTATTTGAATATATGCATAATAAATGTATGTTTCATAAATCTTCGTTTGTCTGGCCTAAAGTATAGAGAGAATTACCTATTTTTACATTTATAGAGAAATTACATCTATTTAACAATTCTTGGTAAATTGATACACTATAGATATCATATATATAGCAGCTTATAAGCCATTTAAAGCCCTCTGTATCCTCTTAGCAAAACAGCATATATGGCAATGTAATTAAAGGCTAGACTAACCTTAGGTTACCAGGGCCATATTGGTCTTCATTATAATACCATGTTGGTTAGGGGCTTACTGGAATAACATAGTATTTCACTGGGTATTTATACACCCATTGAGTACCATGTTGAAATTTTTTATAAATGCCCCATATATATGCCGGTAGGTCTTCATTATAATACCATGTTGGTAAGGGGCTTACTGGAATAACATAGTATTTCACTGGGTATTTATACACCCATTGAGTACCATGTTGAAATTTTTTATAAATGCCCCATATGCCGGTAGGTCTTCATTATAATACCATGCTGGTGGATAAGGGGGCTTACTGGAATAGCTGAAGTGTGTTGACTGTGTATTAAACACAGAAGAAGAACCCTGTTGAAAATAGAAGTGCTCCATAATTTTATATAGGTATTCATTAAACTACAATGTACCATGCTGGTGGATTAGGGGGCTTACTGGATTAGCTGAAAGGTGTTTTACTGAATATTAATACTCGGATTAAATACCCTTTAGAAACGGATAAAAATGTTTCTTTTTTATGGTATTCTTTATTATAATACCATCATGCTTGTGGATTAAGGTCTTACTGGATTAGCTGAAAGGTGTTATACTGGATATTCACACACAGATTAAGTTCTTTGTTAAAAAAAAAGCTAGAAACGTTCCAGAAAACAGCTGAAATTATTTCCACATGATTTACACAGATTATGTAAAAGTAATGTAATTTAAACGATTTCTTGTCCCTTAGAAATAATTTGCTTGTCCGAGTCTGGACTAGGACTTCAGACAGGTAATCGTGGGAATTTTTTAAGATTACAGTTACACAAAGTTGTTTGTGTTATGCCTTATGTTTAAGATGTGTATCATTGCGGCCCTTTTAGATATACCTCATAAACTGATGGCTTGATTTTTACTAAGCAGTATATATCCAGGACACAGATTAGTAGTCTGAATATCACCGTATGTTTGGATGTGGAAGTTGGCATTCATCAGTGAAACCTCCTTTCTGCCATTGTTCCAGTACATTCAAGAATGTGTACACTTTATTTCATGTTACAAATAAATATCTTAATTTTGTATAAAATAGATAATTAATAGATATAAAACACTGCTCAATCCAATACATTTTATGATTCACAATAAAGTACAAACCCAACCGTATGACTCTATAGATAGGTCACAAAAATGTTTTGAATCTTCTTAAGCAATTCACATGACCCCAAACCACACTGATATAGATATTCATTACCATTAATCCCATGGAGATAGAACTTGGATCCCCAAACCACACTGGAATAAATATTCATTACCATTAATCCCATGGAGATAGAACTTGGATCTAGTAAGTTCTTTTGTCAAATAAAGAAGGTAAATATTTAGGGTGGGTGTATTTTAATTTAAATGTCATTTCAACTATTTCCATTGTTTACATATTTACGCAACTAATGGACTTTTATGCGTATTATATTTTGTGCAAGTATAAGTACACATTTGTCCAAAATGATCAACAGAGGCTTTAAAGAGATGAAAGACTTCTGCCTTGCTTTCGGGTTTCAACCTTAAGGCGAACATCTGTATATGTAACCACCTCAGAAAGGTATATTGTCCCTGAAGAACATCATCAAAGATGGACAATTGTATTTTGCGGCCATCACAATAAATATTAAAAAATCATTGAACACAAATAAGCCTATGAAATATAATACATCGTCATTAGAACTGAACTAATTTTAGCTCATCTGGTTTTTCTTGTGGGTGATGCAAAAACTAACGTTGGCCATAACTCAAATATCTTCATGATTTTTCAACAAAGACTTGGTAGACATGTTGCCAGAGACAATATGCACAGGTATAGCAAGGTGAATAAGTCTGGCTTTAATTATAATGGAGTTATGCCCCTTCTGAAAAAAGAACAGGAAAGCATTGTTTTTTGCTCAGCAGCACTCTTGTTTAATTTTGCCTTGCAATATTTATGTTTATAACATTTCAGAAATCTGGATGAGGATGTCCTGAAGTTTGAGCAGTACAAGCAGATGTATGATATGTACAACCGCACATACGGGTTTGCACCTCCGAGCAGCTCCCAGCCTAGCAATCAGACCCCACCCCAGGGTCCTCCGCCAGCACCTCCTGGCACCATCCCAATGTCCACTCCACCTGACAGGGCCAGAGCAGGATCTCCAGGCCGCAGGTCTCCCTCACGTAGACACAGGTATACTTTGTCGATATTTATGTGCACATTTGTACTGACTTGTGAAGTAATAAACGAATTACATTAATTATGACTTACCCAATTAATATGGGAGACATATCCTTTTTGCCCTGTCCATCAGCCAGTCAGTCGGCTGTTTGGTTGGTCAGTCCGTATGTCACACTTCGTTTTTGCTCAATAACTTCAGAACGCTTTGCAAGCTGGTTATAATTAGTCCAATATCATTATTGTTTTTGAGTAGATCAAGGTCACAGTGACTTTCAGTTAAAAAAAAAAAATTAAGTCACTAGTCCATACGTCACACTTGGTTTCTGCTCACACTTTGACCCTTAAGCTTCATACTTGACCCCAGGAACTTTATACTTGGACCCAGGAACTTCATACTTATTATGCTGGTTTATCTTATGCAATAGATGTCCACAATTAAATATTGGTAAATCGGCCAAATTTCAAGGTCACTGTTTTTTCGTCTCCAGTCCAAAAGTACAGATTTCATGTCCATCATTTTCTCATTTAGGACCACACAATCTTGTTATAAACAGGTATTGTTTGGTCGCCTTCACAGGGATTAGTTTGTCAGGTTCATCATCTTCTTCAGTGACGTCACACTTTCATTTTCGATCAATAACTTTTGAAAGGCTTGGTGTCTTCATATTTGGTTTTACACATTGATCATGGTCAGTAGGGTGACCCCTTTTGATTTTGGTAGGTCAAGGTCATGGTGATATGTACTAGATATATTGTTGGTCCATCTGACAGACAACACTTCTGAAATCTAGTTTACGATATTTATCTAAAATTTGCCATTTGTTGTCTATCAACATGTTATTATGCATCTTCAGGAGCCCTGAGAGAAGCAAGGACAGACGGGAGCGGGATTCAGACAGACGGTCTGACAGACGAAGGAGTGAGCGGGACTCCATTTCTCCAGATAGAAAACTTGATAGAAGCACTGACAGGACACGGGACAGTAGCACCAGCCCAGATAGATTACGGAGCTCTCAAACAGAGGATGATCAACGAGATACCAGTCCAGAACAAAAGAGAACTGATAAAGAGAGGAGAAAGGACAAAAAAGCTAAGAAAAGGAAGGAAAAGGGTGAAGTCGGGGAAAAGAAGAAAAGAAAGAAGAAAGATAAAGTAAAGACCAAGAAAGAAAAGGCTGATAAAAAAGGAAAGAAAGTTAAGAAGGTTAAGAGTTCTGATGAGGAACCTATTCAACCAGCGGTCAAGAAATCTAAGAAACAAGAGTCTGATGATTCTGAGATTTCTGACCTGGAGACTGTAGAACCCAGGAAAAGACATGATTCATCAGCACAATCTGAATCTTCTGATCATGAAGACATAGAGAAGGTTCAATTAAGTCCTGTTAGGCAGGAAAGTAGAGAGGATGTTGTAGAAACTGATGGAAAGACTGTAGAGCAGGAAACTATTGTGAGTTCATCAGTAAGTGCTAAAGAGGAAAGAGAAGCAATCTCTGAACAAGCTGAGAAGCCAGAGCCGGCATCTGACTCAGAGGTGTCTCAGAGTGATGCCGTTGTGGAACCTAGTAAGAAGAGAAGATCAATAAAGAGACTCAAGGAAGAAGATACAGAAGACACCAAAGCTTCAAAGAAGGTCAAGTTAGAGATTGATGTAGACAAAGCTGAGACACAGGTAAAGAGCGAGAAGATGGATGTTTCTGGTGACCAGAGTGATGAATCTTCTGACCTGGATGAAATTCCAGTTCCAGAATCAGAACTGATGTTGGACCCACCGGAGTTGTCGAAATGGGAGAAAGATGATGATCCATATGAGCTCAGTCCGGAACCAACTAGGGTGAAACAGAAATGGAAGCCAGAGAAACAGACACTTTTACCAAGGTGAGTGCTCTGCATTTGTGACGTAATGTTTTGGAAATAAATAATTATATTTTCTCAGAATTGAACTTAACTACCATCTGTCGAAGGGTTTTGTTTTTGGTTGGATAACTTAGATGTTCATGAAAGAGGTTTTGTTATTTATTTCCATATGAATCTCGGTTGTATCTTGAGTGTACATATATAAATAAGATTAAAAAAATATTTCAATCCTAGGATAGTAATAATGTCTCTTAAAATTTCAGAGCGGTAATAGCAAAAGCAGAGAATGTGATTTCATCAAAGGTGATGAAACCCACTCTAGTCAGCTCTGCCGTGGTTGCAGCAGTCAAAAAGGACACTAAAACAGAAATTCTTGAAAAAGAAGTGCTTAAAAAGCGGGAAAAATCTCCTGTTCCGAAAATGGACGAAACCCTGGAGCCGAAACGCAGGGTGTATATGGATTCTGAACCAAAACGATCTGATGAAAGGCGAGTGTCATCTTCTAAGTCCCACAACATGCAAGTCACTGTGTCTTCAATGGGAAGTGAGAAGAGGAAGGTGGCAACCGATAAGTCAGGAGGGGACCTCCGGGAGAAATTACGGGAAAAACGGGAAAAGGAAGATCGAGGGGGCAGGGATGATAGAGGTAGAGATGACAAAGTAAGAGATACCAGAGTGAGAGATGATAGAAATAGAGTGAGAGATGATAGAGATAGGGTAAGAGATGATAGAGATAGGGGAGATAGAGTGAGGGATAGCAGGGTAAAGGATGATAGAGATAGAATTAGAGATGATAGAGACAGGGGTGATAGAGTGAGGGATGATAGACGCAACAGGGATGAATCAAAATCAACTGATAAGAAACGGAGGGACAGCCATCATAAAGATAGAGACAGTAGAGATTATGACAGACAAGACAGCAGAGGTTCAAATAAGAAGGTGTCCAGATATGATTCAGTTGTAGATGACTCAAAGTTTGAGCCTGACTATGAGGATGAAAGTGTGTCGGAGGATAATTCCGAGGACAGCAGTACAGACAGCTCGTCAGAGGAGGAGACCAAACGGAAGAAACATAAGCACAAGAAAACAAAGCACAAGAAAGACAAAAAGCAAAAGAAGAAAAAGGAAAAAAAGAAAAAGAAACACAAAGTTGAAAAAAGGTGAAGTGGCTATAGCTATTATAATCAGGATTAGTTCAAAAGGAGGAAATTTGAGGACTGTCATCAAGTGCTACAACTTTGCTTGTGGTGGTATGTGTTTGGTTTTATGGTAATGATTTCAAGCATAGTGCACTAACATACCAGATGGATATTGCCATACTAGAAATGTTGTGCCAGGTTTTAAAGTCCTTTTCTAAATGGGCATTGATAAACTATACCTCGTATTACATATGAGAACTATATGGAGTGTATATACCAGGCAAAGTGTCCCGTAATCAAAGTGACCTTGTGGTTTATGCTTCTGATGGACTAACCCTTAATTGATTAACATATTCTAAACATTGAAATAAGGGAATTTCTTGAGAAGGCTCCCAAGATTCTCTTGGCATTCTCGTCGTTGTATCTATGCCTGCACTAGCACTATAGTAGGGGACCCAAGACAGCAAAAATCCAAAAATTATGTTCAAAGAAGCGATTTGATGTGTCTAGTATTTTAAACCGGGTTTTGGACTGTGATCTTTTGCAAAAATTGAAAAAAATTGTTTTCTTAGATTATCTCCGCAGTGAGTGGGGGAAAAAAAAGAAACATTTTAATGCAAAAGGCAGTTATGAATGAGTATTGTCATTGTAGAAAATTTAACACGTGAAACTGTAATTTACTAATTCGAATAAAATTATGTTTTGAATATTTAGACTTAATTTGTCTTGAAATTGACTTATATGACTGCCTTTGCTGCAAATATTTGAAATTGACTTATATGATTGCCTTTGCTGCAAATATTTGAAATTGACTTATATGATTGCCTTTGCTGCAAATAAATATAGTTGAGAATAGTTTACGTTGCCTTTAAAGACGAAAGCAGTTAATGAGATACACTTGGACCATACATGTATACTTGTACAGGCCTTTTATGGCGTTTTGGAAACTTTTTTACTGTAAAAAATAGTGATATTAATGTATTTGTGTTCACTAGTGCACTGATAATGGAGTGTTTGTGGGTTGTACAGAATATTTGTAATTATTCCGTTTTAAGCTCAAGTGTGTTCAAAAACGATATTCTTGTCACATCCTGTAATAAATTACAGTGACATTGTAAAATAATCAGTTGATTTGTAAATATGAAAAAGATTGTGTGTCATCGTGATATTGAATAAAAAGTAAAATGAAATTATTGTTATGTTTACAATCTTCCCTTCTAGTGTTACTCGATCGCCACCATTGCCAAGGGGTTAGCGTATTGCAGTCCGAAGTAGAGGGTCACAAAAGCTCGATATATTGCACAAAAAGAAATTTTCAAACACAGTGTTATCTGCAAATGGTCATGACCCAAATATCGTACATGATATACACCTACTTGTCCGAGTGATAACTCGACATTTCTTGGACATGGTCATCAAACTTGACATGAAGGTTAGGCTTGACCAGTAGATTACCCCTGTTGATTTTGGGAGTCATCGGGTCAAGGTCACAGTGACCTTTAACGCAAAAGGTTTAACAAATCTTATACGAGTGATATGTCCACAATGCCTGGACCTATAATTTTCAAACTTGACATGGAGGATTATATGGGCATGAGGAGTCATCGTTTCTTAGGTCAAGGTCACAGTGACCTTGAATGAGAAAAAGTTTGTTCGAGTGATAACTCGGACAATGCCTGCACCCATGGCGCTCAAACTTGACTTGGGGGTTGGGCCTGTCCAGTAGATGACCCCTTTTGATTTTAGGGGTCATTGGGTCGAAGGTCAAGTCACAGTGACAAATTAATCGACAATGCCTGCACACATGGCCCTCAAACTTGACATTAAGGTTTTGGGTGACCTGTTGATGACCCGTATGAATTTTGAGGTCAAGGTCATAACTCAAATTCATTCTTAAAATTGTCATTTTTACTTATTCACTGCTGCTAGGAGGATATTTTTATCTGCAAATACCAGTCATCATCTGAACATGATTAAAAACTGTACCTTCTTTCCTCACACTTTAATTTGTCATACTCTTAAAACTGCCTCTAAACGGCTTCCATTGTCAATGACAAATATGCTGTCATTTCGGACCTGCATATGTCATTTAGTTGTCCAAATAACCTTGTCAACATGGCGCTCAGGGGGTGGGTGGGGCATAAAGTTTGACCAACATCTATTGTTGTAATTGTATACCGATGTGTACAAGTATATAGAAGAGTCGTTTATTCAAGTATTAATAAAATTAATGTTTTGCTTCAATACGCCCGAAATTTTGTGTGGCGTTGGTCGTCCGTTTGCACGCAAAATCATTTGTTCACAATTTGGAATTGCTTTAGTAATGGTTCTTCAAACATGTATCTTATATAACTGTTCAGAACACACGATGCCTCTTGTCAACCAAGGAAACATAGGGGTCATCTCATGGACGACCGTACGCCAATTAAGTCGTACGATCACAGATTTCAATTTAATACAAAGCAAATGTGAAATATAAAAATAAAAATTGAACTTTTAAATCCAAACAAGCTTAAAGTAATATTTCCAGTCGATTCTTTTGAGAAATATATCTGGATACAACCAAAATAAAAGGGTACAAAAATCGATCGTACGATACAATCGTTGATAAAATGGTAGCAAGACAAAACGGCCCCATACCAGGTCGGCGTACTACCAAATCAGCCCCTAAGATCTTTCGGCCCTGCCATTTCGCGTTTCAACTAAGGGCCGATAAGATGGGGGTCATATTGTCTTCCTAAGCTGAACTTTTGCTCGTGTTCATAAACATAAATATGCTATGTATAATTTTATATAAACATTTAATACACATTCAGCAAAATTAATATTACTTATGCAACATTAAAGCAACCTTTCATACACATATATACAACGTAAACAAAATTAAATACAAACATGTGATCATGGTAACAAGGCCGTCAATATTAATGACAGTATTATCAGGTAATACGGAGAATGTTCATATATCATCATATTGTGAATACTAATATTTTAAAGTATATAATGTATATATATATTAAATATATTATAGAAATGCGGGTGGTTAATGCAGTGGTTTTACAATTAAAATCATGTCCATGTCCACATTTATTAACAAGACGTGATTTATTGTCAATTTGCGATAAAGAAATAAACTTAGCCATACTAGGATATCTTGGTTAATCATGTCTACTAAATACAAGATTCAACTTTTTTATTAAGTAATTTGAACACAAAGTGTTCCTCATTACATGATATATATAATACATTCACAGTCTACGAAATACAGCGGTACATGTACACAGAGCTTTGCATGGTAGACCATGAAACATGGAAAAATGAATATGTCAGGTTCCATATATTACAAAATGCAAAATAAAAACAACTTTGATAAAACGTAAGAAAGTTTGAAATACTTGTTAATTGTTAAACAAAGCCATCTTATCATTTTTTGACACGGAAATTCCAATAGCTAATAATTATTAAAAACACCAATTATTGAATATGAAAGGAAATGAGGTTAAATGGTCGAGAAGAGGTGTGACATTCTTTAGATTGTTTTACGGATGTGTTGAGAAATTAAAGAAAACTGAGAAATGACATCTCCACAGAATGCAACACAGATGGTTAAAACAAAGTGGTTATAAATATAAATGCAATTGGCGGTCCATAATCGGTTATGCTTTCACCGTATCAACAACTTGTATTGATTTCGAAATTGTATTACTTTTTTTAGCTTTAGTCATTATAGTGTTAACCCAAGCACTACAAGCTGTTATGGATTTCTTCATTAAAAAAATACATTTTTTATGCTGCTGAGCCTGGCTGTGTTTGTGCACCTTAGTCATTCACTCACTTATGGTAAGTAAATCTGTGTGTTTCTTGTTTTTCCGCAATGTTTTGCGCTGTTATTTTCTTATTCATGGTAGGGGATATAAGCGAACGGATACAATAATAATACTACAAATAATAATAATAATAATAATAATCTTGCTGATCGTTTTTTAATTATCATTATGTAATGAACAGGTTGTATATAATACATCAAACCGTTTATTAGATTTCTTCTCCTTATGATCCTAGAGAGTATGCAAGATCATTAAGGATGTGTTTTTTTTTTCTTTGTCTTTGAACAAATTTGTCAGACGGGGCATTTGCGTATATATTTTTATTTATACAGCAGAGCTACATGCATAAATCCAATTCAATTCACTCTGGTATAAGCGTTGGCTTACTTTGAGGAAACGCTTGTATTTTAGCCGTCTTCCTGTTTATATCCAATATTCATGTCTATTATTTTTCAATTTGTGATCCACAAATCAACTTAGCATCCAACCACCATAGAAAATGTTTATGCAACATAGGGAAATATAACAAGTCTCATTATTTTAAGGGAAATAACTCTTCCGGCTTTATCTAGCTTTCTGCTTGTGGTGTATATTAACCTTTACATTTTAAGTCACGATTATCTTTTCTTGAACTCGTAATCACTCGGGCATAGCTTTTTGGTCAGTTTGGGAGGGAATGTCTTGCGGAAAATGTCTTACTCAGGAGTAATTCAAGAACGGCCAGTAATTGGATTTTCTTCTTCATGGTGTTATTTCTAAGCGTTGTATTTGGTGAATTCGTTACAATTTTGGCGGATAGCCAGAATTACTGTATTAGAGTTAAAACTTCAGAGACTTTTTATTTTTTAATCACCATATGATCATTGTCCCATTGTTACCATGTAGGTAAATTTCCGAAGGGGAATGAACAACTCAGCACATATCCGAAAAATAAAAAAGGTGTCAAAACGTTCAATCTGTGAGAGTGCAGTTTTAAAAGGTTATCTTGAAAGCCCTGTGACTGTGTTATTCAATTCTATTTTATCTATTGTGTTGCAGTCTGCTATCCGAATGGAACGTTGGTTGTGGAGAACCCATCACATGGCCGTTTCAACGTTGCGGATGTGGAGTCGGACACATGCACACTGAGCTGGACTGCTGATTTTACTTCGCTCATCCTGGACAGCTGTGCTATGGTAAGCACTGATGTTTGACTTTCAAGGGTCGTATATTTATATTAATTTTACATCAAAATAGTAACAATAATTTAATTTCAGTGTACATAGATCCATGTGGCTCTTACCAGTCAAGGGGAACACTTTTCATAACAAAAGATCCAATATCAAATAAAGTATAATAATTAAATTTAAAATGTTTCATTTATTCATCAGAATCGTAAAATAGTCACCATTTCTGTACAATTAAATTTTGTGACCCAATATGGAAAAATATGGTGTCACTGCATGACCAGTTCTGGACCAGTGGCGTTGCATTTTTTAGCTTGACTATACTCGCCCCAGCGTCTGTGTCGGCGTCAGGGTCCGGTTAAAGTTTTAGGGCAAGTTGGGATTTTCACTTATAAGTCCAATACCCTACATTCAATTGACTTAATACTTCACAGTTCTTCAGGGCCATCACATGATGAGGTTAGATAACTCCATATTATTCTTAACAAAGGTTATGGCCCCTGATTGACTATGGAACTTGGGTTAAAGTTTTAGGGCAAGTTGGAATATTTATTAATAACTTCTATATCCTTTGTTCAATTGACTTAATATTTCACACAGTTGTTCAGGACCATCCCACAATGAGGTTACATAACTCCATATTATCCTAAATACAAGTTATGGCCCCTGATTGACTTAGGTTAAAGTTTTAGGGCAAATTGGGATTTTCACTTAAAACTCCAATAACTTTCATTCAATTGACTTACAAAATGTAATACTTCACACAGATGTTCAGAGCCATCACATAATGAGGTTAGATAACTCCATATTATCTTTTATACAAATAATGGCCCCTGATTGACTATGGAACTTAGGTTAAAGTTTTAGGGCAGGTTGGGATATTGTTTAATAACTTCTATACCCTTCATTCAATTGACTTAATACTTCACACAATTGTTCAGGACCATCACCCAATGAGGTTACATAACTCCATATCCTTAATACAAGTTATGGCCCCTGATTGATTTAGGTTAAAGTTTTAGGCAAGTAAAAGTTAAGGGCAAGTTGGGATTTTAATAAAAAAACTTCTATACCGTTCATTAAATGCACTTAACAAAATTATTTACGACCATCTTACAACAAGAAACATAACTCCGTTTTAAGCCTAAATACAAGTTATGGCCCTTGAATTTTTTTTATATTTTTTTTTTTTTTAATTTCCTTTGAAAGGCATATTTGTATATTCTTAACCACATTTTCATAATGGGAAATCAAGTTATTTGAATGACTTGCATCATTGTTTTGGCGGGCTGGTGGGAGGGCAGCATCAAAATCATCTTATGTATCAAATAATTTTAGTTTGGTTTGACACAAAGAGACCAAACTTGGTATTACTACATCGTTATTGTATTCTCTAAGTCAAAGCGGCGTAGTCGAGCGCGCTGTCTTACGACGGCTCTTGTTCATGTTGGAGGCTTGATATAATTACCTGCATTATTTTGGGGACAATATAACTGATGATATAATGAATTCTATTATTGGACAATTTTGGCTTTGAACAATCCATATCAATTACTGTAGCTCCTTTGTTAATACCTGTTCAATATACCAACTGAAGTATAATGTGTATTTCCAGGATGTCTCTCACAGGGTGTTGTTTCGGAAGGCGCACCCACAGGGGCTGATCACGGCAAACAACAGCTCGCCCCAGTACAGTACAGGTGTGACCAGATACCTGTAGAGGGCGTAATACAAACGGTTGAGGCAACCCTGGACGTCAGGTAACAAACACACAATATAATTATTTTTTTATTATTATTAGACCAGATTTGTTGAGCGCCCTATTCATAAAAAAAATACGTTCAAGGGCGCTTTACAATTAAACATGTGACATATCGCAGATATGTGGAAATCACCAAAAGTGACATATTTTAACATATTAAACCAATTCAAGTGAAACTCATATGTTGTCCAAAAAAAAACACACACACATAAAGTGTCTAAAAATGCTATATGCAATAAAATAAGCATAAAAAAGTAAAATAAGAATAAGAAATCAACAACATGAAACCAAATATATATATATATACATATATATATATATATACAGTTACTGTAGTTCTGTATCGTAAAAATAAGTAGGGATAAAAACAGTCACAGTTGTTATCTATACGTTGTAGGAAGTTTTGAAAAGTTGTGTTTTGAGAGCTCTTTTGAATGAATTAAGTGATGATTCTTTTCTGAGAGTGGCCGGGAGAGAATTCCATAGTTTTGCGGCAGCAACTTTGAAACTCCTATCACCGTAAGAGACCAGTCGACATTTTTGTGGCACAAGGGTGGTTGCTGCACTTGCTGATCTCAGGTTTCTAGTTGGCACGTAAACCTCTACTAAGTCGCTCATGTAAACCGGTGACTGACCATGCAAGGTCATGAAAGTTTGAATGATAATTTTATATTTAATTCTATCTTGTATTTGAAGCCAGTGAAGGTCTTTAAGGATTGGTGTTATGTGTTCAAAACGGCTTGTTTTCGTAATGATATGTGCAGCTGTGTTTTGAACAATTTGCAGTTTGTTCGTTGTTGATTTCGGCACGCCATACAAGAGAGCATTGCAATAATCTAACAGTGATGTCACAAGCGAGTTTATGAGAGTCTTGGTGGCATCAGCGGTCAAATATGGCCGAATGTGACCAATCTGTCGTATCTGACCATAGCATGTTCGAGTCACCGAATTAATATGCTGGTCCATGTGCATGTTCGAATCAAGCGTAACACCAAGGTTTCGAACAGTTTTTGATGGTTTTATGCTCGTATCGCCAATTTCCAGTTCTAGATTTTCAACAAGTTTGGAGGGTTTTTGACTTGAAAAAATAATTAATTCAGTTTTGTCTGCATTCAATTTTAACATGTTTGAATTCATCCATGATATGATTTCTTTTAGGCATTGTTCAAGTCACGTGATTGTGACTACCTTTGATGCTTGGTCAGTTGGTTTAAACGAAAGATAGAGTTGGGAGTCATCTGCATAAAAATGGTGGTTTAGACGATGGTTTTTACAGATAGACCCGACCGGCTTAGTGTACATCGTGTAGAATTTTGGGCCCAGTACCGATCCTTGAGGAACACTGAATTTCATAAGGACCGGTTCAGAGAGTTTGCCGTCGATGCATACCGTTTGGTAGCGGTCTGTTAGGTATGATGCGACCCATTGACGAGGTTTATCTGCAAATCCAAAGTCAGATTCGAGTCTTTGAAGAAGGGTGTTATGGTCAAATGCAGCCGACAGGTCCAGCATCACGAGTACCGTAACATCACCTGTGTCTAATGATTCAAGAATGTCGTTTTGAACTTTTACCAATGCCGTTTCAGTTGAATGAAATTTCCTGTATGCTGACTGGTTTTTTTCATGTAATTGGTTGTTTGTCAAATGTTCCTCAATTCTTCTGTTTACCACTTTTTCAAGAATTTTTGAGAGATATGGCAAATTTGATACTGGTCTGTAATTCTTGAGTATGTTTTTGTCAAGACTAGGCTTTTTTAACAATGGCCTTTTATTCGTGATGCTTTAAATGATTTAGGCACGATTGAACTTTGAAGCGAGCTGTTAACAATTTTCAGCAAAATTGGTAGAAGTTCGTTTATACACAAAATATGGGATTTCTTTAAATTCAGTTGATGTTAACGTAACGGTAATGACAATGCTTTGAAGAAAAAACAGTAGTGATTTATTTATTCTCTAAATTAATTTGAATACATGATTTTCATCAGTGTGACACTTTAGTTGTCTAGCACATTTTGATATAAATTTTGATAGTGAAAGCTTATGTCACAGTTATGCGCTTATGTGTAATACCAAACTTTGGTTGTTGGTGCCGTAACTGAAACTTATTATACAGTACGTTTATATTTGAGTCATGTGACATGCTTACAGAATTGATCCGGGTATGTACACTCAACGGATGGTATTACACAGTGGGGCAGAGATTGTGACACTCCTGGGGGTGGCCGGTACAGCGGAATTTTCAGTATCGCAACAATCATCCGTTGCCTGGACAATGGTGGCACAACGTGGGTTTTTTATTTGTAAACTCACATTCTACCAGGGAAACTTTACTAAATATTTATCATTCTTTAAATGTTTTAGTATCTTATTATTGTAGAGGATCTAAGAAAAACACTCTTTTCTCCAGAATTTTGCTTTATTAGATGCCTTGTCATGAAAGATAAAATCTATTTTGGTATAGTATGAATGAATGAAGTTTCATTTTCTAAAGAGAGTACCGCTTAATTTTAGAAAAAAATTATCATTTGTTTATGGAAAAAATATTCTGTATGTATTGTTAACTGCACTTCAAATGAACAAAACGTATTAACATGTTTGATTCCTTTCTGTATTCTCAAATACAAACGCTAAATACATCCGTTTTCAATTTGTTTCTACAGCTGGTTATGTGGCCCGAGCTGACGTCTGCAGTGTTTCAAGGGAAGGGGATGTAGACATTGTGCTTCAAAATGGGTGTCTGAATGCAGAATCTGAATTATAATTTTATGTTTGTTTCCTGAAGTAAATTAAAAGGTTTTAAAAGTTGTATGTGTCAAACTGATGGTTTCCACTAAATTATATGAGTTAGGATTAACGCAGGTGTTGGGAATCATTTCCAGTTTGACTATAGATAATCAGTTCCACTCTAGTAACTGATTATAATTTTATATAAAATTATATGAGGATCCCAATTTTATTAAGCATGTCAATATTTTGGTCAGAAAAATGGAAGTGTGAAATGTTTGGTTGTCTTATAATTACAGCTGTAGTAACGAAGTAGGAAGGATGAGCGAGTTCCAGTACACAGGGATGGAGAACGGTGGCCGGAAGTACACCGTGCTGCTGGTTCCCGACGCCTTTGACTCTGGAGCAGAAGAGGTGTCCATTTTGTGTTCTGTACGCCAGTGCCCGCTAGCTGACGCCGGTGACTGTGATTTTGTAAGTGCATATATAGTAAAACTGCGATCTTTGAGCAGGCGATCAATTGTGAACTTATGATTGGTCGAGGTCGTGGCTTAGTCCTGACCGTTATTCTACTATTTTCATATCAAATATACTAACGATTGATCAGCACTATTGCCGGTCTTAATAAAAAAACGTGTGCATAACCTTGTTTACCTTAAGGTCATAATTTCACACATTTTCCCCAATTGTCTCATTTCTTACTGGAATAAAATGGAAACTTGGGTCATTCAAAACATCATATCACTCAGATGATTGCAATTTTACTGTAGTACTTAATGATTTTGTTCAACAATATGGATGGGTTAATTTCTGGTTCCCATTTTGCACACAACTATGTTTTCACCTTTATATATATTAAGTTGTTACTTACCAAAATGATTAATTGAATTAAATGTTAAACTAACTGCTTTCACATCATCATAAAATACAATTGTAGAATAGCAATAATATATTAACATTTTGTCCCACTCAATGCTTGTTGAAATAACTTTAGGGTTTTATATCACTGTTTTGGTATTGATGCATTTTCCCAAGTACATACGAGTTCTGTTTTTAGGAATGTGGTGGAAATACAAGACGTCATCGTCGCAGTGCATTTGGTGTGGAGTCCTATGTGGCAATCCTGAAACTACGCTTCAACAAGTCTCTAGCTGATTGGACAATCATGACCACAGGAAGGATGCAACCTAATATCGAGACCATAGACTTCCTGTCTGCAGGGTCGCCAGTCTGCCGAGGTAAAGTTCATTTTGAGCTCTAAAAATCGTTGCACCCAATCATCTGTCCGAAAAGATTTATTGGCATTTTGAAATTGTTTTATTGTTTACTCAGATGTCAACTTAGTTTAATTTTAGATGTACCCACATTCACTTGATTTATTTTCTACTTTGAAAATGACGAATTTAGTTTGCTGTGTGTTGTATTCACAATACATTTATAAATCATTAATATGATTAAATTTTCACTCTGATACTATTTTTTGTCCTGATTTTGAACTGTACTCCTGTTTTCTTTTCAGTTTCCATTAGCACTCATTGGATTTTGTCTACCATTCTCGTTATGTGTCAAGTCGGTTGAAAAGAAGTGCAAGGAATTGTGAGAAAAAAATTTCTTTAAACAATCCAAAAAAGCCAGTCTGCTGTAGACCCTAGGCCATGGTTGTAAACAAGAAGCTGTGACGCTGGCCAATGTAGATATGAACCAAGCACCATCCATGTGAATACCGGAACTCTCTAATGCACAAGAAATGGAACTTACAGCGGCGTGTTATCGCCCAAAAAACTAGTGGCAGTGTCTATTATGAACATGTTGAGAAATCTCTGACAGTGCGGGAATCCTGATGAAATCAGGATGGAAGTGATGTGATCCTGCATTCTTTTGTTTGAACATTCAATGTCTTTTATAACCTCACTTGTTTTATCTTTTTTAACGGTGTAGATAATGCTTCTGTTCAATTTACAAACTGAATCAGTAACTTTCAAAATATGTGGCGTTATTAATATTTCAAAATATGTATTGTTATTTATTTAATAATGGGTTTTATCAAATTGGTTATACATTTAATAAAAATGTCACACATTTTGAAATTTAAATTTAATCCTCGTGAACATATGCATTGTAATTTGTTTTAAATTTAAGAATCTGATTTTAATTCAAACATTTCTTGATACCTTATTCATGGCTGGTAGTCATTGGAGCCCTAACATTTTGTAATGTTTTGAAAAAGCTCCAACACATCTACTGTTGTAGGGCCAGTGAGTGGAAAATGGACTTAAACCGTGAGTATGGTTTCTTGTTTTTTTTTTTCCAGAGGTTTATACAAGTAAACTGAAAAATCAAGTAATGTATTTTCACATAGGATTGACTGTTACATGTTAAATGTAAAAGTTTTGAACAAAAATCAAGATCTGATCAATGACAACTTGCAGAACTTGCTAGTACTTGTTGACAATGTAATGTCTTAAATTTCACAAAAAGTGATCTTAGGTTTAAGCAATTTATTCACATATTTGTAGCTTTAATTGACAAAAGGTTGCCTAGTTACACATTTAGAACATTACTTGCTATATTTGGTGCACAAGGTTCAATATTTTTAACATCATGGTGCCGATAAATATGTTGTGGTGCGCATGAATTGTAATTGGAAACAAATTCTAAAAAAAAAACTCACATAATTTCCATATATCTGAACTGACTCCATAGACACTGTATGATAGTTGCTTGTTTTGTGGTGCAACATCAATTTATTCACATTAGTTTCAGAATTTGTCATGTTTTTAAAGAATCTACCACCCAATACTAGCTTGCCTAACTTAAAAAAAACTTGATTGAAAGATTGGTGTCCCTTGAACCTGACTGCTCAAGTATCATTGCTGTTAAACCATTTAACAGCATCCAAGCTCAACATAAATGCCAAATAAGAGAAAATTTGTTTCATGAACTGATGTGAACTTTGATGGTAGATATATCAGTATTTATAAAAGGCCACAGAAACGTGCTTGTTTGCAATGGGGGTTCTACTTTTTCCACTGCTGCAAGGGAGAAACATTTTTTATGCCCGGTTTAAAAAATTAATCTGCCCTTTTTTGGTCCATTCATCTGTGATTCCATTATTATGATGCAAACTCGCTTAAAGACTTCATATTACAGAGTGAGTCATGAAACCTTAAATAGGGAAATATTAATGGGTGATGAAGTTGTTCACCTGGCCCCACTATCACAAAAATACTCGAGTTAAATCTCAATTTCAACTCAATATACTGCATAAATGCATAGTATGATTTAAAATCTTGCATGTTTTTTCCTGAAAACATATTTTCTCATAGAATTTGTTGATAAAATGATTTTGTCAATATTTCAAAGAAAACTCATTCTAGAACAAAAAATATACTTGAGTAATTCACAAAAAAACATTAAATTGTACTTAAATTCTTTTTGGCTGTAAAATATTATTCCCTTGGAATCTTGGGCAAAGGCGTTGATCAACATATTATATGATAGAATGCGTTTTTTAAAAGATGTAAAAACTTTTTATGCTTTAGGTTAGAATGAGTTGAGACCATGATTGAGATTTGACTCAAGGATTTTCGTGATATTGGGTCTAAGGGATTTGTTTTTTGCTGCACTTAGTAAAACCAGTTATGGCCCTTGAATTAGCATTTCTGGCATTCCTGTATTTGTTTTGATCAAAACTGCCAACACTTAATTACCTAGAGAAATTAAACCCTAGTGGAATGTTAATGGGGTGATGAAGTTGTGCACCAGGGGTTTTGTTTCACTGCAGATTGTAAAACCAGAGTTATGACCCTTAAATTTGTAAAAGTCTTGTGTCACTCAAGTCCCAAGTGGTTCACGTAGAGTCAAGAAACATCGGCCAAATGTTATTCAAGTGTAGCAGTTGTGCACCTGGGCTTTTATTCCATTCTGTGCACTTCAGAAAAACAAAGTTATGGCCCTTGAATTGGCAAAAATAGGCATTTCTGGATATTCGTCGCTCAACACTCTTAACACTGTATTGCCAAGTCAGTAAACCTTAGGTGATGAAGTCATAAGACCCCTTCACAAGGGCTTCTTGAAAGTCAGTTTTGCTTCTGCAGCAGGGTACTTCACCTCCTTGTACCCCCTTTAGAGACTTTAAGCACAGACATACCTATAGCCAAAATGGTTTTAGCACTTCTGCTGCATGGTTAATCACATCTCTGAATATATAGAAATCCTGATGTTCAAAAATGATATAAGCAGTTCACAATACATAAATAGATAGCAAGAAGGCCCACGAGGATCTATGCTCTACTGGCATGGATTGTTTGGTCATTTTCCATCCAGAGCATGTACTGATAGTTCGTTTTAGCATTTTTGTTAATTTATGGGGACCCGACATTGCATTTTTAACATATAACATGCAATGTGAATATGGAGGCTCTATTGATTACAGAAATGTTCAAGAGCAATAACTCAGTCATTCCTGGACGGACCTGGTTTTCAGATAGGTCATATTGTGTTATCATAGCGGTTTTGAAAATTAAAGACCATTATCCAGTCATGTATGGTTTTCAATATAAGTTAGGTAAACATCAGGTTAAAATGGAGGCTCCCTTCTCACAAGCTCATTTAAAGGAATCAATCCCTTTTTACCAAAGGAAAGGGAGATAAATGCAAAAAACCAACTGCACTCTCCGAGTACAGGTTGTCTCTCTTAGACTGTAATTTTCACTTGGCTACTATGCAATTTTTGACAATTTCAAGGGCCTTAATTAATGTACTTTAAAAAGCTCAACATTAAATTGTTGTGGATTTCAATCCATTTGTTTCCTACAAAGTTACAATTCATACGCACCACAACCTATTGATTGGCACATTTGCAAAATAGAGCCTAGTGCACCAAGTATAACAATTTTAAATTTGCATCAAGGCAACATTTGAATAAAAAGCTACAAAATGTAAGAAAGAATTGCTTCAACCACTTATTTTTTTTATGAATAACTTTATTTTATTTTATTATTTGCTCTATATTAAGTTATACAAGTTCTTGACAATCAGATTTTGAATTTTGTTTAGAACTTTTACATTAAACAGAACACAGTCAATCCTATGGGGAGCTACATTCCCTGATTTTTTTGATTTTATTTGTATAAACCTCCAAAAATGAAACACCAAGAAACCATGCACACTTTGTCCATTTTCCACTCACTGTCACTGCAACAGAAGATGCATTGGAGAATTTTCAACGCATTACAAAATGTTAGGACTCCAATGGCCGACATGAAAAGGTCAATTCTAATAAAAAGATCATGTCAAGGTTTGGGGTAAAAAACTATCCAATCTTAAATATCTGCAAACCCTTATTTGACTCATTCCACGACAAAGAATAAAAAATTTGTGCAGTACAGAAAATGACCAAGCTCTAGCACGAATATAATCAATTCTTAATTAAATGTCTGTGTGGTAATCAAAAGTTGTGACCAAGTTTGAGGATAGCCGGCCAGAGCGAAGGA
Organism: Mya arenaria; assembly: GCF_026914265.1. Taxonomy (NCBI): domain Eukaryota; kingdom Metazoa; phylum Mollusca; class Bivalvia; order Myida; family Myidae; genus Mya; species Mya arenaria. The sequence continues at coordinate 12,880,887 of NC_069123.1, forward strand.
CAGGGGTTATGTGCAACCTTCCTACCAAGTTTGATGTACTTTAGTCACAGGAAGGACCAACAAAGGGGTCATAATTATGTACTGAATAAGATCCTCAGGTATTGCCACAGTCATTTTTTGTTCCTACTTCCTTTGCATTAAAATTTAATAGAATTGGTGCATGTGGTAAATATTTGATTAAAAATGTTTGTGTTCTTTGTGAAGGTGACTTCATCAATGATAACAATTCATGTGAACCTTAAAAGTGGGCTTGACCTTTAAGTAACATGGTGCAGAGCCTGATTGTTCCAACAAATATTTTCAAAATCATTTCATTGGTTGAATACGGATGTAAAATGTAACCTGAACTTTGACCCCTAAGTGTGACCTTGAACGTGACTAAACATGGCTTGTATACATGCTTTGAAGTTCGGCTCAAAGTTATTAACTTTTGATATTTTGAAATGGATTCATCAATTGAGAATGGACAAGGAAAATGAGCCTGACCTTTGACCCTTTAAATGTGACCTTGAACGTATGTGGTTGGAATATGTAAAGTGACCTCAAAATATTTGGATAAGGAGTAGACATGAAATTACGCCAGGCGCACGGACGGACATTAAAGAAAGGCAAACTTGGGGCCTTAAAGAAGGGAAATCTAAAGCAGTCTGATGTCAAAGTCTGGTATAAATGAACAAAATACATGACTTGATATGAAATGTTGACTGAACTTACCTTAACACAATTCACAAATGTACCAGGAATGCCAATGCAAATTCGTAAAGAAAGAGGAAAGTCTCCCCATCACACTTTTTACAACCGCTTTTTACAGCCACTTTTCGGTGTAAGAATTGAAGTTTTGGCGAAACATGGATCACTGTAAAATCAGATCAGAATTAATGCAATACATGATGTATTTGCTAAGATATTAACATGAATGTGGTGACACGCAAAACCTTAACCAGAATTTCAGTAAAAGTCCAATAACAAAGAGCCATTATTTCTTGCAAAATACAGTTATCAAACTTGGTTATTCAAGTAGGTTGGGTGGTTGAAAACCATTGTATAAAGTCTCAATGCAATACATGAAGTAGTTGCCGAGATATTAACCTATGTGTGCTAACATGCAAAACCTTAACCAGAATTTCTATGGTTGGAAGCCTGTGAATAAAGTTTCAATGCAATACATGATGTATTTGAATTTCTATGTCAAATAAAAAAGGGCCATAATTTGAATTTAATGCAAACTAGAGTTATCTTACTTGGTTAGTTAAGTGGATTGGATGGTTGAGTACCATTGTAATAAGTCTCAATGCAATACATCAAGTAGTTGCTGAGATATTAACCTATGTGTGCTTACATGGAAAACTGTAACCACATTTTCTAAGTCGAATAATAAAGGGTCATTATTTGCATTAAATGCAAACAAGAGTGATCTAACTTGGTAAATTAGGAAGGTTGGGTGGTTGAGTACCATTGTATTAAATCTTAATGCAATACATCAAGTAGTTGCTGAGATATTAACCTATGTGTGCTTACATGCAAAACCTTAACCAGAATTTTTAAGTCAAATAATAAAGGCCCATAATTTGCATTATTTTCAAAAAGTGTTATCCCACTTCATTAATTCAGTAGCACTTCATTAATTTAGTAGGTTAGATAGTTGGGAATACATATCTAAAGTTTCAATGCAATACATGATGTATTTGCTGATATATTGACTTAAATGTGGTTACACGCAAAACCTTAACCAAGGTGTGACGCCGACGCTTGGGTGAGTAGTATAGCTCTCCTTATTCTTCGAATAGTCCAAAAAAATCCATTATTTGTATAGATAAGATAAAAAGTTTTGTGACCAAAAAGAGGAAAATTGGCATCCCTGCATACATAGGAAACCCTAAAACTGGTCCATGAACCTACACAAACTGTATTAATGGTCATACAACCTTCTGAAAGGGGTTGAACCGGTGATATGCATGTCAGCTCAGTTTAAGAAACTCACAGACACATTCACAAAACAGTAACAATATCCCAATGTGTGCAATTGAACGGAATGATCCCTCATTGAACATTTCAAACATTGAATGTTAATTAAAATCACTGAAAATCAACCCTCTTCTATACATATTCATGGATAAATACTTCATCACTGGTTAAGAGTTAACAAAAAAAGAAAGCAATAACACAGTAAAACTATTTCACTGTTCTGTAAACCCACACGTAAACTATTGCACAGATAAAAAAAGCCTCTAAATTAGAGGAGGCCATAGTAAGTGAAAGAAAGTCTTGGAATGCTTTGAGCACAATATCACAGCTAGTTTGCTCGTGTCACACTTTTCACAACACATGCCCACATGGTACAGCAGATGTCCACAAGAAGCAACGCAACTCTCTGAGCGGGCGTATCAGTTGTCTCCTGTGGTCCTGTCAGGTGTCCTCCTTGGGGCGTATCAGTCGTCCACCATGTGGTTATACATGTCATCCATGACCCCAGGGTGGTGGTTTGCCTCAACTGTAAAAGACAACCATATATTAGTGTCATGTGACAATCACTATCACTGTCATTATACTGTCCTAATGCTGTCCTTAGTGAGTAGAGTATCTGCTCCTCTCACTGTTAATTAAAAATTCTGATTAAAGCCAGAACTAACACTTTTACTTGAGTGTGTATATTTCCAAGTTAGTGTTCATTAACAGATAAACATTGCACACTTGAAAATGTTTTTCTGAAGCTGATATCAACATAGCTCCACATTGACTTTAAAGACAGCAAGAGTACCTAAGAAATTGTTTTGCCCTGATCAGATCTTCACTTGCGAAAATGTGCTACATTTTTAAGCTTAAATACATGAACATGTTCTTCTTATTAAAGCCCTCTTTCCCGTTAGGATAATCATTATCAATATACAATATTTGTCATGTTGCTGAATAACTGAAAGCAGACAAAGCATGTTACCAATCGAAAATCTTTCCATATCATGAAATTATGCTCTTTTCTTTTTTTAAAGGTGTTTGATTTTATTTAACAATTTTAATAGACCTCATTGATTTCACCAAAAAACAGCAAACAGAAGACTTGTTTCTTTGTAAAAAATAAAAAATAGATTTGATTTTCTCAGTCTTCGAATTGGGTTGCCAAAGCCAGGGACAAGTAAAAACTGTTTTGGACAAGTCAAAATTCCCAGGTAGTTACCCGAACGGGCAAGTGCATTTTTTTTTAAAATTTAGAGCCCTATGTTTTCATTATTTCTTTAGCAACAATTCACTAATCCTGATTGAACTGTATGATTATATTGAAATATTGGCTTCCGTATATTGATGCATGAATTGGTTATTTTGGGCAAGTAAAACTGTTTATGGGCAAGTGGTTATCTTCAATTACTTGCACGAAAGGACAAGTGCTGAAAAAAGATTCAGGCAAAGACTATTTTCTAGCCCAACATTTTTCATTTGATCGGAGATAATATGACTTGAATGCAGATTTTTCTTCTTGCCGGATTGTACTACATGCATGATCAGACAACCATTACTCAAGATCTCTTATCAAAGCTGACATAGTCACTCTGACTATTGGATATGGTTTCATTTCTTAACTGTAGTTAAGACTAGAGAAATGAAACCATATCCAATAAACAGAGCTGTGGGACCACTCTAGATGTCATTCATCGCTGGTTTCACGGCATTTTGGGTACAAAATTACTCCTTTGGCGAATATCTCATCAACCGATGGGGGAAAACCCCCCCTTTGGCTTCAAAATTTTGTTTAAGACACACTTGGAGATGTGACGGGGTCAAGCCATAATGCAGCCATTATACGGCCCGGGCAGACCTTTATAAACTCAGCAACAACAACTACATAATCACTTACTGTTTCCATGCATGATCAGACAACTGGTAGTGTCGATCCCTGATCATCAACTGTTTCTAAGAATGATTCAGACAACAGTTAATGACCCATCTCTAATCAAAGCTCCAACTGTCACTTTCTGTTTCAGAGAACAATTCAGAAAATCATTAACATTGTTTCCTAATCAAAGCTCCAACTGTCACTTACTGTTTCTGGGAACAACTCGGGCAACCATTAACTTTGATTCCTAATCCTAAACTCCAACTGTCACTTACTGTTTCTGGGAACAACTCGGGCAACCATTAACTTTGATTCCTAATCCTAAACTCCAACTGTCACTTACTGTTTCTGGGAACAACTCGGGCAACCATTAACTTTGATTCCTAATCCTAAACTCCAACTGTCACTTACTATTTCTGGGAACAACTCGGGCAACCATTAACTTTGATTCCTAATCCTAAACTCCAACTGTCACTTACTGTTTCTGGGAACAACTCGGGCAACCATTAACTTTGATTCCTAATCCTAAACTCCAACTGTCACTTACTGTTTCTGGGAACAACTCGGGCAACCATTAACTTTGATTCCTAATCCTAAACTCCAACTGTCACTTACTATTTCTGGGAACAACTCGGGCAACCATTAACTTTGATTCCTAATCCTAAACTCCAACTGTCACTTACTGTTTCTGGGAACAACTCGGGCAACCATTAACTTTGATTCCTAATCCTAAACTCCAACTGTCACTTACTATTTCTGGGAACAACTCGGGCAACCATTAACTTTGATTCCTAATCCTAAACTCCAACTGTCACTTACTATTTCTGGGAACAATTCAGGCAACCATTAACTTTGATTCCTAATCCTAAACTCCAACTGTCACTTACTATTTCTGGGAACAACTCAGGCAACCATTAACTTTGATTCCTAATCCTAAACTCCAACTGTCACTTACTATTTCTGGGAACAATTCAGGCAACCATTAACTTTGATTCCTAATCCTAAACTCCAACTGTCACTTACTATTTCTGGGAACAATTCAGGCAACCATTAACATTGATTCCTAGCCCTAAGCTCAAACGGTAACTTACTGTTTCTGAGAATAATTCAGAATTTAAATTGTTTCCTAATCAAAGCTCCAAGGGTAACGTTCTGTTTCTGGGCACAATTCAGGCAACCATTAACTTTGATACCTAGTCCTAAGCTCCAAGGGTAACTTACTGTTTCTGGGAACAACTCAGGCAACCATTAACATTGTTTTCTAATCAAAGCTCCAAGGGTAACTTACTGTTTCTGGGAACAATTCAGGCAACCATTAACTTTGATACCTAGTCCTGAGCTCCAAGGGTAACTTACTGTTTCTGGGAACAATTCAGGCAACCATTAACTTTGATACCTAGTCCTAAGCTCCAAGGGTAACTTACTGTTTCTGGGAACAACTCAGGCAACCATTAACATTGTTTTCTAATCAAAGCTCCAAGGGTAACGTTCTGTTTCTGGGAACAATTCAGGCAACCATAAACTTTAATACCTAGATCTAAGCTCCAAGGGTAACTTACTGTTTCTGGGAACAATTCAGGCAACCATTAACTTTGATACCTAGTCCTAAGCTCCAAGGGTAACTTACTGTTTCTGGAAACAATTCAGACAACCATTAACGTTGATACCTAGTCCTAAGCTCCAAGGGTAACTTACTGTTTCTGAGAATAATTCAGAATTAAAGCTGATACCTAGTCCTAAGCTCCAAGGGTAACTTGCTGTTTCTGAGAACAATTCAGACAACCATTAACTTTGATACCTAGTCCTAAGCTCCAAGGGTAACATACTGTTTCTGGGAACAATTCAGACAACCATTAACTTTGATACCTAGTCCTAAGCTCCAAGGGTAACTTACTGTTTCTGGGAACAATTCAGGCAACCATTTACGTTGATACCTAGTCCTAAGCTCCAAGGGTAACTTACTGTTTCTGAGAATAATTCAGAATTAATGCTGATACCTAGTCCTAAGCTCCAAGGGTAACTTACTGTTTCTGGGAACAATTCAGACAACCATTAACTTTGATACCTAGTTCTAAGCTCCAAGGGTAACTTACTGTTTCTGAGAATAATTCAGAATTAACTTTGATTCTTAATCAAAGCTCCAAGGTTAGCTTACTGTTTCTGGAACAATTCAGAATTAACTTTGATACCTTGTCCTAAGCTCAAAGGGTAACTTACTGTTTCTGAGAATAATTCAGAATTAACTTTGATACCTTGTCCTAAGCTCCAAGGGTAACTTACTGTTTCTGAGAATAATTCAGGCAACCATTAACTTTGATACCTAGTCCTAAGCTCCAAGGGTAACTTACTGTTTCTGAGAATAATTCAGAATTAACGTTGATTCCTAATCAAAGCTCCAAGGTTAACTTACTGTTTCTGGGAACAATTCAGGCAACCATTAACTTTGATACCTACAATGTAGTCCTAAGCTTCAACTGTCACTTACTATTTTTGTTTTCCAGCTGCTCTTTAAGATCCTCTACCTCCTTTTTAAGCTTTCGGAATTCCTGCAACAAAATCCAAGTCAAAGACATTTTAAAGCTGCACTCTCACAGTTATACCATTTTTACAACATTTTTATGTTTTGTCTCAGAAAGAGCAGATTTTAGCGTAAATATCTGCAAACCTATGACATAAGATTGCTGACAAAAAATCAGATTGTATATCTTAATATTTCCATTCGATAATTAATGATTTATGGCTTAAAACCGTTACTAACAGTTTAAGTAAAAAGCATAAAACAATTTTTGAAGTATAATATAAAAATATGCTTTCTAATTTTGTGTCAGAAGTCATATATAACTGGTTTTCATGGATTTTTTTTTTTAGAACATAATACTTAGCATGATATGGTTCATGACAGAAAAACATTGACGGACAGACAAAGCCAAAACAATGTACACCCCACCCCCTAGGTTTGGCCAGGGATAAAAAGTGCAGCTATTACATGTACTGTAATGTATACTAATCACACCATTATCCAACACTTGTTGAATGAATATAAATATTTCTTTGCTCTTCAATTCGAGTATGAATCTGCGAAAAAAAAAATGAGCGGATTTGAAAGCTTGACCACTAACCATCCAAAACTCCAATAAACTACCAAGAGCACCCGAATGCTTGTCTGTGTTTTGTTGGTGTAACAGGCTCAGAAAAGTATGCAGCCAGTCCAGACAAACTCCAGGACACCCTGCAGGCAGCAACCGGATAACTCACATACTTTCAAAATACCCTGACTACCAGACAAGCTAATAATACTATTATTCTTCATTGTTTACCTCTGTACATGTATAGAGATTGTCAAACTGTCCATCTTTATTCGCCTCCTCCTTTTTTTCCAAGGCAACAGCCTTTGCCGAGACAAGGTTCTTTGTTTCCGTGGACAACATGTAGCCGGCCTTGACGAATACCTGAGACAAATACTTCTTATAGCCCTGAAATCAGTCCAAAATAATTAAGTTCATTCACAGATTTACCAAAACCTTTTGAATACATATTTAAAAATACATAATATAAACAATACAAATTAGTAAAGTTCCTCCACTGTAATAAGAAAACATTTAAAAAGTTGGTCAGTTGCAATACATTTGCAATACATTCTGATTTCAACATCAACAGGTAATTACAGGCCACTAGTGTGCTTGCTGTATTGATTGGAAAATCTGACCCTTTCCAGCTTTAATTTTCTCATCTTATATGAAAACTAATGGTTAGCATTACTATAAATGATGTACCAAACCACTTAACAACAAAAAGTCTAGGTCACAACAGTTTGATAACTTTGTTTAAGGCATAATTCAATTGTGCTCTCCGATAACTCATTCATCTGCGCCTTAATACACTTCAACCGAGAGTCCACATAGGTAGAACAATTTATAATTCTAATGCCATGCATCAAATTTTGGCTATTTGGGTGTAGCGTATGTGTATTATATTTTGTTTCTGTAATTTTAATTGGTTTTTCAACAATCAAGCAAAAAAAAAAAAGATGAACATTTGAAATAAGTGGAATTATTTGTTTTGGTGTCTTGGAGTATTTCAATGGGAGACGAATGAGTTATCAGAAAGAAAAATTACAATTGCTGCCTGTTTTTTGACCTTGGGAATTTTGGCCACAGTTTCACGAACATTATCAAGTATTGACTCAGTTGACTCCACTGAGTTTCACAAAAAAGGAACAATGTTTTTATACAAAGAATTGTACAAGAAACTTTGGCTACACTCATGCCAGAATTGAAGCATGGCATTTGAAATATAACTTCTGGGGACTAAATCTCCCGCTTGAAATGTATTTCAGGGGCAGATAAAAGAGTTATCTGAAATGACAATACATGTAAAGTTTTATCGTCACAAGACGCCAACCTTCTTTGTGATGTGTCCAGCAGCCAGCTGGCCTTCAAGAAGGCCCCACTCCGTCTTGAGGGAGGAGTTGAGGGTTGGGTAAACCAGCAGGGCTTGAAGATGGCAGGTATATGGAGTTGTGAAGTCCACACGGTAGTTACATGTGCTCGGCTCTGATACGTTCGTGATGACATTCTCTTTTCCACATTTGAAATAAACCTGTACAAGGAAGATTAAATGTTAACCTGCTAATCTGATTTATCCTACATACACACTAATCATGGTGTTTTGGGCATATCTATTCTCTCTAAATTATTAATATGATTGGTGAAAAAATAAAGGTGCTAGATTGTCTACAATGTTAACTACAGCATTTTTTATATATCAAGGGCAACAACTCTTGACCTACTAGTCAGATTTCGCCCATAATTAATCTTGGATGAGATCCTGTGGCCATATATAATGCATCACTGGAGCGCCAAACAAACAAATTGTTGACGACAAACTACAGATAAGAATTGATCACAAAAGTACACAAACTTGAAATAAATAAATGTGCCATTTGTGTCTTTGTTTTTTATGAACGACTGTGAACATTAACAATGGTTCTAGGTCATGATTGGATCAGACTAATCGTTAAATTTTATTTATTTTATGATTGTGAAAAAAAGGTAAATTAACGTAAACTTAGTCACTCTTTAGGCATGATGTTGCGCGAGAGTGTGGTCTTGTGTTGTTGGGAAAATCAGAGTACCTGGAGAAAACCCACTTGTCCGGCTTGGCGACCACCAAACAAACTCACATGTGCCCAGGCTGGGAATAAAACCCGGGTCACCTTGGATCAGACTAGCGTACCTTGGTTGTACGGTGTTTGTTCCCACACTTATCTCCCTCCCTCATCACCATGGCAACAAATGTGTTGTTTTCTATCTCCCACTCCTGCCACACCCTGCAAGGACAGTGATTATACAGTGATAATATTGTTGGTGTAAAAGCTGTGTAAGGCTGCACTCTCACAGATTGAACGTTTTGACAACCTTTTTATTTTTTGTCTTGGGAGCGAGCCAATTTTTGAGAGAATCCATAGAAACCAGTTATATAGTTGTAAGACTGCGGACAAAAAATTAGATCACAGATTTCTATATTTAAGTTAAAAAATGATGTTTTATGCATTTTTATGTTTTATTTTAGTAACAGTTTATGCCATAAAACACTAATTTTCGAAAGGAAATATGAAAATCTCAATATGATTTTTTTGTCAGCAAACTTATATCCTTGTAAGCATTTGCTCTTTCAAAGACAAAAAAATGTTGTTTTTTTGTATCAGTAACTTATATACCATTTTATGCATCATAAATCTGAATGCAACACATACTGCAAAATACATTTTCATGTGTTCAACCTAGAACAATACGGCTATATTCCACTCTGCTGATGTCAAATCATAGGAAGTATTATTGCGCAAATTAAAATGACAACATAAATAATCAGAGTGTCATTGAAAATGCCCTTATTTAACAATGTTTCTTCTGAGTACAGGGATGTGATTGACCTGGCAGCTGGAGGGCTGAAACCATTTCGGCCCTGGCTTTTTGGGGGGGGGGGGGGGGGGGGGGGGGCCCTGATCAGGAAGCTTGTATTTGGCTCGCGCCCATATTTGCAGTTTACTTGGCAAGTGCCTTTGAAATCAGAGAGAATCGACTTGAGTCGCTTTCCTCCTCTTTGAGCAAATTGCCCGTCTTTCATTGGACGAAATAGGAGACATATCAGGTTATATTTTATACGTGGTAATTGTTTTTTTTAAATAAGTAAAAATAAGCAAAGTTTGCTCATGATGGACACAACACTTGTTCACAACAGAACAGAAGCTGGCACATTTGGAAGAGGCATCGGCATAACCCCAAGGTCATTCAAAGACAACGACTCTCAGCAGTCATGGGTGATTTGACACCTCTTTTTAGCCCACCAGTAAAGTAATTAACAAAATGTGGGTGGGTGGAAATATTGAACGTCTTGTGAAAGCAGGCACAGGACAGTCAGGCAGCTGATGTTAGCTAATATTTGACAGCGACATGATTGTAGCCTGAATCAAAGTACCTGAGCACAGTAGTGTATTTCTAGGGATTATGTTGTGCTGTTTTTGATCACAATGATACCAAGTGCCCAAGTAATGTGAGGTGTTTTGCAAGATAACGCATCTCCTTATCGACCAGCACTGGTAAGAGTATGTTTGCAACAGCACTGTCTCCAAGTTATGCAACATCGATCGTACAACTCATACCTCTCACCTTGTTACATCTGATTGAGTGCCCACATCGTGTTGTGTCTACATGGACATTGCTTTAAGACGTGCCTTATACCAGTGTTAAAACAATATACATATGTATCAAAAGAAGAGTTTACTAAGGCATTTTCTGACTGGATTTCACAGCTCAAGAAGTGAGTGAATGCCACAGGGGAATACTGAGGGACAACTATAGATATTTCTGCTATGAAACAAGCTAAAACTGCAACAACTGCGGTTTCCTCTACCGATAACATGCTCTTCAAACATGTACCAACAAGTTAATAGGTTAATATATATCGTACATGACGGGTTATCTTAGAAAAATAAAATGAATTGCATACCTTATGCATACATTTTAATGCATTATTACGATAGTATGTAGACTTAACAATATCACAGTCTTTGATTCTTACTAGCTCATATTTGGCAGTCCTTGATTGAAGTGTTTGCTGTGGACATTCAGATTTTTTTTTACAATTTAGTGATGACTTAACATTCTTTTTCTAGAATTCTCCCTCAAACTTGGACTTTACTCAAACTGTTGGAACCTTAAGTATAATTGAACATAAAAATTAGCACACATGGAAAGCATTCAAGCCTACCCAAGTATTCCGCTATAAGGGTTCCACCTGAGAGACTGCTCGTGCTGAGTAACGTTCCAGAATGGACAAAACTCATACTTGTAGCTGAAACAGGGAGGATATACCAGTATACCAAATTTAGACATAACTTCATTATGACAAATTAAAAAATGATTTCAAAATATGTTATCACAACATAAGTCTGTTTTATTTCATGTAACAAATTAAACAATGATTTTGAAATACATTATTACAACATTAGTCTTTTCAGCTCATTGACATGTTGCTACATTAGAACATCCATCGTCTAACAGGAACATTGGCATGAATGTATCGTTCATTACAGGGGTATAGCATGACTGACTGAAGCCAGAGTGACAGGCCTTGATACCATGATGGGTTTCATCACTGATAACATGTGAACAAAGTTTCATGTGATTACCTTAACATTTATGTATTGGTGAAGGTAAACATTTATTACACAGCAAAGTCCGAACCGCCCACATCACCAGGTCTTCCACAATACAATTACCTTGATTCAAACAATGATCACAAGAAGCGTACTTGGTTCTTTGCTATTTTTAACACTATGAATTTAAATATCTTTTTATATAATAATGTTAAATATTTCCATGATGCCATGAAAAAATCTTGAGCTTCATTACAGATTAAACATCAGGAACATGAAAATAACGTATGCTGTACTCACTCATCAAATGTCTTAGAGAAACATTTCCCATTCAGCCTAGAAAAGAGTGGCGGTCCAGAGAAGTTTGAAGGTGTAACTCTCATCTTGAGTTTATTTACATTGGTCTCCGCCACTGCCCCGCCTTGGTAGCTGTTCATTAAACTGAAAAGAGAGCAGGTTACAATGACAATGACAATCCTTACGACTTAGTATTTCACGTCATCTATAATTCATGAACGCTGTCATTTTCTGAAAATTGTTAATCCGAAATATCGCTATTCCAAAATAATTTTTTGGGTACCTTCATTTTCGGATAAATGGTATTCAACTGTATTGTATAGCTACTTGTTTCTTACCCATAGCTGGATGGTTCTTCAACAATCTTAATCGAATGCCTTTCACCTGAAACAGAGATTAGGGTTTAGCTAAAGATTTATGGAAGGGTGCTTCACCCTGCCCTTTAATGATAGCACTCTTCTGCCCTCATGAGAGTCACCTATGCCTTCAAAGAATAAAATATAATCTTTTAGAGAACTTGACAGACAAGCTTACAACCTGTCATGACAACTGTGATTAAGATAATCAATCCTTTCTTTAGTTTAGATTAAAAGTTTTAATATTATTATAAATACATACAAACTTAACATGAGCAGTTGAAACTTAATGTTTCTTCAATTTAACACAATTCCTGACACTTGCTGTCAAATTCATCATGTTTCAAGTTCTTCACATCGCCAAACAATGTGCCCTTTTCTTCCCTAGCACCCTGTCCCTCTTCTGCACGACTCTGCCCTTTTTATAACCTGTTTTAAGTTAACCTTATGTCAGTGTTTGAAGGCTTTAAACAAAGGCTTCTAAAATTAAATCAAGTCCTTTGACTTCATTTCTTCACAGAGATGTATAAATGTATATGGATGAGAGTAGGTCAGTGAATATTAAAGCATAGCAAAAATTCATTAAAAATTTAAAACATTTAATTTTATCAAACTTTTTGTTTGTTTTATTTGTCTTTTGCCAAAGTAAATACAACCACACGTCACCAACTGATTAAGATTTAATCATGCAAATCAGTTTGTTATTCAATTGCAATAATGATCTAATCACAAACATGATTTTGTTTAGGATATCATAATAATAAACATTCCTGCAAACAAGCAACTTGATCACTATATTTACCGCTGTCATTTTTATTGATAGACAATTCTGCTAAACGCACCTCCAACACCACCAGTGCTTTGCTTTAAGGTGGTTCTTCCGGAGCTCAAGATGAGTGTACAATGTACATTTTGACAGATTTGAAGGCAGGTGTGGTCTGTTTTGGAAATATTCATAATTTTGCCTATATAATATTACCCATTATGAATCAAGCGTCTAATAAGTTACTGGGCTTCAGATCAAGAAAGTTTGGAAGTATATTATTCTTAAAATGGGCTAAAACTTTCAAAAAAATTTCCTTTTAAGTACCAAAAATTTCCTTTTGGAGAAAACTTGCAGATTATTTCATTTCAATTAACTTAAAGGTCAAAGAATTCAAACACATGGAAGAAATATGATATAATAATAAAAAAACAATTTCCATTGATTGATCTGAATTTTAATTGCTTTCCATAATTATTTAATGGTTGAAGAGCAGTGTCAGGCACTTTTTAAAGATTTTCTCATTAAAAATGGTATTGATAGGAATAATGCTTGTAGTTACACAAACTAGGGGTCAATGTTGTTTGATTGCTTATTATTAAAACTTGTGACGTCATGCATCAGGGATGATAACAGAGCCAAGTTGCCAATCCTGAAAATGTCTGCGTGGGGTTCAGGGGGCCCATATTTCAGGGATTCTAATACCCTTTTTTTTGCCTTAGAATAGTGTTCAAGGAGTACACCTTTCGGTTTGGTAGATATAATTATGTTCAACACGAGACATCCACAATAAGAACAATTATCAGGTATCTTAGCAGTGAAGTTTAACACCTTTGTCTTTAAACAAAGTTAAATTTACTTTTTACAGGCATTAGACATGTACCTGACATTTTGGTTCAGTTGTCCACTTCCCATAAAACTCAACTGGCTATGATCAAATGCCTGTGTATGAACAGTCTACACTGTGGGATGTTTGATTTATAATAATGAACAACATATCAATTATCATGCTTGCAAATGTTTATTGTAAAAGTGTTATTTATTCAATTTTTATGTATCATAAGAGTATTTATTCAATTTTCTGCACATTTGATGGGAATATAATGTTATTAATTAATATATATATATATATTATTCCAAGTAATATCCAAACGGGACTTAAATGCTTTGGCAGCGTAGCCATTGTGGACATGGTGGACTTGACATATTCTGGTCCCCAAACCAGATTTTTTCCCCTCATGGTGTTACATGAGTCCAGTAGCACACAAACTAGATTGTCCCACGGCAGTTCAAGTCTCTCAAACAGGCTTTCAAATTCCATGAAAATTGATTCAGAATCAGCCCTTGTGATTTTTAAGGAGGCCAAATGTCTCAACACTATTTCTTTCTCTATAGCAGAAAAATAGCTGCAACAGTTTTCTCGTTGTATGTGTTTGTTGACTTGTCTTAGTTGAAACAAAACCGAGATCCATTAACTCTTCCATATGTTCATCATTGAAATGGCTAGCCACTCCGTAAGTCATCTTGTATGATGCTGTACACCTTTGAAGTTTTAATTCACTGAGAGCTTTTGTATCTTTGGCAAGTGTCTTAAGTAAGACACACTACTGTGGTGCCAGGGAGCATGTTCAGCCATAAATCCAAGTATCATGGCCTCTGGATTGAATTGCTATTATGAGAATAATAAAGAAACGGTTTACAGCGTAAACTTCCATCGGCCAAATAAAATTTATTAAATAAAAATCGATTATTATGACACAATCTGAATCAGGATGTCCAAAATAATGCTACATGCGCAAAATTCATTCTCAGTTTTATCACTTTCTATTAACTTAAAAAGAAACGTTTCGGGAATTTCTCTTAAAAATAAATGGCAAATATACCTTTAAAATCGACGAATCGATGTTTTTAGAAGTTGGTGGTGGTCGTTTTTTTTTTTTCCAATTTTCCAATACCCGTTTATTCGTCTTCGTCCTCTGTCATATCCGGATACGACCATCCGGATACTGTCTTCTAGTCCCATCGGTAATTTCCGTAATCACCGGATGCTATCTTAACCAATCATATAGCTCGATTGCCAAGACGTAAATAGGTTTGTTAAGTTGCGGCTTTACACTTCCGGAAAACTCACCTTTCGTATACATATTGTTCGAACTGAGCTCGAATTGCTCCCTTTACCCCTCCCCCCTAGAAAAAAACTCAACGGATTTACATTAATCTCAAAATCGATCCGTGAGGCCTTAAATCCAGAATTCCGGATTCGGATTAATCCGGAATTTTATCATCCCTGATGCATGAAGCTCGCCAAATTTGGGCGACGAAGGGGGCAATCAATAAAATACAATTTACATTTGAGGCAAATTTATGTATTTTAAGAAATAACACTTTCAATTGCCTTCAAAACCATAAATGAAAAGAGAAAATGGCAATTGCTGGCTACTGCTTTCAACCAGAACTGCTCTCCAACCAGTACAGTTAAAAAATGAATAATGCATGAAGCGTGCAAATGGTGCTAGAAGTGCACAATCAATGCTAGAAGTGTGCACACCATGTAAAAAGTGTGTTTCTCATGCTGCATGAAGAGCTAGTCCAAATAATTGTACGTTGACGGATTTTTTTTAGATTTTTGATATGGCAAATCCTTCACGTACAAATTGTTTAGTATCAAAAGTGGGTAGTTGTTCCTATCAGGATTCCGGGTTAAAGCAAATAGCATCTATAAAATATCATAAAAACAAGAAATATTACCAGATAATGTTATTTTATATTTTCCGTACACAAAAAAATAAATATCCAACTTATAATTAACTTATAATTATGAGTTTGACGGCTTTTCTTCATTTCATTCTGTCAAAACATAACGATATTTACATGAAGGGCACCTGCAAGGCTTCAGGGCACAATTTTAAATCGCTCGGAACATTTCGGCCATGGCCGAGTTGTTACGATTGTATAACGAGGTCTATCTCGAAGCTTTGTCGGAGGAGGCCGAGTTATTACGATTGTATCGAGTTGTTCCCCTTCGCATAATTGTTTTCTGTGTCAGTCAACTTTCGTTTTATTGGAAAGGTAAACAACTTGTTTTAATGCATTAAATGCTTGTTTAGTGCAAAATAGCATTTCACTTACATGGTAAAATATGAATATTACTCTTTATGATCAATTTCAACCATAAAATACTTCAATTAAAACAATTTCAATATTTTTAAAACACCCCCGTTTTTTGCACATTCCCGTTTAGACGTTAGGGATTGGAAGAATCCCGTATAACACGTCTAATATTTTAGACTACATGAAGAGTGCAACTGGTTCTAGAAGTGTACACTCAGCGCTCCAAGTGCACAATAAGTGCTAAAAGTGTGCACCCAGTGTGCAAAGTTTGCACCTGGTTCAAGATGTGTGCATTTGATGCTAGATGCAAAAGTAAAATGTAAATCAGATATTTTACCCCAGCCGCTAAATTCGCTATTTGAGGAATGCATTTTCTCGCAATTTTTTTAAAGACATCAACAAATGAATCTATTAATACTGAGAGAAAATTAATTGAATAATTTCAAATTTATATCATTACACTAAAATTAAATACCGTTTGCAATCACTAAAAAAGTTAAAACAAGTAAAACTCGTCGAAATAAAGTGTCGACGTCGCCCATCTTGTTTTTCTTTTCATTTAGATCAATCGGCTTATCTAATACGGTACTTCTCGTAGCGGTGATTTGCCATTTCCGTATTGCGGACACTATCCTGCAACTGATATATCAACATATAGGGCTATACTTTTTGTTTATAATGCTTGTAGTACAACGTTTGTGTGGTTTTGTTTTGATTAAATATGAACATAGATTTAACTATTTCATTAAAAATTATAAAATAAATACCCGATCATCAATAGATTTTTAAAACTTCATTTCATTTCTCCAGTTCATCCGGTCCACAAAGAAACCGTTTTCATGGTGTGGAGATTCTCCATGGAGATGCATATACAGACTGATTGTTATGTATTAGAGTTGAGCTAAAGAGGCTGCAATATGTCATGACCTCCCCTCCTGTGCCGTCACGCCGTGACATACGTATTTTAAGTGACACGAGTGGAGATCTTTGTGTAATTGAAGTACAAGCCATTTACACTGGTATAACAGTGTCCTACTTTCAAAATAGAAACACCTCGCTAGAAGATTCATAGCTCAAGGAAAGTATCTAATAAAGCAGTATATCTTATGTGCTGTCAATAAATCAACACGTAATTAATGCGGCTGTACCTTTATTTCGGTACGCAGTATTCAATGGCTTTTGCAGAAGCATTTGGTGTGAAATAGTGGTGTACCAAACACACCATCTACAACCTGGACATAATTCGGTAAGCAGATTCTCGTTTGGATTACAAAACATTTGTTAGAATACACTAATTATTAGAATTTTGGATTGAGCACTTCGTAGGAAATTCAATTCATATTTAAAGTGTGCTACATCCCGTCTACTTTGTCGTACCAGTCGTCCTTCTTGTACTATAGCCAGTCACCAAAAGAGCTGGCGCATATATATTCTTAATTATACTTCAAACATTTTCAATTTTATTTGTTTTAATTCATATATAAAACATATTGATAACAACACATAAATAACAACAACATGTGAATAAAAACATGAAATAACAATTAACAAACTAAAATATCGATGCAAAATATTTAACCAGTAACATGATGATAGACTGTAGATGTAAACCCATGTAGGGAGTATTTCTGTCTTTGAACAAATAAGTGAGCATTCAATATCTTTCAACAGTTTCAATCTAGTCTACAGCACCCTAAACTGGAAAATGACACCAGGCAACCCAAAAGCGTAGTTGGGTATTGTGTCTTTAGCCTCTAGCTTCCATTTTCCCGCGCTCTCTAGCTCTGTCATGAGCTGTTCTAAAGAGCCTTTGTACTCCGACACGTAGATCAAATATTCTTCCCTCATCGCGATGCAGATCATTCCTCCTGGATGAACAATAATGTTGTAATTTAACACACAGTTTAAATAAATCGGGTTGAGTCATTGTAAATGGACGGTTATTTTCGTCCTGTAAAAACAAGAACAAGAACAAGAACAAGCACAACAAAAACCGAACAAGAATGTAAACAAAACAATAAAGCAAGCTGAAGAAAATTATAAAAATCACAAAATCAATTATAAGGTAGAACAGAACTAGAGGTTTAAATGTCAGAATGAAGCATTTTTTCTGTACTAACGTTACCAGTAAAACAAAAAAAAAGATATATCACCTGTGCGAACAACGCGAATCATTTCTTGCAAAGCAGTACAAGGGATATGGCCCTCTCCAAACCCACCAGATACCGCTAGACCATCAAACGTTCCTAAGGAGAGGAGGTAAACTAATATTTAAACACAAGTTGAAACTAGCAAGTCCTAGCAACGTGTAACATACCGGGCAGTTATCTTAAATACTTTATATATATATATGCTATTTAGCTGAATTTGCACCAAAACAATTGGACATATCGAGCGATAAAATTAACAACCTTGTTAATGTATTCGTCGTTAACTATACATATCCACTTCCCTGGAATATGATAAACACGCTTGTGATCTACATTGCTGCTTACATATTTTGAGACAATTGTTATAGCAATGCTCGTTTTATTTGAATATAAGAGCACATCATACACCATTTCAACTTGAAAATTCGACAAAAATACCATTTACAATTTTGTTAACTTCAACAAAGTTCTGAAAAATTGGTCAGCTAAACATATTTAAAAAACCTCTAAACTTTAATGTGTTGCAAGCAGTCTCTAAACGTCAACAGTTTGTTACAAAACGTAACGAGTAGGAACCTTTCGCGAACAATGAAAATAACGACAATGTTAATAGAAAGTATATATGTTTGGTCAGCAATACTGGTGGAATTTTTTTATTTTAGTTTATGATAACCTTAATGTTTGAAAAAAGATGTACAAAAATATATTAAAGTACCGTCGTCAACCGGAACAGGGTGGTCCACTCCGATAAAATCGTTGTAGAAGTGCGTATAGACGTTCCTGTCTTTCGCCTTGGCCAGCATGCCGGTAGAAGGATCAAGAGCTTCGATTTGTCTGAAGCCCAGGTTATGTAACTGAAAATGATTGAGTTTAAGCTACAAATATATTTAAAATTTATCTTATTATAATTTTAACAAATGTTCAAATAAGTACTGGTAGATTGTCTCCAACGTTACTTTGGAGTTTCGATTTTTTATTTTGAAAAAATAAATATAATATCAAAATTGTACAACATATGTAACAATTTTAAAATAAGTAAACATTCTCATTTATGCCGCCTCAATTAAACATAATATGTTAGAAATACTATGCATGCCAATGATGACTATTAATTTTAATATACATGCTTTTAAAAATGCCAATCTCTTTTCGGGAGTAGACCCGCAGTGAAAAACATCATTTGAACACGTTTGTAAACAGATGCTTATTTAAACCAAAGGTTAGAAATAAGTGAAATGTCTTCAAATAACAGAGTGAGTAAAATAATATACCTATTCTCAGCACCGAGTCTATCTGTGCCAGGCATTTAAACATTTTTGAATTACCGGAGTAAATGAAAATGAGCTTACCTCAGCACCAAGTCTACCAGTTCCGGCGGCCACGTCAAGAATTCGCGCATGCGCTCTCTCATTATCTGGATAGTATGTAGCCAAGGACCTTGCGCAGCTTTCAGGTCCGCAGTAGCGGTTTTCGTTTAAATGCTGAAATATCGATGATATTGCGTCGAGATACCTTGTCCGAGATCCAAAGGATAAACAGTTCTTCTTTTTAGGAATAACATTTTATTCGTCATATTTTATTATTTTAAAAACCTTAAGCACTCGTTGCACATTTTTATATTTGTATTGAAAGTATTGAAACGAAAACGTTTCGCGTAAAGAATTTACATTATATAGGTCATTACGCGGATTTTCTTTCCAAAATAAAATATAGAATAAAATGAAAATAATTTCTTTTGAGATTCAATTTAACCTATTTCTTTTTTGGTATGAAATTTGTTCTGCTAAATTATTTAAACTATAAATTGCTTAAGTTTGTTTTTACTTGTCTATTCTAAAATATTTGAAAATCTTAAATCTGTCTAAAAATTTAGATCGTAAAAGTCTATTAGTTGAGGTTTATAACTTTATGCAATAAATAGTAGTTTATTTTCTTGACTTCATCGTCTACCTACCGCATCATATTCTCCTGTTTCCGCCCATTTGTTATAATATTGCGCAACTTCGTGCTTCGTTAAACCACCTTTGAATGCTTCGTAATTGGCTTTGTATGCCAAAACATCGTCGGTGTGATACTCTGTTTCAATTTTCTTCAATGTTTCGTGAGCCATATTTCTTAATTTATTAAATCAAGGCAAGCGAAACCTTTTCAGCGAATATTGTAATGAATGTGCAAGTTTAAACTTCTACGTCCCTTTATGCAAGACCGGCCTCGCACAGCTCTTATATACTGTATAAGCGGCTCACTCAAGATAGTGGAAGAGTGGACACGAAATTTTATCGCGAGAGGACTTAGTCCTATTTGACAAACAAAAGTCTAATCCTTATTTTTGTTAATCTTTTTTTTTGCAAAACCATCGGATATTTTATACATGTTTTCCCAAATAAATGATACAGAAAAACCATCATGGGTTGAGTAAATGTGTTTGCGGTTGGTCTACTATTTAGATTTGGTAGTCCGCTTCTGCATGTGCGCTGCGATACAACCGGGATACAAAACAAAACAGCTAACGTGAGCAACTGAATCACAGACACTAAAATGTATGATACCAGAATATATGTTTTAGCGCCACATGATGCTGTTTTTTTTAAACATATGAAGTTACCGAACATTTGCGTGTAATAGCCTTGTAAGCCAATTATGTGTGTGTGTTTTGACGGATTTCTGCTACTGTTTGGACTAACTAGTAATATTGATGTGCTTGTTGAATGAAATTTTGAATATTCTTTGCACTGAAAACGGCACGTATATGTGTATGACTCGCATTTATATTGAGTTTATTCATGTTTGAACCGGGATGTTGACATTTTTCGTAAACTGTGAAGGTTCCAATCTTCTTCATATTATATCCGTACGGGATATTTAGCTTTGCTAGTATGTGAAAATATACTCGTGGAAGTATGGTAAGTTGTTATACATTCTGGTGTCTGTGAACGGAACTCAGGACTGGAAGAATGGCCATATCCTATGAACACATATTGGCGTAATTTAAAGACGAATCCATCTTATCTTATATCTTGATTAAAATGATAAATGTATAAAGTACCCAATACCTTTGCGGCTCGGGCTGTTAACACAACCCACGTAATGGTCACAATGGTGATTAACACAATTAGTATGAGCGTCATGCAGTTCCTGTATTGCATATTGAAATGTTCGAACCAAGTTACTTTTAACACTCAAAAACGTTACTTTACTACATATGATCGAAACAAACGTCGTTTTAAAAACTGAAGCACCATACGTGGTTGTCAATGTTCATCCGTTTTTCTCATCAAACAAAGTAGCATAACTCGACGAATATAATAGCTATTATAGCTACACATTTGCGTATTTTCATTAGTAAGTGTTTGGATGACCACTCAGAACCACATCATCTAAACACAACCACAACAAAAAACCAATTCAAAAAGTGTGTCTCTCTTTATTATCATTATATATATAATTTTCTTTGGATGTGGAAAAAGGATAACACTCGTTAAAACAAATATTTTGGCATGGAATCGTTGCAAAAAATATCGTCTTATTTCAGTATCCACTGTGGAATAAACTGACATTCCTCTTCTTGACACATGAACCGTTAAGGACATATACTCGTTATCCATTAGTCCATATATTTTACGATAATCCGCTAGTGCATAATGACTTGATGATCATTCTAATGACCGCTTTAAGGCGGTAACCCATTATTTATTGGCGAACGAATATGTATCAGGACGTACAATATGACTCTTGATTTGTGTGTAAGTTATTTGTTATTGGGTTTCTGTTCTGTGTGCCACAAAGCACTACCATAAATATAAACACATTAAAAGCAGGGCTGTTTGAGTAGAAAAATGGGTTGAGTATTGAATTAAGTAATAACTAAAATGGAAACTCGGGGGTCTGGTTTTCAGCGACCCAATTTTCGATGAGCATCTGTCTTAATTGGTGCCTCATTTATAAACTTTTTCGCAAGTTAAACATCGGAGTACTCCTCTGATATCTGGTCTTTATGTGAAGTGGGAAATCAATAAAAATGATCAACACACCACATGACATGTTTTGACGTGTTGTTTGGGCCTTTACCCTGTACCTCTAAACAGGGTTTATATTTTGAATTTTCGACTACTTGGCTTGTCCCTGCAGTTTTAATCGTATTATTCATAATAAATACCAAGTATATTTCAAAACGCATATCAATCCAACCGCTCAATCTCTTCTGTAAGACCCCAAGTGTTTTTAAAAATTTTTTACAGACGCTATACGAATTAATGATGATAATTTGACGCGTTCTGCGTATAATTCTTGTTTCATATATCGATTTATTGTAACTGGTGCCTTTAATTGTACTAACGTTTTACATGGTATGCAAAAACAAAGTTAACGTAAATTAGCGTCTCCTTTAACATAACATTACTCTATTTATTATATATCTCATAGATTGGTTTTGATATGTATCTCTTTTCTTCTTTTTTGATACCTTTTTGTATGTTCTTCAATTTAACTCAATTATACTTATTCTTTTCTTTGCTTTTAGGCCATGCATCATTGTGACCATACTGACTATTAATATATTCTTATATTTATTATTTTTTGCCAAGAAACTGTTATATAACATGTTTACGACAATAAACATTTCTGTCTGTAAACGTCAGGCTAAAAAACTGCATTCTTCAATATTAAAACTGATGTTGACAAAAGATGTGTGCCTGATTGTAGAACAGATTATTTGTTACATATACATCATTTTACCGAATTTGCTTCTTTAATAGCATTTCTGCAATATAATTCAGATTTTGCTTCAGGGCGTTCGCGAATAATAGGGATATATGTTTACAATTTTCAATGGACAAGGGTCTATGGATATAATTTTATACCAATAAAAGTGAATAGTTATAAATAACACAATTCTTTCTATTTTCCTTAATATATGCTATTAAGGAACCGTTTTGATGTCCGTGAATAGTAAAACAATCGATATACAACAGGTTTTATAAAGACATATTAGCCAGACGGTTATATCGATACTCATTCTTACTACATCTACGTATTCGCTGCCTTTTTATTTAGACTGGTCGCTTGTAAGACGCAGTGGTTATTTCCCTTTGTCAAGGGAAAGCACTGTGCTAGAATAATCCATACATATCCACGCACATACGTGTCGGAAAATTTAAATGATGAGAAACACAGGATACAAGTCTGTGGTTACCGCAATATGCTTGGATTACTGCAATAGCCGATTAATTCAATGCGGTTACACACATCCAGCCATAATGCAGATAAGGGAATATATTTAAAGACTTAAATAAGGTGATTACGCAATTAGATACAAACTTTATATGTATTAACTATTTTTGACATAAAATTGTACTGCAGAAATACTGCGAAATGACTAATTGGCTGCCATTCGGGTGGTGGGGAATACTTGTTTATTTTATCTGACAACATGGTGCTCTCTTCGTTTAATATGCTGTATATATCAATTCATGTCACCCCTGCTTATTTCAATCACTTAATTAAAATGTTCATACTTCTGTTTACCTCATTTGAATGATAAATTATATACATCACACCTATCACAACCTACTCAGCCGCGCCTTTGATGTCTTGCATTGGAATTCGTTTTGCTATGATAAACACCCATAGTTATATATATTATATATGTAGTGTGTTGTTTGTGGAGTTTGTGTTGTTGTTCCATGTTTCTGGTTTGTGTTCTATGTCATTGGCGTTGACCCTGTGCCATTAAACGGGGTTTATGCTTAAACTACTGGACTAGTTTCTGTAGTTTTCCATATACATATTGCTAATAACTTGACTACTAGGCTCGTCCCTGTAGTCTTCAATTTTTTTATTGATCATCTATTATAATCTATGTGTTGGGCTTTGGTTCATTTTTTGTCAATGGCTCGATTCCATGGCTTTTAAATACTTAAGTACCATCATTAATGTTACAAATGCACCACAGACAAAATTTGCAAGAATTGACAATTCATTTCATTTGACGCGTACCTTGTCAACTGAAATGGACTTTTCAACATGTTCATGTTTTAAGCGCAAATTCCGTCTCCAATCAAACAGGATTTTGCGTACTAGCAATTACACGAGGCGTATTGCTTTAAAATGCGCTATTATTTGTCTACAACATGACGGTTTTCTGCAAAAGGCAGACTATACGCCTTCTGAACAATACTGCTTTGAATTAGGTGATTATGCTGCAAGCTACAGCCTGGTCTAACAGCAACCGATTTATTCGACAAAACCAGGCGAGACAACGGTTACCAGCTAAAATCGTACACGCTTCCAGGGAGTTAGTTTCAAATTTTTGAGCTCGATTTTGTACCGTAAACAAGATAAAACTGCAGTCGGTCAAACACCTACCTCCATTCACGTCACGCTATTAAAGGGAGCTGTCACAAGTACGATTGTCAAAGCGTGGACGAGCTCTGTGAGGTTAAACTTATTGTGAGCGAACACCAACAACAGTTATCCAAATGAAAAAAGAAACTTAATTAAAACTTGCTGACACTATTAATTGTTTTTTGGACAAAATAAGCGAAATCAACGATGAATTTTCTCCGGCTCTGGCTCTTGCTCTGACTCTTTGACAGCTACCTGAAATACACTGGCATTTTGAACATTTCTTCTCCCTACCAAACTCAAAACAACAAATTTGTTAAATCAGTTTTATCGACGCTAAGGTGAAAATAAGCCTTTAACAGGATCTAAACTTTTAAACTCAATATAAGACGTGCTATCTCTTGACATACTGCAGGAAAGTCAGTCAAATGATTGCAAAACGTTGATGATCATACTCACCAGACGCTTTCAAAGAGGAGATCCGTCCATCTTTATCTTATAAACATAGGTCATCTATTTATAAAATAATCTAAAAATAGACGTTATCTTGGTTTCGAACGGCATACTACAGCCTGGTATGGTTGCTTACTGAATGGGGAGAGAAAGAAAACTGCATTTCGTCGCTTTATATACCGACAACTAAACCACGTGACCTAGAGATAAATATGCAAAGATGAACAACTCTTTAGTAGCTTAAAGTATGGTATTGATTTATGTAGTATAGCCAATAGGGGGATATATAATCTTTGTGAGATGAAATAGCTTTTATTTTTTGATATTTTATTTTACGATATGTATTTCTAGGTAGCATACTCATATACTTTTTGGTGTACAGTTATTCCCTACTATGAGAGCCTCTCTAATTTAGTTTAAATATGTATTTTGTTTAATAAAATACAGAAAAAAATGAACACTGTACAAAAATATATAGAATATGTCTTAATATGAAACTGAATTCTTATTCTTATTTTTAATTATTAACAAGTTGATTTGACGGCAAACACATTAAGGTGGAACGCGACTATGAGCGAATTTTCGAGTTATTGTCTGAAAATTGATATACGAACAGAAGAGCATATGCCCAGTTAGGAACTGTTTTTACTTTTTCAATATTCGGAACAGTTTTGAAACTACGAGTCTGCAAATATACCACGGACGTCAATTTTGAGACGACTGTCATATTTTTGCGTTTCAGCTACAATAACCGATATTTTCATCAATTCTTCGTTTACCGCTATGAAATTTAAACCTCAAGTGCGTCTTGTGAAAACGTTCAGGCACATATATTTTTCTTTCTCTTGTTTAACATTTTTTTTTTATTTTAAATTCGTCTATAACCTCAGAAAGAAAATGACTCATGTGGTCAATATATAACGGTGTCAAAATTAAATGTTACATCGGCGTTGATTTAAAACACACTCAAATTTTAAAGTGACAATAACGAGTTATTCTGTTTTCCTGACCTTATCACGCAATAAAAGCTTCTTGTGCGTACAAGCAACTTCATGAAACAACTTCCGGCGATGCATTCAATGCCCATGATACAGAAGCCAACATAGCTACCTTATCCCGCACTCAAGGTGTCTGTCGTGCGTACAATTGCTGTGCACGCGTGCGTGCGTGTGTGTGTGCGCGCGCGCAAGCGTGTGTGCATACATGCCTGCGTGTGAGAGCGTGCATGAGTGTGAGAGCGTGTGCGTGTGTGTGCGTGTGTGTGTGTGCGTGTGTATGGGCATGCGTATGGGTGTGTTGGTATGTATGTATGCGTGTGTGTGTGTGTGTGTACGTGTGTGCGTGCGTGTGTGTGTGTGTGTGTGTGTGTGTGTGTGCGTGTACGTGTGTGTGTGTGTGTGTGTGCGCGCTTGCGAGCACGTGCGCATACATGCATGTGTGTTAACGCGTGCTTGAGTGTGAGATGGTGTGTGGGGTGCGTTTTTATGCGTGCTTGCTTGCGTGCCTTTGTGGTACCTGCGTTTTGTTCGTGTGTTTGTATATAACCTATAACAAAATGAGCTCATAGTAACTCTATAAAGTTGCACTCTTACTCTCCCAACTCAACTCAACTCAACTCAATATCTTGATTTCCCCCATGGCTGGACATATTCATAATATATACAAACATTGATAGACATAGAACATAAATAATATTATATATATATACAATAATAGTTCAGTTTAAAATTATAGCATATTGGTGTCAAAATATTTATACAAATATTGAAGGATATAGCTTCATATCTAAGTATAAATAAAAAGCTTATATTCTACATGCAAATAAAATTAGTCTATTTGACTTCCATGATAGTAAGGTAGTATGTGATCCGCCGCTTGGTGGCAGAAATCTTGTCGAAACAATGGTTCTTATGAAGAACACCGAGTTTAATTTGAAAGAAATGAGCATAACACATGGTAATTTTACCTTATGAGATTAGAGTAGACCACAGTAAATCTTTTAGCATTCACCAATTATTTATTTTTGGGCTTTTTGTTATTAAACACGCGGTTAAAATCGTGTAGTCAGTAATTAATATTTTCCATAAATGCATAACTGAGTAAGAAGTTAAAGGATTATAAGACAAAATTGATGTTGTTATACATGTTTATTTATTGATTTTGAATAAGCGTGTCACTTTAACTATAGTTCATTTATAATCAGTGCTTTAATGATTTAATAATGTTTACTATTCGGAATTCAACAGAAGAAAACAATGTTGAATTATGAATTTAACAAAAATAAACAATAATTGTTATAAATTATTGATCAGTGGTTAAAACCAAGCTCTTATTAACATAAATAATAGTTCGATGAACGTCATGCTAAACGTTTTAATACAATACGTATTGAAAAAGAAACAGGTATAGGGGTTAGATTATTTGATACTGCGCAAAAACGAAGTCGGTAAGGTACACTTTTCTTGATATCAGGCGATTTGTAATAAAACATTGAATACATGTATTTAAAAAAATCAAAAATTAAACGAGCAGTTTTTACAAAAATTAAAGAAAGGCGCACTTTTTTCAGCGAAACACGACGCCGTTTTTCCCGCCAAAAATGACGTAAATTGACGAATTTAAAATAAAAAAACCCTTAAAACAAGAGAAAGAAAAATATATGAGCGTGAACGTTTTCACAAGACGCACTTGAGGTTGAAATTTCATAGCGGTAAACGAAGAATTGATGAAAATATCGGTTATTGTAGCTGGAACGCAAAAATATGACAGTCGTCTCAAAATTGACGTCAGTGGTACATTTTAAAGACTCGTAGTTTCAAAACTGTTCCGAATATTGAAAAAGTAAAAACAGTTCCCAACTGGGCATAAGCTGTTCTATACGTATACCAATTTTCAGATATTAACTCGAAAATTCGCGCATAGTCGCGTTCCACCTTAACAAATATCAAAATATGATATAGTGATTCACTGTAGTTGGTTAATAAGGATTCGCCCGAACGCGTACTCAACACTTTGAAGGCTATGTATACATGCGTTCGAGATATGGGTGAAATAAATAAAAGGCCTATTCGTTTCCATGTGTTATTTACCGAAGACAATATATGGTATGTCCATTTTTCTTTTCGACATATTTTTAGACCGTGCGTTATGATTTGACTAGCATGACCTTGAGCCATGATTTTATCCGGGTGAGCGAGCTTGTTGCATTTTGGTAAGAAAAGCATGGATTCTGTGCTGGCATGATTGAAAGAGACCAACCAATATTTTGGCAATCTTAGAAAAATGGTCAATTCCTTGTTAAGAATGGACCAAGCTTTGAGAGGGTCTTCACTGGCAATGAACGACAATATGATTTAGTTTCAAAAATGAAATGGAAATGAAATCAACGTTCGGAACCATTTACTAGTATGTTTGTGTTGACAAGGTAGTGAACGACGAACACAAGACGTGAGTCTGCTACTAAGTTTATTCTACAAATAAAGTCCAGTGGTTAAGCAAGGATACAAGCATTAATGTCTGTTTCATAATAGAACAACTCATTTACTCAATATTGTTATTGCCCCACAACTGATTATGATCGCTGGAACATGTATGACTTTCTGGTTAATAAATGTTCTGTTTAGTTCATTTTTCTGATTACACATATTTTTGCATGATTCACAATTTCCCACAAGACCGAAATTTGTTCAAATGTTACTTTACCATATCAATAAAACGCGGTTGGTGATTTCCTTATAACGGAAGGTCCACCAAAACGATCAGTAATTGCACAATGAAATGCAATATTTCAGCCAAAAAGGTCTCCATTGTTGCGAAGGACATAACTTAATACAGAATGTCTTCAGTAATTGCAATCACAGAAACAAATCTGCATTGAATAGAAGAAATTTAATAATGCCCCTCACTTCTGATTACTTCCTTGCCTAATATGGTGGTCTTTGTTTGAATAACTAACAATGTATTTCCAAAAGATAAAGGAAATCCTAGCAAATTATACATACAGAGTCTTTCAGATCATTCAGGATAAAACTGGTGTAAACGATAAAATAGGTCACAAAAACAACAACATACAATCGATTAGACACTGAACAACTTTCAAATAAGGCAATACTTCTATTAGTCTTGATGAAAATACACAGTAAATCGTAGTGAAATGGACGTAAAACCATTTGCAATACATCTATTTGCATAAAAAATTGAAGTAAAATGCAGTATAAAAAGATGACATCTAAGACTTGACACAATTATGTAAGAGATAAAAAACATATAATTTACGAAACAATGCTATTATATTTTACATTTCTGAAAATAGCTTCTCAAACTATTCCCAACAGAACTTAACATAGTAATACATGTACAGCTTCATCTGATGGTTAAATATATATTTATTGACACATTGTTTCACGCTATGTTAGGACTCCTAGGATTCCCTATAATAAGAGAAACATTATAGCAATGACAACGGCGTTGCCCTTAATTTGAACGCATCATGTGGTAAAGGAGAGTCCCAACCATTGATGATCATACCAGCAGCTGCGCGACCAATTTCATCACTGCTCTTCGCCGCAAACCCGTTGCCACCAACTGCAACACCGAGTTGCTCGTGTACCATGTCTATATAGGGTCTACCTGATGGTGTACACGCGGTAACACAACTGTCACTCTTCCATTTCTTGATTGGAATACCTTGTAAGGTTAACAGACACGTGTCATAATTCCAATATATGCGGAAATATATGTAAACAATAGTCCCGAATACTTAAATAATTCGAATGGTGTATATTTGTAACAATTATTTATAATAAAAAACTTCACAATCCTTTAAATTTGTGATCGATTTTGATCAAAGATAACATTACTGAAAAAAAACCGAAGCAGAAATACTTACCTTTTAGCAACGTTTTCATAAACTGTACCGTTTTCTCCCCTAGGTCTTGGTTTCCGTATTTGTACAAATCCCCTACCTCCCGAGCAGATTTTAACTCATGATTGAGGGTATCTCGGAAATGGCCAAGTTTAACGTAGTATCGATCTGCAATATGTATTTAAAGTTATGAAATTATGAAAATGTGTTTTCATATTACACTTACTGGGGTGTTGTTTGGCTCAAAACAATGGATATGCCGATTTTTAAGGGTTTGGGAATGTGCCCCGGAATATTGTTTTCAGCTAGATTGTTAGACGTACGCATAGGCGTATTTTTTCTAACGGTAATTACATGTACAAGTACACATATCTCCTTACATTTTTGCTTTCAAACCTTCATTTTATATTTTAACATTTTTTATATTTTGTTTGATCTTTGGAAAAAAGGTGTACATGACCTATAGGAAGCACGTCCCTGAATCGTGCTATTGCACCCAGTCGCCAGCAACTTACTTTCCTGTAATTGAGTGTCATAAGGATCAAAAGCTAGTTTACCTACGGACATACTAAAAAGAAACACATAAGCAAAGACTCGCAGTAAAAATAGATCACGATGAATGATGGGGTTCCCGTCTTAAAACTGCCGACAAAAACAGAGGAGATCATTGTATGGTTAGACCTTGTTTTGAATATTCATTTTTATACTCTCACGGAAACAGTTTTTTATTGTGGGACTTTTCATTTCCGGTTAGTTCAGCTTCAGTAACCTGTCAGTGTCAACAATGAGTCGTAGAAACAATATGAAAATCGACTGCTATTCGCAAGATAATTGGACTCTTTTGGGGAAATATGTCGAAACTAAACATTGAAAAATGCCGAAACAGCAGGCGGTACCCGCTATGTGTATGTATCACACACTCATATTAAGAGGATTAAACCCCCCTTTGTACCAATCAATTCAGGAAACTTCTACCATCAGGGTAACGAATTGGAGGAGTCATGTAGAACCCAGTCATTCCGTTATCGTAGCGTGGAAATTCTGGAAACCAATCTGGATGGCCGTACCCACTGTATAACACACATGGCATTTCCCTGTAATACACAAGTCTTTATTGATAGGAAGTATAGAGATGTTATATGGTTGACAAGTAAGTATCTAAGGTTTTAAATTTGGATGTACATTTTCCAAAGATATATAATTCATGGTGAATTACAAAAAGGAAACACATTAAGAGATGATAAAAAGAAAAGTAAAAATACATGGATTTGAAATAAAATAACTTGAGAAGATAAATATATGTCTACCAAACGCACATCGTTTATACAATTAGAGAAATATTTCATAAATTATACCTCAACATGGACATGGCGACCTCCTCGGTTATTTCGGCATGTGTCACGGTGAGCGTTATAAGATTTTGTTGCACCTTTAACCCAGGTAAAAGAGACCTGAAATCTGTAAAAGCTCCAGTTGCTATGAGGACCTTTCGACATTGAACTCTTTTTCCCTTTTCAGTCAACACTTCCATTACTGCGGTGCCATTAGAAGTATTTTCTCTTGAAACGCTTTTGACGATGTCATCCAAGTAATCGCAGCCATTCTTTTGTGCTAAATATATTTGGGCTTGAACCAATTTTCTCGGATTCAGATAACCAGCATGGCTCTTTTCCAGAACCCCGTTGTCCTTACTATTAAATGTCAAATATGGATATTTACTGTGAAGATCATTACTATTGAGGACATTGACCCCTGTT
The DNA here is from genome assembly GCF_026914265.1 of Mya arenaria. Taxonomy (NCBI): domain Eukaryota; kingdom Metazoa; phylum Mollusca; class Bivalvia; order Myida; family Myidae; genus Mya; species Mya arenaria. The sequence continues at coordinate 12,912,463 of NC_069123.1, forward strand.
TTCTCTTGGTAGGTTACAGAAGTGGCTTTGCAAAAGTATTCTCCTTCTCCCGCCCATAGTGTGCCTACTTCGTGGAAAAACTGAATACCTGTAAGTCAAAAGCAGACTGTTACGTCATATGACGAAATTATTTTAGCCATTTATACATATTTAATAATAGTCAATACATTAGCACATTCTGATAACGGACATTTCTCAAAACACGAAAGAAAATACAATAGAGATGTTGTTTAGAAGTATTCGTTTCATGCCTGTTCAATTTGTTTCTAAAATATCGCCTGATTTAAACATAAAATATGAATACCAGAAATAGTTCCCGTATTACACTCTGCATTTTCTGAATCATTATTACACAGCAGCCTAGTGTGCTTATGAAAATCTACTCGGCAAAACAACGCATCAGAAAAAAGCACTTTTCTCTTGAATTTGAATGGTCTTTTAAAGACAACTATTGCCATTTCTATTTAAATATAACTTACAGGTTCAAACAAAAAGTTAGTCGATTTATCTGTATTGGGTTGTATTACTTTTCGATGCTTGCGTTAAAATGTAAATTCGGTTTCGTGTGTTTTTTAGTTTACGCAATCAACTTGTGTTCCACATACGTATTGAAGTGATGCGACCGCACAGATCATCATATGCATATTATTCCCTATGTATTCTCTAAAATGTCTCAATTACTCTAGTCACACTAAAAATGTCAAGGACTCTCATATTGGATGCAATGTATTTAATCGCTGCAAGATGCGTGCATTTCAGATACAATAAAAACTCTCTGTTAATTGTTATTGTGCTCTTTAATGGCTCCTCGTATCGTATCTTTTGACACAAATTGAATTATCGAGCTAAAGCAGAGTAAAAGTAAAAACAATTTAACGTTCATTTATAAACATGCTTATTATCTGTAAACGGCGTTTATTTTCTGTTGTGATTCGACTATTACAATGAATATGAACAAATGACAGAGAAGACCACTTCATGTTTACCTGATCGTTCTTCGATTTCCCGAAAGCGTCCCACAGATAACCGTGCTAGATGGGTCCAGATTGGATCTGGGTCCGAGGCTCGCACTACCCTACTCTCGTCGTAATGCGCGCCCCATATACCACTGCCGTTAGTAGCTCGGTTCTAAAATATGAGAGTTGACTTTATACAAGTAAAGTTCAGTTTTCACTTATATTTTACAAGTATAGCGGCTTTATAAATATAGTACTCTCGTTGACACGATATTAAACGAGAGTATGGCATTGTATATGATTTTAACAACATCAAACAAACGTATAAACAACCGTAGAGATTGTTGAGATGGTTGTTTTTTTGTGCAATTTAACGGGGTTTATGTTCAAACTTTTTGCAAATGAGTTTGATTCTGTAGTTTTTCATATAAATATTGATATTTACAGCAGTTTTGTGAGTGCCGTGTGGCAGCTGTAAAAAGTCGCCCCGCATTTACATTTAATGTTGTCATAATTTCCAGTTTTATCAAGACTCAAAACGGTAGTCTTTAGTTTACATAATCGTAGCCTTGTTGATGCACTGTGTATTTTGTGGAGTTTTTGCTCTTATTCCATGTTTCTTGTTGTGATGTTTTTTGTTTTTGTGTTCTACCTCTTTGGCGTTGACCCTATGCCGTTAAACGGGGGTTTTGTTTAAACTTTTGGCTACTGAGGTTGTTTCTATAGTTTTTCATATAAATATTGCTTTGGATCGATCCAGGTAATAGATTCTGGGTCAATGGCATCAGCTTTCTGCATTGATTTCATCAAAGTATTCTTATTGCTATATAACCGAATGCATTTTAATGCATTTAGAATACAACCTACATTTTAAGCCAATGAAGTTGCAGATAGGCAATCATTTTGTACTAGACTTAATCATTAAGAATTTCACCTTCCGCGGGTGTTAAAAAGTCCGCCTACTGCCACTCATCCGATACAAACTGACTGCGTCAGACTTTGCGTTGTCAATGCATCAGCCAATGATGTTGTATTCTAAGTCAGTTAGATGACCTTAAGTAATTTCTGACTGAATAAGAAGAGCTCGTTCGCTACGATCACACCGCCCATTCTTATTCATTAAGATTTTACCTCGTGTCGTCTAACTATTACTTTTAACAACAACACACCACAGTTAATCAATTTTTATAGTAGTTTTCTATCAATACCTTCGCGTTCAGTACACCTAACGAAACTATTTCAATGATTATATTTCAACCACTGTACCAAGGTGGTGTAGAACAGAACAGAACAGAACAGAATAGAACAGAACAAAGCTAATTCTGCTTTTCATTCCTTCCGTTGAGACCTACTTAAAACAACGTCATTTCGGTTCATGCTAAAGTGCTGACCAATAAGCTGACGATATAGAAAAAGAGAGATACTGCTGAGCAATTGCTGGCTATAAAGTTAAAGAAGGAAATTCTTACTAGTGAAAGTAGTGAGAAGAATTATTTAATGTTTCATTATGTATTATATAAAAAAGTGTGTTTAAAAATACTTATATTTTATCAAAGTTGATATTTTTATATATTATGAGAGCGTTTAGTTGCAAGCCACAAGCAAACTGGCTTACTGCCTTCAAGGTCGATCATTATACACCTTTTCAATAATACCGTGTTTGAAATTACCAGCCCTTTGATGACTACGCGAGGGGATATCCGATAACAGAGCGCTATTTATGCAAGCTGATCAATTTTCAGCAGTGGAATGCGGAAGTTTCGGAACAGATTTGATGTCTTTCAAAATATATTAATTTATTCATGTAGAAAATGTTTCTTGTAATAGTTAACCTATATAGACACGCTTTGAAGCAAATACTCGGTTTGAAATATATTTTCGCGACTTCCTTGATTGTCTAGAAATAAACATTTATCAAGCCCAGAGAGGTCAGGCAGTCAAGTAAGAAGATATCATGTGGCCAAAAAGACATGGTAACACTTTAATTTACATATTCAAATTTGTTAAGACTAACATTCTGATCAGTTTATTGACGTGTTATTGCTATTATGCATTTGTTCTTAATCAGATGCGAAATAGATAAATTTCGCTAAGTTGTTGATATAGTGAACAGATGTTTAAGACATAAAATTGTCAAATTTATTAGCATTCGGCCACGAGTTGTAATAAGGTTTGAAATATTGCCTTTTCAAGTTATAAGCCATAAAGAGTTTGTACACATTTTAAATTGAAAAAGGGTCATAATTGGAAAATTAAAGCTAGAATTATTCTCACATGTCGGACATGAAATATGTTTTCTGGATATCTTGACCTGTGTTTGAGTGTGTAATGAGTATCTCATTAGCTTGATTTTCTTCAATAAAAGACTTATAGACTAATTAAGCTAAAAGAGGAGAATAAATGTGCTATTATTAACGCAAAAGTTACTCGCGTTATTAGTCATACATATTTTATGGAACCAGTATACTTAGTTAAAATTGAAATTGTTTTTTTTTTTAAATGTAAATTAGGTTGATATTTAGCAAGAACTAAAACAAAAGGTGCATGTAAATAAGTTTATTGCACAGCACGAAGTAGAAACAAATTCATTGCAATGCATTATAATATTTAATAGTGCATTTGCATCATTGTGTATGTTATCACAAGTTAAAAATGAAAGACAATATGAATATGAATAGGGGGAAAATTATTATAATTAGTACCATAAACCAAAACGTGATACAAATACATGAATATACAATTCAAATTCATGATCACAGATTTAAAACTTCAAAACAAGAATATTAAATGAGTAAACAGGGGCACTGATATATCGTAAAATAATACATACAGAGTTCAGAGAAATAAGAACAAAACGATTTTCAATGAAACAAATACAGAACATATAAATTTAGTAAAATAATAACCACACATAGAAATTTTAGTAAAATAATAACAGTACATTAGAGTTCAGTGACCTTTTTACAGCACACCGAGATCAAACATTCTTAAACAAGAACACCAGACGTGCTCATCTTTTTTTAATCAGCTATTCATTCATAGTTCTATTTAAATAAAGTATTTGATGGAATAGCTCGATTGAACAAGTGTCCTTTCTTATATACATCTGAGAGTAGGAGTTGTATTGGTCCTAGTATACACGCATATGTCATTGTCCTCAATGTAATGCCAAAATGCATTGGACTAGTGTAATATATTCAGTGTGACGATACATTTTGCCACCTAGCTTGCAGCGCTGTGGCTCTGCGTTGCACTGGCGATAACAAAGTACAGGGTAGCTGTAAAAACAAACATGGATTAAGGTAGTGAATAAAGCAATGTATGGTAGATATAACTAATAAATCCAATGAAAAAGAAATAGTCGAGAAATTATCCGAAATGCAAAACTCACAACGATTACGGGATTTCTGATAAAATACAGAATTCATTTTATTTGTAGACGTGGTTTATTATCAGACAAATAAAAATAATAATAGCAAACTAAAAGCAAACGACTTACCAAATTCGACAAGACACAAAGCGCATATGATTGATTTTCTGTGATGTTCAGCGATAATCAAAGCAGCAATCGCCGTATCGGGAACTTTTTATCCTCCACCTACGTCATTTCCGGGAAGGGGCGAAACTCTGCTGCGCCAATTCAGCGATTATTGAAAGGGTGTATAGTCTAAACGAATGTTCTCAAAAACTCAGTTCCTGTTGGTTATATATATTGACGGACTCCAATAAATATAATAATACACCACATAGCGTTTCGTTCCTTTTTTAAGGGTGAAAGCATTTCTGTATTGAAAAGTAACACGTGTCAAACATTGCACTACTCTGTAATACTGTGCATGGTTGTGATATTCCTTTCAAAAAGCTGCACTGACTCAGAAATTACTCATCAACAAATGAACATAAACCATTCTCTATAACATGTCAAACATTCAAACCATTCGAACACTAGTCATGTCCGCTGGTTTACCACAGCGGAGTTTCTTTTTTAAAGCTGCACTCTCAAAGATCGAACGTTTTGACAACTTTTAAAAAAAAATCTTGGAACGAGCCAATCTTTGCGAAAATGCATGGAAACCAGTTATATAAGACTGCTGACAAAAAATAGATCGAAGACTTTTATATTTAAGTGCTAAAATTGATGTTTTATGCATTTTTCTTTAACCGTTAGTAACCATAAAACATTTTATTAAAACGGAAATATGAAAATCTGCGATCTAGTCTTTTGTCAGCATTTTTTTATCGTTGGTTTGCATATATTTACGCAAAAAAAGTGCTCTTTCCAAAACAAAGAAAATAAAAGTTGTAAAAACGGTATATCTGTGAGAGTGCAGATTTAAAGATACTTTTTGCTATTATTATTATCATTGTATTCCAGTTCAATCACGTCCATTACTTATAAAAATTGGCGTTACAAAATACTGATTAAAACACAAACCTTTAGTTCCGATGGACCAATCAGACAGACTGAGGTGTTGGGTGTTCGAGTTGCATATTTAGCCGCTGCAGAGCCGATCATACCCGCGCCAACAACACAAAGGTCATACATCCCAAGAAATCTTACTCCACAGTTATTCCACAAAGGAACCTTTAAATAATAAATAAAAACTCAATAGAGCGTACACTTTTAAGGTTAATTTCAGATCCGAAAACGCTGTTTAAGATTGCAAAGCTCATCAAATTCATTTGAAGGACTCTTATCTGAAAATATATTGAGACGTATTTTTATACATTTACAAATACCGGTATTGCACGCAAGTTAACTGAATTTTACGACACTTAATCTATTATTTAGGCTGGTAACGGATAAAAAGGAAGTATTTCTTTACATTTAAACCACATCCCAGATCGTTAAATAAGCATGTATGGTTTGGCTCAAAGTGATTAATATCCGATTACTTGTTGGTGAAAAGCATAATACACTTGGCCAAAAAAAACCCCGCGACAACAGCATTTGCTAAAACTATTTATCAGCTAATATTTATCAGACAGACGTGCTATATAAAGTTTTAATATAACAAGAGCCGTCGTAAGACAGCGCGCTCGACTACGCCGCTTTGACTAAGAATACAATAACGATGTAATAATACCAAGCTTGGTCTCTTTATGTCAAACCTAACTAAAATTATTCGATACAAAAGGTGACTTTGATGCTGCCCTACCACCAGCCCGCCCAAACAATGACGCAAGTCATTCAAATAACTTGATTTCCCATTATGAAAATGTCGTTAAGAATATACAAATATGCCTTTCAAAGGAAATTAAAAAAAAAAATATAAAAAAATCAAGGGCCATAATTTGTATTTAGGCTTAAAACGGAGTTATGTTTCTTGTTATAAGATGGTCGTTAATAATTTTGAATTTTATTAAGTGCATTTAATGAACGGTATAGAAGTTTTTTTTATTAAAATCCCAACTTCCCTTAACTTTTACTTGCCTAAAACTTTAACCTAAGTCAATCAGGGGCCATAACTTGTATTAAGGATATGGAGTTATGTAACCTCAATTGGCGTTGGTCCTGAACAATTGTGTGAAGTATTAAGTCAATTGAATGAAGGGTATAGAAGTTATTTTAAACATATCCCAACCTGTCCTTAAACTTTAACCTAAGTTCCATAGTCAATCAGGGGCCATACTTTGTATAAAAGATAATATGGAGTTATCTAACCTCATTATGTGATTGTCCTGAACAACTGTGTGAAGTATTAAGTCAATTGAACAAAGGATATAGAAGTTATTAATAAATATTCCACCTTGCCCTAAAACTTTAACCTAAGTTGAGGCGAGTAGTATAGCCCACCTATTCTTCGAATAGTCGAGCTAAAAATATAAACTCAATATGTACGTTAAATATAACTGACTTTGCAATAAGCCAATAACAGCTTCAATATGCAGACTTTAACATTCACAGTGTTTTCATGTCATAACAATTAAGCCAAAATGCAAGCGTCTTGCCCAGTTGTGACGTTCTGTTAACAACAAATATTTAACATTGTTATAATTTTATGATCTTCTAATAGCCGCCATTTTGCTGGTTAACGTCTAACAATATGACGAATACTAACGGTAATAAAGCTGTACGATGTTGTCATGCGTCGATGACTTTAATACAAATTTTGGTATAACTTCACTTTAAGTGCTATATTTTTGTTCTTTACACTATCAAAAAAGGTGCCGTGAATTGTAAAGTGACTTTATTACTTTGAATGATGAGTACTTGATGTTGGCTTTTGATTATAATACAATAAAAACTACGGGACAAACCCAGTGGTCGAAAATTCAACTACATGTATATTATAAAACCCTGCACAAAGCAAGGGCTCAAACGGCATTAAACTTGAGACACAAACCAACCATTGTTAAACCATCATTTAAAGCTGCACTCTCACAGATTGATTGTTTTGACAACTTTTTATTTTATTTGTCTTTTGTCTGAGCCAATTTTTGTCTAAATGTCTGGGAATTAGTGATAAAAGACTGCTGACGAAATAAACCGATCACAGTTATCATATTTTCGTTCGAATATGGATGTTTTATGACTAACGCTTTTAGAAAAATGAGTTTTCGGCTTTTTTTCCCAACAATTGCGATCATTTCTGTTGTGAGTTATCTTTTATGACTAAATGTAAGGCATTAATCAGCTGTTTCTGAGATAAAATGAATAAAAGAGCCAGGACTGTCAATCTGTAAGAGTGCAGCTTTAATGTTGTTTTGTTGACTTTAATCTTCAACACATATGTGATTTACAGCAATATGCGATACTTATATTTCTAATAAAACATTTTGAAATTTGATTCAAAATAACTGAGTTGGATTCCAGTAGTATATTTTATTTTTTTAGCCTATGTGGCAGAACTTTTTTTGTCGAGTGTATAACTCAAACAACAAAAACTAATTTGTATACGAAGCAATTAAAATCAACCACGTGTTGCGAAGCGTTTCAAAACCGATAAAAGATGAAATATATGAAATTTGATGGTGACAAAGCTATTGACTAGAGAGCAAGTGAGTGAAAACGATAGATATTGGACAAATACTAAATAAACAGTGCGTTAAATATACCCTTTTAATATATTCGTTAAAATGGGTTTATTTCAAGAATTTGAATAAAAAACTACTTAAATGATTTTCATTGAAACTATTTTAATACAATATTTAAGGAATTTATAAACGAATCAAACTAATCATACGATGTTGCATATTAAAGCTGCACTCTCACAGATTGAACGTTTTGACAACTTTTTTATTTTTTGTCTTGGAACTAGCCATTTTCTGCGAATATCCATGGAAACCAGTTATTTTAGACTGCTGACAAAAAATAGACCACAGGTTTTTATCTTTCAGTTAAAAAGGATGTTTTATGCACTTTTTTTCAAACGGTTAGTAACGGTTTAAAGCCATAAAACATTAATTTTCGAACGGAAACATGAACATTTGCGATCTGATCTTTTGTTAGCAATCTTTTATCATTGGTTTGCAGATATTTTCGCAAAAAATTGCTCTTTCCGTGACAAAAAATAAAAAAAGTTGTAAAAATGGTATATCTGTGAGAGTGCAGCTTTAAGTAACGTCGATTTTTATTTCACCTTGTGAACATGTTAACGTGTTCAGAGTTTCTACTATTGGGTTTGTATGTATAAACTGTTTGGTAGGCTAAATTTTTAAGTGTTTTCTTTTTGCGCCATATACGGTAGGTAAATAGTTATTTGAATATTAACATTCAGTACAATAGTAGTACCCCCAAAGGGTGGCATATAGTTATCGCAGTTCGTTCATTCGTCCGTTCGTAAGTCCGTCCGTGTGCCCGTCCGTCCAATTCAAAGTATATATCATGTGTTTCCGGCACGGAAAGAAAATCCGACCTAAGGGCACGCGCGTAAGTCGGCAACGATGCTTGCTGAGTTTCCGGCAACGCAGCCTCCCTGAGGGTCGGATTTTGCGATCCGGACTGGAAAATTATTATTGATATTTTTTCTTGCGTATCTAAAATTATCAATCTGTGGAAAAATTAACGTAGGAAACGCAACATGGAAGAACAGAATAAAACTCCACAAGCAGCACAGTGCATACATACTATATATAAAAAACAAGGTATGTTTATCAAGGATTGTTAGATACCGCCTTGAAGGCCACTATCAGGTCCTTGATTTACTATATGAACTTCATAGCAATATCTCGTGTGTCAGCCATAACATTGTTATTATAATCGGGATTCAACTATTCAACTGTCGATTTAACTCTGTTATTTAAATAGGTATTCAATCAAGCTTAATATTAATGTTTAGCAGGAGAAGGGTTGGTTATATGTGTCACGCATAAGATGTATGCTTCATTTATCAAAGGTAAAGGTCAAAATATGATATCATGTTGCAGACTACATTATATTATATTAATAATTTGTTTCTCGGCCATAGCATTTTAAATGAATATTAATGAACACATTTGTCAAGCTCCATGGGGGGCGGCGGGGTGGCGGGTTGTTTCGCTCATGAAGTGTGTGCTCTCATCCCAAACGATCTCATGAGGAGGTAAATGTTGCACGAACAATTGAACATTACTTCTGAACTCAGCCAAACACGCCCTCTAAACGCCAGCTCCACCACTTTACGGTGGTGCAAAGAAAAAGAGCTGTCGACACTTCCGTGGTGGAGCTGTGCCCTATGTTTACATGAACAAACGTGAGTATGATTTATATTTAATTTGATAATTTCATTTAACGGACATATTTCGAAAATTGGAGAATGTGGTAGCGTGTAAGAATGTTCTTGCGGAGTGTGTAAGCACCGAAATGTACTTGCTATGCAATCAGATATCAAAATATGCGATTCTTAACAGTCCGATTCGGGAGAAAAGCTCCTGGCACCACAGTTTGCACAATATTGAAACGAAATAGTAACCAGCCTACAGTAGAAGTGTTTTTACACGGTACCACATTCTCCAATTTTCGAAATATGTCCGTTAAATGAAATTATCAAATAAAATATAAATCATACTCACGTTTGTTCATGTAAACATTGGGTACAGCTCCACCACGGAATTGTCGACAGCTCTTTTTCTTTGCACCATCGTAAAGTGGTGGAGCTGGCGTTTAGAGGCCGTGCCATAACGTTTTACATTTAATGGGAATTTTAAACATCCTTCATACACTTGTACAGCATCATTTGGTTGCGTTTGTTAAAATAAAAAAAGATTTTAATAATACTTTTTATTCAACATGTATAGTATAATTACATTAATGCTCATCCGTCCGACAAGGCCCAGTCAGCGGCTTTCTTCGAGTTTCTATGACATCTCTTATTCGTCGATTATTCCAATTCCGTATAAGCTATTGCCACTTTAAATTAAGATAACATTAAGAATCGCAAGATAACAAAGTTATTTTAAAAAGTTTTATTTAGATACGGTATTTTCAATGTCATTTCTTCACAGTTTATAACTTGCGATTTCTCGGAAACTATTTTTTTTAAATATTTGATCAATCGACACCCAGGGTTAGCGGAACATCACAAATAAATATGTAAATGACACATAGTCCGCTATATAGAGACAAATGGACGTTCATTTGGTGTCATGACGTCATTGTTCAGTTCATTGCTGCACTGGTTTAACAAGCGTGACGTCATTTGACCAATGATAAAGACGTTTCGAATATCAGTCGTTCCTTTGCACTCTTGATTTATTTTTCGTGCATTCATTCAGTATGAACGCGCGATGAATACGTTTTGATTCCAAAGTATGCGCCGGATATAACTTGCGAGCTATTGGTGGTTAAAATGATACAAAGAAGTATATCCATGTCTGCATTATTAATAAATCAATTCAAACCTAATGGACCATGAATATGAATTATTGACAGATGAACTTCTTAAGTAGGGTCAGAAGTTTCCTTTGGATTCATATCATAAAAAACAACAACATTTTGTTAAAATCTGACAGTTATGTAAGGATTACAATAGAAACAAAGGCAGAAAACATTGCTTTATTGTCTCGCTTGCTCTTGTAGCTTACTTTTGGAACAACTGTCTATTTGTAGAAAAAAGGAAATCAATTTTATACTCTTTAAATTCTCCAAAAAAGTCACTTCTAGGGTGATCATTTTTCTGTTATTGACTTTTAGGTTAAGTAATTATTCTTTATTTTGAAGAACTACATTTTTTAAATTTGATTTTCATGTTTAGATGTACATGAACGTATTTTAACATTAATTTGTCCTGATTTTATCAATTTCTTCTAAGATTGTTAACTTGTTCCCTGATGCTTATCTTCCAGTAATAAAGAAGAATGTTTGTGAATAGGTATTTCGGATATGCTTTCAAGTTCGGACAAATTATAAGTGATCACTTAATTTTAGATAATTAATAATTATCTGTAGAATAATACGAGAAGAACAAGTTATATCGGGTTTACGGACATATTTTCTCGATTTAAAATGATGACAAATCAATCTCGTTCATTGACATTTTTAAAATGTTCCTGATAGAAACGTGGAACTAGTGGCCAATCTTTGGACGTTGATTACTACGCCTGTCGAGGCAAAAGTGCCAACATATTTCCAACACAATTCTAAATAGTTTGTAACCCCGAAGACAAACTGGAAGCAAAAGTATACACAAAGCATGTGCAGTAAATTATCCTGCGCGCGGTATGAACATATATCATCGGATATACGAAATTTAAGTGTACGTTGTTGAAGATTTCAATTTGCAGAGAAAATATCAAAGAAATATGTTCAATGTTGTGATCTCATTTTTGCAACATAAGAAAAACAAGAGCCGTCGTAAGACAGCGCGCTCGACTTCGCCGCTTTGACTTAGAAGTGAATACAATAACAATGTAATATTACCAAGTTTGGTCTATTTATGTCAAACCTAACTAAGATTATTCAATACATAAGGTGACTTTGATGCTGCCCTCCCACCACCCGAAAAATGACGCAAGTCCCATTATGAAAATGTGGTAAAGAATATACAAATATGACTTTCAAAAGAAATTAAAATAAAATTAAAAAAAATAAAATAATAATAATAAAAATTCAATGGCCAAATAGTATAGCCCTCCTTGTTTGCCCTTGGTAAAAAAAATGGTTAAGAATGTAAAAATGTGCCTGTCAAAAGAAATTTAAAAAAAATATATATTAAAGGGACATAATTTATATTTAGGGTTAAAATGGAGTTATGTTTCTTGTTGTAAGATGGTCGTAAATAATTTGGAATTTATTTAGTGCATTGAATGAAAGGTATAGAAGTTTTTTTTATTAAAATCCCAACTTGCCCTTAACTTTTAAAACTTTAACCTAAGTCAATCAGGGGCCATAACTTGTATTAAGGATATGGAGTTATGTAACCTCATTGGGTGATAGTCCTGAACAACTGTGTGAAGTATTAAGTCAATTGAATCAAGGTTATAGAAGTTATTAATAAATATCCCAACCTGCCCTAAAACTTTAACCTAAGTCCAATAGTCAATCAAGGGCCATAATTTGTATAAAAGATAATATGGAGTTATCTAACCTCGTTATGTGATGGCTCTGAACAACTATGTGAAGTATTAAGTCAATTGAATGAATGGTATTGGATTTTTAAGTGAAAATCCCAACCTACCCTAAAACTTTAACCTAAGTCAATCAGGGGCCATAACTTGTATTAAGGATAATATGGAGTTATGTAACCTCATTGTGTGATGGTCCTGAACAACTGTGTGAAGTATTAATTCAATTGAACAAAGGGTATAGAAGTTATTTATAAATATCCCAACCTGCCCTAAAACTTAAACCTGAGTTTCATAGTCAATCAGGGGCCATAATCTGTGTAAAGAATAATATGGAGTTATTTAACCTCATCATGTGATGGCCCTGAACAACTGTGTGGAGTATTTACTCAATTGAATGAAAGGTATTGGAGTTTTAAGTGAACATCCCAACTTGCCCTAAAACTTTAACCTGCCCTAAAACTTTAACCTAAGACAATCAGGGGCAATAACTTGTATTAGGAAAATATGGAGTTATCTAACCTTATTGTGTGATGGTCCTGAACAAATGTGTAAAGTTTTAAGTCAATTGAACAAAGGGTAAAGAAGTTATTTATAAATATCCAAACCTGCCCTAAAACTTTAACCTGAGTTTCATAGTCAATCAGGGGCCATAATCTGTGTAAAGAATAATATGGAGTTTCTAACCTCATCATGTGATGGCCCTGAACAACTGTGTGAAGTATTAACTCAATTGAATGAAAGGTATTTGATTTATAAGTGAAAATCCCAACTTGCCCAAAAACTTTAACCGGACGCCGACGCCGACGCCAACGCTGGGGCTAGTAGTATAGCCCACATATTCTTCGAATAGTCGAGAACATGACAGAAAAGATGTTTTGTGCACTAAATACTTTTATTTGATTTTTCAGTAATAATATTCTTTGTAGAATCAGTAAACGTTTTTAGTATTTCGCATATTGCTTTCTATTTGCAGCTATAGTTTAAGAATGAGTGGCTCTATCTAAGAGCGTCGACCCCAGTGAGAGCATCAGTTTAGCATTCATTTTGATAAAACCTTTTATTCAATATACGTATCATAAATTTATTCCATATAATATTTTGACTTCAGATATCTTTAAAACACCTTTAGCAAAACAATAATTTAAATTTTGAATTTTATTAAGGTACTTTTGAAGTCCCTTTGCAATTGTACAGCATAATACTAGCCCTCACTCGGAAACGGCATTTTAGATAACTTATAAAACGACGCCCATGGTTCGTGGGATATCACAAAATTGCGCCATTTGACCAATGGTGAACGACATTTCGAATATCAGTAGTCCCTTTTCATTTATGTTCAATACTTTACATCTGATAAAAGACAACTACAATACAAACAAAGAGGGTGAAATGTTAAAATAAGGATTGGTTTTTATTTTTCGTGCGTTTATGCAGTATGAATACTGCGACAGGAGGACAGCAAAAGAAAAGAGGAACAATTTGCTTCCTCCAAAAGAATCACTGATATTTCTAACAGACGCTTCCTTCTGGGATTAATAGACTTTTTTCTAACCATTTCAAACAACGACGCCTACATTGCGTGCTTCTGATCTGCTGAAGTTGTCATCTCATTTAGCAACTGTCTTTTTCGAATTGAACTGGAGACATGTTTCGTCTGGTTGTTTATGGATATTATGACACTGCACGATTATAAAGAATATGTCTCGATCAGTTTTGTAATGAGAAGAGAATGATAAGAGTAAAATGTTTTACTCTTGTGGAATACATTGACCTATACGTTTTCATGATTACTTTTAATAATATAATCAACAAAATAAAAGTTCAAACAGGCTAGCTAGCAATGATAGGTTGGCTTTGAAATGAAACAAATAGTGTATTGGGTCACTTCTTTATGGTTAAGGGAAATTAGTGAAGTGAATAAATTTGATTATAGATATATCACTTATTCAAAAAATACTTTTTCGTCAAAGGTCATAAATATAAATATTTTTTTTTTACTATGAAGGTGAACTGATCGATTTTGGTTCAGTTGTAGAAAACTTGAGTTAAAATCGGCGAAATTGGTAAACTTCTAGCATGTAGAATAGCCCATTTTATATAAGCCTTTTAAACTTTAAATACAAAATGTGTGATTTTAAATACGGTAAATACACCATTTTCAGGTTGTTCCTTCTGAAGAGGCTCACCGAATGGTTTACAGGTCGAGTACATAGCACGAGGGCTTTAACGCATTTTAAGTGGGTAACGAACGTAAAAATGTATATTTACGCTTTTGTTGCTGACAAAAACTTTATAGAGCAGTACTTTGGGTAGAACTGTATGCAGATAAGGCTTAATGTAGTTTAAAAAAAAAAACTTGAAAAGAACAAGCACTTGTGTGACGTCGTTTGCGAATAGTATCAAAAAGTTTTGGTTTGGCATCTTGGATGTTGTCTTTCAGTCATTAGAATCTTGTGACTTTCAAAATTCTTGGAACTTTTATGCATGCATATAAACTAACGTAGGTTATTGCAATATTCTTAATTTTTACACTCTGAAATAATGTTTTGTATAAATTTAAACTAACCTTTTGAACAAATCTTGTTCAACCTTGAAATTGAAATGGCTGAGTAGTGGCGATTTTAATCAAATACTTAATGTAACTAATGTCATTTACTCGTATTTATTCGTCCTGAAATATACAATTTAATGACAATTTGTTTGTCATGGTTGATTTTCATCTTAAGCTGAATATTCAAATTGTATCAACAGTTGGAATGTGTCATCCATATATCAGGTAAATACTGAACATTAATATGAACTATGTAAAGCAAAACGCATGTGGCGAACGGAACGAGAAATAGTTGAAAAGACACGCTTTCTGCACTTAACGCCAGTTTTTGCTTGTTCACAAACCAATAATTATAGTTTTCTTTATTTGTACAGGTTCCATCAATTACCGATGGTCAAACAAATCACATAACATGTATAAACTTATAAGAAAAGGCAAATTCGTTATGATATATTTTTCTCGACCATTACGTTACTACACATCTATGTATTTTTCAAAATAACTATAATTATTTATGCCATAAATCGTCGTTTCCATCCTTTGTCGTGACGCAATGGTTGAAACGTCGACTGCATTTATTCTCTACACAGTATGCCACTAATTTGAAAAGGGTTGCCAATTATTTAAATATGTTTGGAGTTGAAAACGTATGGAGCAAACACGAACTTTTGATGAATAGTGAATAAGACACTAATAATTCTGAAGGACATTTGTGGCAAGTTATCTAAAAGTTCCTCAGGCGATGCAAGAGGTATGGATCGGAAGCTAAATATAGTAATATGACCGTTGTACTATACGTGTTACCTTGACATTGAACCGAGCTGTTAAAACATGGTTCCGAAACTTTCCGAATATATTGAAACACTTAAGTGGCTACAGGTAAACGAGTATAAAAAGAAACAAACTATTTACAGTTGTCGTATGCAGTACAGACCATCAAAATTTGTTTCTGTAACTTTAACTCCAACATGGCTGAACACAATTGGAAAACCGTCCGTTATAGTTTGTACCCCAGCATATCGGTTGTACTTCTGCAGGAGATTGATCTGATAGGTACCTGGACTTAGTTTACTTCATTAAAAAACTAATGTTAATACGTGAATTAGTATGCAAGTCGGTGCAAAAGTGCCTCCAGAATTCACGAAAAATTCCATCGTATCCCAGTAGACTGGATGGCAGAAACAGCATGTACAGCATGTTTAAAACTTCTTCAATAAACTATCCAGCCCACTGGCTGTGATAAATAATTATCATTCAACCTACATCTTTAGCCAATGAAATTGAAGGCAATTATTACGTTTTAAGCTTAATCATTCAGAATTTCAACAGTTGCGGGCGTTTAAAAGTCCATCTAATGCCAATCATCTGATACACACACACCCTGTGTCAGATTTTGCGTTGACAACATAATAGCCAAAGTTGTTGCATTCTTAGTCTGTTAGAAGACCTGATGTAACATATTAATTATTAAGAAAGGCTTATTTCGATAAAACTTATTTATATGAGCGTTGTAAGAATATTTATATGCACAACAAACACCATGTAAATTACTTGTGAATAATGTAATATGAGACGACACAGTTGACAGTATCCATCAACGTAGAAAATAACAAGTTGGAAACAAATGACCGAGCAGGGCAGATGGCGAGTTTGATGTGGACATTTTATGTCGGTTCTCATACTTATTCGTTACGAGAGCAAGGCTTGATACATTATCAACCTTGCGACAGTGAACAGTTACGACAACAGTCGTTACAGACAACACTTTTAACAATCGTATCTTGCCGCCGTAAAACCTACTGTATTCGGTGGAATAAAGGTTCGTTATATGTCTGTAACGATTATAAATAATACGATAACCAGCAAATATGTATTAAAGATGACTTTTTACATAGGGAGTCCTTCCATTTATTTTATAGTCCTTTTATGGAAATTTGCCATGATGGCTATGCAAAATAAATAAAAAAGTTTATTAAAAAAACAATCATTGATTTTCTTTCAAGCGACGTACTAACCTTCAAGAAATTTATTCTGTGAATGACATCCGACGGATTTCAGACTACTCCTTCATGCAGGAAATTGATAACAACTTCTTTCGTTCATCTTTTATTCGAGCATTTATGTCTCCTGACATAAAACATAAACATTGATATATCGCGCAGGCATTGACATTGTACAAAGACTGAGTTTTATAAAGAAAAATAAATAGCATGTTCTTAACATAGGTTTGATTGCCGATGCATGGATTTCCTAATGAGATGATAACAATCCCAGGGTATACGATCTAAATGTTATTTTACACCGTAAGTTAATTATACGTAAGACACAATATAAAAAAGTTATAAATGTTACATTTCCTATTGTGGCATATAACTGCCTTAAGATAACCTGTTAACGTTCGCGAATTGTTTCGTGTTAACCACTTAATTTTTCTAATATTCGCGAAATTGTTTTGAAAAGATAAATATCATAAGACTAAAAACTGGCATGAAGGTGCACAGAACTGCCACCTGTTACCTTTTTTAGCTGTACAACATTAACAGTTTAACTAGTTATGGTAAGTGAATTCCTTTTAATAAGTAACTTACACACTGGTTAACTAAATAAGATTCGTGTTACCAGTTATCTATAAATGCATTCTAGATTCAGGCGCTTACAGGTTATTTAGTTATGATTTGCGAATTCCACTTAGTAAGTAACATTCTAACTGGTTAACTATATAAGATTCGTGCTACCACCTTCTAAGTAAAATTCGCAAATCATAAGAAGATTGTATAAAGTTGTATAAATATAATGTATTAATATATTACTGGTAACTCGAATCTTATCTAGCTTACCAGTTATTATGTTACTTATTAAGTAAAATTACCAAACCATAGATAAAAGCTAGATAAATATCGCGAAATTTAAGTGGTTAACACGAAACAATTCGCGAACGCTATCAGGTTATCTTACGGCAGTAATATGCCACCATAATTTCCTGCTACTATTTTGATAATGTGTGGAGTTAACCAATTGAGGTGAAGAAATAGTGTTTTCATCTTGTATTCATATAACAACATGCAAGTTAACAGACTCAATTCATCCATTACTTCCCTTTGCTCTACAGTAAAAACTGCCATCATGCATGTCACGTGATTCTGTCGAAAACCACGTGACGTCATTCAAAAACCTTTACTGGTCTTTTATTTGAAATGGGTTCTTTTCATTTATAACTGTAAAAACAAAGTTTTTTTTAATGGAACTTGAACAAAATATCGCATAATTACGTGTTGAAAAGTCCAAAAATAGTCGTAAATGGTGGCAGAGATTATCTCTGCTAGTAATGGGAGATCACTGCGTAGGAGATTGGTAAGTCTAGGCATTGTGTACCTTGTATCTATCTCCATTAACGTCATTTGAAAACCATACAGTTAATGACAAATTCATTCTAGTTTCAAGTTTATATTCAAATGATTTATGAAAAAGCTTATCCACATTCAAGATGATTAATGTTAAGCTTGTAGGATTCTCTGAATATAACGATAAAACGTTAGAAACGGAAATCGTCTTTCACCCTTTCAAGGAGAGCTGGTTTATTAATTGACGGCGTTAGTGGGAGGAATTGTTTATAACATACAAAGATACAATGTAAAATACGACTGAGAATTCCGACTTATATTCAATTGAAACTACATGACCAAACCTAGTTTCGCGAGGAAATAGTAATGCTGTTACTGCAATTACCCTTGAATACCCATCCTCAATAAAGTTCAATATTGTGTACTACAACATGTCATTTCTTTGACCTTTACGAATCCCCAAGCAGTGTGTGTGTGATGATACTTCAGACATATCTAATCGTACGAGCATTAAAGCTTCAAGTGACATTCGTCTAATACGATGATGCTATGCTTCTTGCCTGTATATATTGACACTGTTTTTTGCCATTTCGTATTTTCGAAATAAGACAATACGAAGATACGAGAGTGGCAGTTAAAAACAAACACGACCATTGGGGAGGGGGCATTGGCCAAAATACGCCATATGGCGAGGGCAAAGTTAGTACGTGTGGCAGGGGCAGAAAGAGGAAATAACAATCCGGGGTATTTTTGCTACGCCACATGGCATATTTTCGAATTTTCTCGGCAGAAATCAGTCACCATACGGTTTACCATATTGCAATAATCCTACTCTCATTTCAGTTTATAAGTAAAACACACACCGGAAAGTGTTAAAATAAAATTGTTCATAAAAAAGAGTACAGTTGACACTTGGTTCATTTCAGTAAATCTTTTTATGCGTTGTGACTAAGCGGTTTTAAAGTGGGCTCTGAACATCGCATTGATGATATCTAGGTGGAAAACCTTTCGACATGTTTATTAGTTCTACGGCGACATAGGTCTACAACCAGAGAGTGTGTGACAGAGGTACGTCATTGACTTGATATATTGGGTTATTATGTCTCAATTCAATATGTATCTGAAGACAATATAAAACAAATATGCAAATAAATTACACCCATTTCCTTTTATAGGTTGTCCCTCGAATCAACTCATAAACTACCGTGATTGAAGATTAATCACTTTTCAAAGGATGTATGCAGAGGCCAAATAGTTTTCGTACAATTTCCCTCCTGATTTTAATTTCGAGGCAGAAGAAAAGCTAAGGGAACAAACTGTAAAAGTTTACTTATTTGACGTAAATTATATAAGTATAAGCACACTTTGTAAAGATACGAACAAGCAAGACAAGGGATACTGGGCTTGTCCCTGTGGTTTGCAATGTTTTTTTAGTGATCTCTAAATATGTGTATACTACTAACGCATTCTTGTAACCCTACGTTTAATTTATCAACATATGTTATCGTGTGCATGTGTGACCTGTCTGTATTGTTTGTACAATGTGAGTCTCTCGGTCAGTGACTGTTAGGGTTTTGTTAGGGTCATTGTTAGTGATTGGCTACAGGGCTACAACATCTCTTTAGCTTCTATGGTAGGATTTTAAGAATGATTTTCAGAGAACAATACTCTGAGTGTATAACAAAAGTTTTGCTTCATTGACAGAAAAAATCATGCTAATCCTTATCCTAGACTAGTATAATATGCAATACATCGTCGTAGTCATTGAAAATAACCATGTCAGGCTTTAGCTATGTACCTTTAAACAGGAACGTTGTTGATTGTTTTACTACTTGTCTTGTGTTTTAATGCCACATTTCTTAACTCAATGCGTGTGTTTAGTAAATAATTATGTCTAAAATGAATTTTGCCAGAATATGTCAAAACAAGTATCTTGATGCCATAATTACTTTTGTCTGGAGAACTTACCTATTATTATAACTAACTTATCTATTTTAATATTCATCTGATATTGAACAAATATATTGTTATGAGCACCGATATTCTTCCGAAATACTGTACCAAAGTACTCCACAAGAATTCTAAGCTTGCTCTGATAAAATCAGACGTTCGACGTGTTTCCAATGCAATGGATGGAGTTTTAACTTTCAGAACATGACATTTAATTTAATTCGAAAATTGTTACAGCTGCCAAAAAACGTCAAGCACTTTCCTTACCATAACGGATATATAAAAGGTATCAATATCTTGTTTGAGAAAACAGCAAAAAACACAATCAAAATCTTTTGAAACGTTACGTTACAATATAAATTACAGAATTGAACCCGGCAGTTTTAATAACTTTGAGCTTGTTTTATTAAACAACAAAATGGAAACTACCCGGACAAGCCAAGTAGACTAAAATTCAACAATGATAATGTTCTACAGCCAAACAAACACGACCTGAGAGAAAAATGACAAGACAACATACCAAGGTGAATTATTTTTTAAATTTTGTGTGACTGAAAATCCCTGTTACTTTTCGTGTTAACGCGAGACGTTTTCTTTCCTTATCGCCCCGAAACCACTCAGCAAGAAACAAAGTGACTTTAGACCGCAGGCAATGCTATCATAAATAATGTCTATTCCATGATTTATACGTTATATTAACATAAAAACATTGGTTTATGGATATGTTTATCAACAGAAAAGTATTTTTTGTGAAGAAAAACAAACACACAACAAGAACAACAACCAAAAACTGTGTCATTCTAAATATCTTTATCTGTGCTATGCCTTACAAAGGGCGACGGACGAGCAAAGCACAATTCATTGCCATCTACTTAATATATAAAAACCAAAGCAATTCCATTTCAAGGAAACATTTTTATGCTTCATGACGAATGCAAATACAAATTTGAGCACTAACAAACTTTTTTTTGGATGTTAAATGTTTCGGATGAAGACAATTATGTGATATTAACAAAAGTACACCACAATATTAGGTACACTCTCCATAAAACGTTTGCTGTCTCTCTCTCCAATTTTATGTCTTACATATTGCTTATTTTTAATATTTCTATTTTCTCATAGAATTAGAACAGATCATTTCTGATTCCCATGCATGTGCTCAATTGGCATTTGTGTTTATAGCTGCAACATCAATCCTTTAGAATGTAATGTGATGTTATGGGACAGGGCCGTATCTGATGTTGGAAAAACTCCTTATCGAATCCTTTTGCACTCTTTTTTTGTATAAATATTGAACTACACCACAGCCTGGAATAGAAGACAAGTACGATGTAAACTTCTGCTGCAGTACGATTACAGTATTTACTTTTTTAGTTAAGTGAAAATTGTAAACTAAAACATTACTATGATGATTTTTTATGCGTATATCCTGCTATGGATTTTATTAATTTGTAAAATTAGGTCAAATGTACGTAGTATTACTATTATAAAATATTAATCTGATAGTAATTACATCTTGTTCATTATTATTCGTTTTTAATTCGGCATAATATCTATGCATGTTTAATAGTACTAAACCTAATTTCTAATTGGATGCAGATTTCATTTGAGTTTTCGAAACAGTTCTCAAGCATTGCCAAACCAAGGCACTAGGAAACAAGGAACTAGTTATATTACGGGGAAGTCATTCAATTACGATATGAAACAAATCCGTCTACCAAACTCAAGCACTGTTTTGAAACGTAAAACCCCAAATGCATAATTAAAACTTTAAATTCTAAAGCAATATTGGCTACGAAAATGATAACAAAGACACTCCTAAATTTCGTACTTACATACACTAGCCACCATACTAGTAGCCTCACACTAACCATCATTAGCCTGGTAGCCCACATTATTTATATATCACATGACGGCTGTTATGGGTAGAGGAATAATTTGTTAAAATTAACGGCCGACTAAAATAAGGCAACGCTGCAGAGCCTTTATTGTTTTTGCATACCTATGATTTAAAGTAGACTATTTACATTTGGGGCGGTATTCATAAAACTTTCATTTTGTAATTATCTCTTTAGTTATTTGAAATAAAAGATAGAAAACTAATTTAAGGGTATGTTTCTAAGAAATATTTATAATATGGACGGTCTAAACGCCATTCATATAATTTAGGATTAAACGGATAGGATAATTGTGCATAATAGATAATAAATTCATTACCTTTTACGATCGAGTGATGCTTGTGCCTGGAGTTTGCCTAGATTCGGGAGTTTTCAATTGAAGATTATACAAACAGCATTTGAGCTATTGCCGTATAATGTAAGTCGTCCATCATTTGGATCCAAAGAGGTGTTTGTGCATTTTAAAAATAAGCGTCGATTTTATTTCTATATTCAGTTTATTTCATTCACCATTAAGTTAAGTTTTACATGGATAACATTTTTGAATAACTTCAAAATGACGCTTCCATCATGTGCTCTTCTATAAATTTGTTTATCAATATCATAATGTTTAAATAAAAAAGCTCTCGGAGAAAACTTAACATTTGTAGCTTTAATAATTAAACTTTACTACTAGCATTTTTTGTATAATTGCTTGGTGGAATTATGGATGAAATAACTTATGGTTTTACATTGATTTACTAGGTAAAAAATCCTCGTAATCCCATTTTGCACACTTACAAAATATCGCCAATTATCTCTTCGCACTTCAAACTTATCTTTATTTGCTATACTGTTCAACAGAAAAATAAACTACACACACAAACTTTTACTTGCTGTGTACTTGCAGTATATTATTTCACTGCTTTTTATTTATTACGGATGTCTAGTTTCACTCTGTTTGAAATGCATACTTATTGCAGATAGATAGATAATTCTTTATTTCCTCCTTTGAAGAAGAAATTGAACATACATATACATATACATAATTACAAGAGAGATCGAGTATGTACATATATACATGGAAAAGAGTTGTATGACTTAATTACATGTGATTTATAAGACAGTGGAAATAGACCAATGTCTATAAGTAAATATATCTACGAGTAAATACATACATATATGTATGCCTTTCCATGTCAGTTTCATCAGGAGAATAATGGTCAGTAAAATAATGTTTCCATTCTTCGTTTATTTCTTCCGGTGTATTGCAAGTTTTACCAAAGAAATTCATTTCAAATTTAACTTTTTTGCGCTTTTTATTTATAAGCTTCCAGAATTGATTTTTATCCATTTCTGCTCTTTTGTCTATCTCTTGTGAATTAATTGTGTTAAGATGAAATACAAATTTTCAAGACTTATTATTCACAACTATTTGCAAAATATTTTGAAAACAATAATGATGAGTTCTAAATAATGCAATAAACACATTCGTGGTAATTACTAATTGGAAACTCAGAAAAAACGAACTGTAAATCATTATTTAACATAGTATTGAAAGATAATCAAATTACTCACAATTTATAATCCACCTAAAATGGCAAACGCGCTAGTAAATATATGGTTCATAGAGAATAGCAGAGCAGGCCAGACTCTTGTTCTAAATGGCAACATATACAGCCTGAAAACCAGAATCGCTACTGGAACTGTGTCAACAAAATTTGCAATGCAAGAATCAACACGAGGAATGGTCTTCCTACCATAATCGCTGGTGAACACAATCACCCAAGAGATGACAGCGGCATTGTTACGGCAGACATCCCGGGTGGCCTGAGAAAGCACGTACAGGGGTCAACACAGCCGGTGACATCCATCTTCAATGATATGACCCTGTGCCAGTGTCTCGGTTTAAGGACTATGTAACTGAGCACTGGGAAGAGGGAGACCGCCGAGCCTGGAACCACTACGACAATGATGGTCCACGCACTAGATATCATGTTGAGAGTTGGCAATATAAAATTAATAACAAAGTGCGCCACTGCCACCCTTATGTATACACTTGTACTCTTGAAGACATTGTCCAGAAAGAGCAGGCTGCTAATGAGGCCAAGATACTCCAGCACCCTAATGGTGGAAAGCAGCGGTCAAGAAACCGGGTCTACCTGCCCTTGAGTAAAGGCTCATCAGGCTTAAAGGGACTGTACCCCAGATTGGCACCAAAACAAGTTTTTTCTGTAACGAATCTCAGGACAATTATTTAATAAAATAAAACTCTTTGATATCATCATTGTAAATAAAATACCAAAATGTAATAAAAAAAACAATCGAGTCGGAGACCGGGTTCGAACCGGGGTCGCCAAAATTGCAATCCAGTGTTGTATCCACTGTGCTACGATGTCTTACTCGTAACGGATGGAATACTTCAGCTATATACCTAACTTGGTAATATCACGTGATAACATCGACTAGCCAATCACGCATAAGGAATGAAATCTACTAGGTAGACATACCTAGTAATATTTTTTAATGGAAAAATACCAAAAACCTGCAAAAAAATAAATTAATTGTAAACTATGTGGTACTTCAGTCAGTAAGTTTCAATGCATTGTACACATCGATACCAAGTTTATGTCAGTTTTCGACAATTTTCTTTTTTTTTGGATATTACATCATACGGAGTACCGCCCCTTTAAGCAAACTGTTGTATTATGAATTAATACATGTTTTAATTTCGTATCTATCAATATTGTCTTTCTACAGATTTTTAGAGTACATTACATTCTTGCATTTTAATTTATGTGAACTTGTATGAATTGCAAATAAAAATCAGCTCGATATTTGTGTTATTTTACGATATCTAAGAATACTTTTTTCTCAAAACTCCCAAACCCAACTTCTATAGCAAATATTAGCGGTTGGGAAAGTGGGAACATACTGTTCAAATATAGAAACTATGGAAGCGCTAATTAGGCTTCAACCAATATCAACTTCATGATATCCATGTTGTGTTGTTTTATAAGTGTTCATGTATGTCGGAAACCTATGGAATAATGCAAAGGCATGACTGCATTATAGCTATTTATGCTTTGTTATAATTATGTAGTTTAGGCAAAATCTGATGATCTCGAAATATTTCAATATTTTTTAATAACGATGCATTTTAACGAAGAAATATAATCAAAGAATGGACCTCCGAAAACCTTTCAGCATTGTCTCAAGGGCATATCACAATACATGGAAACACATTAAAAATACCTCTGAACATGTAAAAGCCATGTTTTCATTGATATATAATTATTATGTTAACTAACACATTTTCCTCTGGTCCGGGCAACCGCCGTCCCGGCTATATCAATAAGTGATCTCGGCTGTTATCAGGTAAAGTCCAGGCAACAACGGTCCTGGTTTTTTCAATAAGGGATCCCGGAAGTTTTTAGCCAAGGTTCTGACCACACACGATCCCGGCAGTTATCAGTTAAGTTCCTGACCAATGCCTTCCCGGCTATCTCAATAAGAGATCCCGACAGTCTTAAGCTAAAATCCCGGCCATAGCTGTCCCGGCTTGTCCCAAAAAGCGACCCGGCAGTTATCAGTTAATGTCCCGGCCACAGCGGCTTGTTTTTTTTAATAAGCGATCCCGGCAGTTATCAGTTAAGTACCCGCCTTCCCGGCTATCTCAATAAGCGATATCGACAGTCTTTAGCTAAGATCCCGGCCACAGCGGTCCCGGCTGTCCCAAAAAGCAATCCAAGCAGTTATCAGTTAAGGTCCTGGCCACAGCGGTTCCGGCTTCCTCAATAAGGGTTCCCGGCAGTCATTAGCTAAGGTCGAGGCCACAACGGTCCCGGCTTTTCTCAATAAGCGATACCGGCAGTTATCAGTTAATGTTCCGGCCACAGCTGTCCCGGCTTTTCTCAATAAGCGATACCGGCAGTCCTTAGCTAAGGTCGAGGCCACAGCGGTCACGGCTTTTTTTAATGAGCGATACCGGCAATATTAAGTTAAGGTCCCGTCCACAGCTGTCCCGGCTTTTCTCAAAAAGCGATCCCGGTAGTTAATGCCCCGGTCACAGCAGGTTTTTGGGTAAAGTTCCAGCTACAGCGGTCCCGGCTTTTCTCAGCCCCTGGCGTTAAGAGTTTATTTCAAAACCACGCGAAACGTCAGGTTTTAGCCCAGATTTTAATAGAAATTCGGAAAAATACCAACTTAAATATATGTGCTACTCAACTTCTCGGTGCTCTCAGAAGCCCCTAGTCAAGACTGCTTGAGGACAAATGTGAATACATCATAATTACGTTTATGACACAAACCACAATGACGAATATTTTATTATCTATTCAAACTCATTCACTGTGAATACGCACCTTCTATTCTATGGCATTTTAGTAATCTTTATAAAGATCAGTTGAACAATAGCAGAGAGGCTATGCAGGTTTTAAGCAGGTATGTTAACGGAAATTTCAGACCACATGCAAATAATGTGAATTTCTATCTGATCAATACACCACATACAGTATAACGTTATGCACTAAATCTGTATATATTACGCGCAGTCGTTTAACGCCCGATTGCTCTAATTTGTTTTTAAGTTTAAGATACTTATATTAAACAGAGGATATAACATGAGCAGTCATAAAATGTGAATTTTTTAAACTCGTTTCCTAAAAATCTATAGACGGAAACTCGCAATGTTTCATTTTGGTCGGTTGTTTGAAAACAAGTAAGTTAAAGGTCGTATTAATTACCACTTTTGTAATTAACATCCTCCCATTTAGTCTATATGTATAAACAAGTCCAGCTTTATTTCAGGTGAAATCAAGCGTGAGCTCTTGGAACTCTTTGCTGGATTATGTAATATGTATAAATCATGTATATATAATTTAAAAATGTAAATTTAACGATCGACTGATATATACTACAAATTCATGTGACGTATGCGGTGATTAGATATTGATTTATTTATACGAGTCTTTTATGAAAGTATAAAACGAAAGTAGTCTCTTGGAACTGAAATATCATTTCATTTCGACAGGTGTACCTAATGATCTTGCAAGTATGATGGTTTTTTTTGGTTTTACTTACATTCTACAGCCAACCGCAAGTGTTTAGGCGTTAACGTTATTTTTCAGCTAGTAAATATGTGATATGGAATTATTTTGTTATTAAACAATAAGAAAATGTCAACACATTATATCATTATAACGATAGTTGAGTTTAGATTAAGTGATACGGCATGTAAACGAGATTTGTTGTTGTGTTTTAGACATGGAATATGACGAGAAGAAAGTAAGACCGGCTTCCACGAGAGCGTTGTTAAGGCAACATGTGGAGGAACAGAGTGACCTTTGTGACCTTGTGGTCAAACATGGACTCTGGGCAAGGCTAAGATTACAATTTGTTATACTTAGAAACTATAATTTCCAAAACTTTAAAAATGGTGCGTTAAGCGATTTTAGGGTAAAAAATCAAGGTTGACTTACCAGAATAAAAATACAATGGAAACCACAGGGACAAGCCAAATAGCCTAAATGTATACACACATTTTTATTTGTTATATGAAATCAGAGCATGCCTATGCATACACCAGCATGCCCTGGTGGTCCTCGAAATGGCTTCAATCTGTGGTTTGACTAAGGATTGGCGTCATACTGAGAAACACTAGTAGAAATACTAGTATTAATACATCGCGAAATTGGATCACCGCAGTAATAAAAGTTTTCGTAATTAAAATCTGTTTAAAAGCTAGTCTCAACCGAATAAAATTTGAGAAAAAAAGTAAAATACTTATTTATTTATTACTGACTTTACAAAATATTCTAATTATCGATTATTAAAACATAGTATATCTTTTTTGCTTTAGTACAAGCGGTATCACGCATGTGTCCTGTGTGCTAGTCCGTTCATCCAGGCTATGATTAGAAACAACTTTGATGAAAAGACCAACGGTATGTTAGAGTGGAGTTGTATCTATGACCTCATTTCTATGTTCTTGCCTGATACCACTCAGGAAATTATACAAAAGTGGCATTGTGTTGTCTCATTCCCATGAACAGGGACGTCTGTACAAATAACTTGTGGTAAACTTGGCTGTTCCACTTTATTAAGTAATTTCACTATGGTCGAAGTGAAAACAACTTCGGGATAGAATAATGTTTTGTTAGTGGTATCATCAAATCTTTCACAATCCCACCTGTCGGGACACAACAGCAACCATTTACCCGTGCAAAATTGTAAAATACAGTATTGATAAAAAATGCAATCACAGCCATTTTCATTCAACGAAAAATGTTCACCATGTTCACTTAAATCAGAGATCCTATATCACTGCTTCAACTGTTATTATCAAAACGACAATGCCCAGGGCTCTGTTTCGATAAGATATCAATAAGTCGTAAACCTTATGCTGATTAAGAGTGCTTGTGTACACCAGTACAGTGACGGGCAGATCTTATTGAAACGTAGTTTCAACGAAAACTGATACCACTATGATATCTTGTTGCCAAGCGCCAAGATCATAACATTTATGGAAATGGGTAAAAATATGTTGTTCTGAATGGAAAAATACCCGTTTATTTAATATTCCCTATGTATATTAGGATCCAGTAAGTTTAATCTATCGAATGATAACTTACCACGACAGTTTGACTTCTACATTTTCAATTCATTGATCTTTTATAAATTTGATATCAATTGTCGTATGCATGCTCAGTACTTAAGTTCAAACGTTCAAAGAGAAATTCAGTGAGTAGCATAACCAGTTCATACAATTTGGTTTGTCTATGTTGTTTTGAAATTATGTGTCTCTCGTTCAATGTCTGTTTGGCTTTGACCTTGAACCTTTAAACAAAGTCATCGTTAAATGTATTGCTACCAGGCTTATCACCGAAGTTTTCAATGTATTGCTGACTACTACAATACGCCGAAAACCTATAACAAGTACAATTGAGTTTCAGGGTGTTTGGAGCTGAATCTTGGGTCCCCTGAATCCATCGATATGGCGATAATGTTCTTGTATGGAAAGTGTCCCGAGTTGACTATGGAAAATGTATCCGCCGTAATCAATCTGGCCGAGTTTCTGTTGATTCCAAATCTGAAAGCGTTATGTACAAACTGGATAAAAGAGATCAATGTAAGTGAGGACAACGTTGAAAAATTGCTACATCTCACAAGCCTTTTTGATTTTGAAATGCCCTCATTGACTGAATACATTAGGCAACATTTGACAGACTTGTTAGAAGGCAATCAGTTACTGACAATCACGGCTGATACACTTGTTACTGTATTGACGGATGAAACCCTCTCTTTTCTCACGTCGGATACAACGTTTGGATTCCTTATGAAGTGGGTAGAACTCTGCCCCGAAAAGAGAAAATCAAAGCTCAGTGACATACTTTCGTGCATAGAACTGACAAAAGTTAATGCTTCACTGATAAATAAGGCAAAAGAGGATCAAAACTTTGAAGGATTCGAAAGCTTATTTGAAACCGTTGCTGGCGGTGAAAACACAGAAACAATGCAGACTGTATTGGTCACACTCAACGGATATGATTACGAAGAATTCTGGCTGTTTGATCTTGAAAAGGAAAGATGGTTCAGAATAGAAGCAAGTATTGACAGACAATTCGACGAAGTATTTCCGACCACAATCAATGAGTCCACTCTTTGTCTAGTGGAGACATCATATGACAGATGTACTGTACGTCTTCAAGATTTTACAGCCGACCAGTATTCCTGCACTTCCCTCCTTCTCACTACTTGTCATGATCAAAATTCACAGACATTCGATGATATCTTTATATCAGGAAAACATTGTTATGTTGTTTCTATTAATTCTGTGGAATCGACGAGGTTCGAAGAGGAACAAGTCCGCATGCAAAACGCGAACGAGGAACAATTGCGTCTGATGTCAATGCTGGGTGGTCCTATCACGCTGATGGATGATCTCGGAATTGCAGGGGGAGTACACAAATACTTAGAACAAAAACCTACCCTCTTCTCCGGAGCACTCAGCGAACATGGTGAGCAAACAATATTGACACCACTGTTTTCGTTGAATGTAAGTTTTGGTGTGAAAGTTGTTGCAAATGATGTAAAATTAATAGCGCTTTTTTCCGAAAATGGTCATTTCTTTTGCATTTATGACGAAATTTCTAGTACGATGAAAAAGATGGAACTTGAAATAGGTTGCAATGATGTGGTAAGTCCATTCAAAGACGGGTTTGCTATATACAATAACGATAGGATACTGTATATAAGATCAAATAAAGGTCCTCTCATTGAAAGGAAATTGACAGTTCATGAGACAATTCTTTGCGAGGACGGTTCCAGTTTGTTTAGCAGGTTTGCAATAGCTGGAAACAAATGGCTTCGTATAAGAACAAATTATGGAATATTCCGCGAAGTCCATTTCGATTACACGTTTGATGAGTTAGGAAGGAAGAATCCAAACTATGCCGAATGGAAACAAATCCCCCTTCCGAATGATTCCGTAGATGATCTTATGGTTAGCAGAATGCAAGAAATAGCGATTCCCCGCTCAAAACTGAAATGTCATGTGGAGTGCCCGCACTGTGTCCGTATCAAACAGGAAAGACGCAGCACCAGGCGCTTTGCTGAGAAAAGCAGAAATCGAGATTGGAGCACTGATGATGACGATTCTGAGGATGACGTTGTCGTTGGAGATTTCACCAGCAGCTATTTTCATGACATTTATGATTTTTTTAATCATATCAGTTCAGAAATAGAGGACTCCATATAAGAATCCGGGGTTAAAATGATCGATATTATACGGTTGCCTTTTAGTTATTAGCTTAACAACAACTGCATGGCGATTCAAAGAATACCGTGTATGTTTTTGCGCTCAACTTGTATGTCAGTGGACCTGAACGAAGTTGAATGTTTAAATACTTTGAAAATATTCAACTTACAGCAAAATTGCAAATACATGCATTAAAGTATGTTAATAATCGTTTATAAAATATCATGCATAACAATTAATATTGATAACAAGTAGTATTATATAAAGGTGCAACGTTTCAGAGCTGAGACTCAACGGTTTGAAGAAAGCAGTCAAGATTGTAACTCAAGTCGTGGTTAAATATTGAAATATGTATGATTGATTAGATCTGCGTTAAATGTTTAGAAGTTGTGTTTTGCAATCTGACCAAAGAATTCGAGAATTCCCATGCCTTACATTTATGAAATATATGTATTCTAATTAGAGTTGTGTTGTTTAAAAAATAATCAATTTGATAATTTTCGTGGACATCTGTAGGATTTTACTTTATACCCAACAACGGTGCTATTGATGCATGGAACTGTTGCTTAAGTACTACTTTTCAAGACTGATTACAGTTTATTATAGTGCAATGTGTATCACTCGTCACGCTATTTGATGTATAACTAATATACGACGTGTTTTTAACAACAGTTATTTATGGCCAGTCCCAATTTTGTGTATACATGAACTAAAAGTGAAAAAAGGAAAAGTAACATAATATTATGTTTGTAAATACACACTATATTTAAAGTTAACTTTGTCATAGGAGTTTGAATATATTACCTGCCGACTGGGTTTTGAATTTTGAAAATATTTCATTGGTATTACAAAAGTTTATTTTGCTAGTAGTTTTCCTCATTGTCGTTTCTCATAGATCGGAATAATGGAAACAGTTATGTTTTTAAGAATTATTTATAATATGGACGATACAAATGAAAATCGTATCAATCGTATCAATCGTAGGATCAAACGGATAGGCATGTATTGCATAATAGAGAATAATCACCTGTAGCGATCGAGTGATGCTTTTAAGTTAAGTGTTTGTGCATTTAAGAAATAAGCGTCGATTTAATTTCTTTATTTTATATCTAACACCCTGCTTATTTTTACTATTTTTATCATCATCTATTGCATTACGCGATTTGAAAATTAGAAACCACTTTTCTCATAAACAATAACACATTATTTCTCATTCCTAAACTTTTGAAATATGATATTTGTTTTCATAGCTGCAACATATAATATACTATTTCCATAACACGTTTGCTCCCTCTATCTCTTTTTTGATTCCTATGCATGTGCTCAATTGAAAAATGACATTGGTTTTCATAGCTGTAACAACAATCACTTAGCTTATTATGTGACGTTTTGGAAAGGGCCGTTACTGATTTTCGAAAAACTTCTTGCCCCATTCCTTTGCACTTGTCGTTTTTTATATGAACGTTAACATTCTAACATTGAACTACACCAATGCAGACCGTCATTAGAGACAATTATTACGGTTATATATTTTTTCTGCCATTAATGACATCTTGTCTTTTTTATTTTTTTTCAATTCGTCATAACATGTTTGCATATTTAATAGTTCTCAATCTAAATTCTAATTGCATGCAGATTGCATTTGTTATGTCGGAAAAAGTTATGAAGCATTGCAAAAACAAGGCAGAGGAACTAGTTCAATTACGAGCAAGTATTACCATCACGATTTGAAACAAGTACGTCTAACAGACTCAATCACAGTTTTGAAACGTAAAATGCAGAATACAGCCTTTAAAGCAGTCATTGTAACGAAAACAAAAACAAAGATTTCGTACTTAAATATACTAGCCATCGTACAAGTACAAAAAACAATCACTGATTTTCGTTCAAGCGACGAACTAACCTTCAAGAAATTAATTATGTGACTGCCTCCTTCATGCAGGAAATTGTCTGTCGAAAAGGTGTGAATTTTGAATTATACGAAGTCTAGTTTCGTGTTGTTGTTTATGAATATTATGGCATTGCGTGACGAAAAGCATATTTCTTAACCAGTTTGTTAGAAAGTAGCGTGATTCTCTGGGTTTTGTTATTTCGTAAATAGGCTTAATAACACTTCGAAAGAGTGTTGACGTATTGCCATTGGATTTATTTTGTGCTTTGTAACGGAAATGCATTAATATTAAGAAGCTCTAACAGACGAACTAAATTGATGACAACGTCTTTTGTTTATCTTTTATTTGAGCAATATATTCCCTGACAGAAAACATAAACATTGATATATCGCGCAAGCCTTGACATGTACAGAGACGGAGTTTAATGAATTTAAATAAATAGCATGTTCCTAACTTAAGTTTGTTGATGTTTGATTGTCGATGCAGGGATTTCCTAATGAAGTTATAACAATCCCAGGGTATTTGATCTAAAAGTTTTTTACACCGTATGTTAGTATACTAAAGTAAATTGTAAGACACAACATAAAACAGTTATAAATGTAATATTTCCTATGATGACATATTTCTGCCTTAAGATAACCTGTTAACGTTCGCGAATTGTTTCGTGTTAACCACTTAATTTTCTCGATATTTATCTATCTTTCTAGTAAATATTCGCGTTAATGTTTTGGTAAGATAAATATCATAAGACTAAATACGGGCTTTAAAGTGCCCAGAACTGCCACCTGTTACCTTTTTTAACTGTACAACTATAACAGTTTAACTAGTTATGGTTTGTGAATTCCACTTAATAAGAAACATAATAACTGGTTAACTAGATAACATTCGTGTAACCACTTATCTATAAATGAATTTTGGCTTTTTGCAGTAACTGGTTTTCTAGTTATGATTTGCGAATTCCACTTAGTAAGTAACTTAAACACTGGTTAACTTAATATTTTCGTGTTACCAGTTACCTATAAATGCATTCCAGATTAGGCGCTAACAGGTTATTTAGTTATGATTTGCGAATGCCACTTAGTAAGCAACATACTAACTGGTTAACTATATAAGATTCGTGTTACCACCTTTTAAGTAAAATTCGCAAATCATAAGAAGATAGCCAGTTGTATAAATATATTTTTAGATTACTGGTAACACAAATCTTATCTAGCTTACCAGTTATTATGTAACTTATTAAGTAGAATTACCAGACCATAGATAAAAGCTAGATAAATATCGTGAAATTTAAGTGGTTAACACGAAACAATTCGCGAGCGCTATCAGGTTATATTACGGCAGTAATATGCAACCATAATTTCCTGCTACTATTTTGACAAAGTGTGGAGTTAAACAATTGAGGTGAAGAAATAGTGTTTTCATCTTGTATTCATATAACAACATGGAACAAATTCAATACACCCGTTTCTTCCCTTTGCTCTACAGTAAAAACT
Organism: Mya arenaria; assembly: GCF_026914265.1. Lineage (NCBI taxonomy): Eukaryota > Metazoa > Mollusca > Bivalvia > Myida > Myidae > Mya > Mya arenaria. The sequence continues at coordinate 12,946,768 of NC_069123.1, forward strand.
GCCATCATGCATGTCACGTGATTCTGTCCAAAACCATGTGACGTCATTCAATAAGCTTTACTAGTCTTTTATTTGAGATGTTTTTTTTCATTTATAACTTTAAAAACAAAGTGTTTTTTTAATGGAACTTTAACAAAATATCGCAAAATTTCGTGTTGAAAAATCCAAATATCGTCGTAAATGATGGCAGAGATTATCTCTGCTAGTAATGGGAGATCACTGTGTAGGAGATTGGAAAGTCTGGGCATTGTGTATCTTGTATCTATCTCCATTAAAATCATACAAAAACCGTACAGCTAATGACAAATTAATTCTAGTTACAAGTTCATATTCAAATGATTTATGAAAAAAACTTATCTTCATTCAAGATGATTTATGCTACGTTTGCAGGATTCTCTGAATGTAACGATAACACATTAGAAACGGAAATCGTTTTTCACCCTTTCAAGGAAAGGTGGTTTATTAATTGACGGCGTAAGTGGGAGGAATTGTTTATAACATACAAAAATAAATTTATAATAAGACTGAGAATTCTTTCTATTATATTCAATTGAAACTGCATAACCAAACCTAGCTTGTGAGGAAATAGTAATGCTGTTACTGCGATTACCCTTGAAAACACAGACTCAGTAAAGTACAATATTGTGTACTACAACATGTCTTCTATTTGACTTTTACAAATCCCAAAGCAGTGTATGTGATGATACTTCAGACAAATCTAATCGTACGAGCATTAAACTAATACGTCCAATACGATGATGCTATGCGTCTTGCCTGTATATATCGTAACTGTTTTTTTGTCATTTCGTATTTTCGAAATACGACAATACAAAGATACGAGAGTGGCAGTTTAAAAAGAAACGCCCATTGAGAAGGGGGCATTGGTAAAAAAAACAGCAATGTGGCGAGGGCAAAGTTAGTCCGTATGGCGGAGCAGAAATAGGAAATAACAATCCGGGGTACTTTTGCATCGACAGTTGAGATATTTTTGTATTTTCGCTTCGCCTCATGGCATATTTTCGAATTTTCTCGGCAGAAATGAGCCAACATACGTTTAAACACATTGCAATAACCTCACTATCATTTAAATTTATAAGTAAAAAACAACACCGGGAAGTGTTAAAATCAAATTGAATTCATAAAAAAGTGTACAGTATACACTAGGTTTATTTCAGTAAAACTTTTCATGCGTTGTGACTAAACAGTTTTATCGTGGGTTCAAAACATCGCATTGATGATATCTAGCTGGAAAATCTTTCGACATGTTTATTTGTTCTTCGGCGACATAGGTCTTCAACCAGAGAGTGTTTGACATAAGTACGTCATTGACTTGATATATTGGGTTATTATGTCTCAATTCAATATGTATCTGAAGACAATATAAAACAAATATGCAAATAAAATTACATCCATTTCCTTTTATAGGTTGTCCCTAGAATCAACTCATAAACTACCGAGATTAAAGATAAATCACTTTCCATAGGATGTATGCAGATGCCAACTAGTTGTTGTACGATTTTCATCCTGAATTTTATTTCTAGGCGCAAGAAAAGCTAAGCTTACGAATTGTCTATTTTTATTTACTTTGTTTTAAAATAAATTATGTAAGTATAATACTCTATGTAAAGATACGAAATAGAATAACTACAGTCGAATTCAATTTCAATAAGATTTTTCCCCATGGCAAGTGATACTGGGCTTGTCCCTGTAGTTTCAATTGTTGATTGTGATAGGTAAATATGGGGATACCCCTAGCACAATCTAATAAACCAACGTTCAATTTATCAAAAGTGCATGTGTGGTATGTTTGCATTGTTAGTACGTAAGACCGAGTATCTAGGCAAGTGTGTTATGATAGTTATGTAGTTATGACATCAAAACAGGGCATTTGTTAATTATTTGGCTTCCTGGCTACGGCAACTCTGTAGTTTCTATGGTAAGATTTTAAGAATGAATATCAAAGGACAATACTACGAGTGTATGATACAAGGTTAGCTGTAATGACAATGGCAGACCAATAGTATCACTATACTGAAATGAGATATATTCTATCGTTAGGTCATAGTTATTCAAAATAATCATGTCCGTCTGTGTTTCATGTTTTGCGTCATTATTGACAAAGGTTCGATTTTCAGTCCAATGTTACCTCATGTGAATAACTTGCATTAACATAAAGGAAGAAAGTGTATTTTCATGCCGAAAACGCAAAACAAACTTATAACATTAGCCGAAATGTGTGATGGAGATCTAGGAAAGCAATAGATAACAATAGATAACAATATCGCTGGTTAGTTTATGTTTACATTTGCTCTACTGGCACGACCTTTTCATAAAAAAAGATGACAAAGCGTTCTAATGTGTAATAACTTTACAGACTGTTGTTCAATAGAACAAGTAAAAGGCAAACTTATCAAATAGGATACACGCCCATAAAATCCGAATTTTATATTGATAATAACAAGGTTTTAGTCTTAAGCAATGCACCTTTAAACAAGGCTATTGTTGATCTGTATTTAATGCCATATTTCTTAATTTTATGCCTGTAAATAGTAAACAGTTATATCTAAGATAAATGTTGCCAGAGTATGTCAAACAAGTATCTTCACTCGACAAATACTTCAGTCTGAAAAATTTACCTTACTTATCTTTTCAAACATTCAACTGATATATAAGAAATATATTGTAATGACACCCGTACAACGAAATAAAAAATACATTTGTTTGATATTCTTCCGAAAGATAGTAATCCACAAGACCTCTAAGTATTGCTTTAAGAAAATCGGACGTGTCCAATCTGTTTCCAATGAAATGAATGAAGTATTCACTTTCAGAACATGACATTCCATTTAATATGAAAATTGTAACGGCTGCAAAGAACGTCAAGAACTTTCATTACCAAAACGGATATATGAACGTTATCATAAACTTGTCTGAGAACACAGCAAACTCAGTGGAACTCCTTTGGAACGTTAAATCACAATGGAAATTACAAAATCGAGCCCGGAGGTTTCAATAACTCTGAGCCTGTTTTTATAAAAAAAAACCACAATAATAACTACTATGACAATCCCAGTAGACTTAAATTCAACAATTATCTTTTGTTAAAGCAAAAAACGGACACGAAACAAGATACATAGACTTGTATAACATGAAAAGAAAACAATTCTGCCAATTTGCGTGACGGGTTGTAAACACGCCAAACTGTTACTTCGTCGTTTGAAGGCGATACGGTTTTAGTGTTTCGCCTCCGACACCATATGCACTACCGAAACACACACGCAGCAGGAAACAAAGCGACACAAGACAGCAGACACGGCTTACAAAAATAATGTAACGATTCCTTTCCTACTTATATTATATTAGCCTAAAACAGATGGTTTATGGATATGTTCATCAACGAAAAATATTTTCTTTGAAAACCCCCAAAAACAAACCCACAACAACAACAACCAAAAACGAACAAATCTGTGTCATTCTAAATATCTTTATCTGTGTAGTGCCTTCCAACAAATCACAATTCATAGCCATCTACTAAACATCAAAGACAACGCAATTCCATTTCAAGGAAACATTTCTATGCTTTTTGAATACAAATTTGAGCACTAACAAAAATTTCTTTATGGATGTTCGGATGATGGTAATGTTGTGATATTTTTTTTATATTATTTAAACCGTGGGCATTACGGAAATACTTTGAAGAGTACTTGCTTTCTAGGTTTTGAAGATGAATTCCTCAAACAAAATATAAGGTTGAATATAGCGTCCTTACATAACTAAAATTTCAGTCCTTTGATTTTATGAAAATTTTGCGGATTCAAGTTATCTTTGGTTGCCTAGGAATGTTCAAGCATGTGATGTCTCTTCTTCAAATACTTCACATAAGGTGATAATTTGGAAGAAAAGGTTAGCTAATACATGTTGTTTTTATTTTAGTACAAGGATGCTTTTTATTAAGAAACTCTATGACCACACAGTCTTAAACCTTTTATTCACTAAGGCAGACTGTGTGTGATGCTCATAGATTCAAACAATAACTGCATAGTATCTTTGAACAGTGTTTGCATTAGTTTATTATTATTTGTTTTATTATTAAGTTTCCTCAAGTTAATGCATACTTTGATAAGATTTACCTTTTACGTTTTTACTTTATTTAGGATTGTTTGGATAAGAGTGAGGTTTGTGAATGTAAACTTGTTTAAACCCCCAGTAAATTTACATTTTCCAAGGCGGTATCTAACAATCCTTGATTAAATACCTTGTTGTTTATACAGTATATATACACTGTCCTGTTTGTGACGTTTTGTGCTGTTGTTCCATGTTCCTTGTTTTTTTGTGCGTGTGTTCTAAGTCTTTGGCGTTCACCCTGTGCCATTAAACGGGGTTAATGTTTAAACCTTTGGCTACTGAGCTTGTTTCGGTAGTTTTTCACATAAATATCCCTCAAACATGATCAGTATCCTAACTTTTGTTATGTCAGTTGGTCAATGTCGGTGGTGATCTTCAGCTGAATATCCGATTTCGTTCAATAACTGAAGAATGCTTATATCCACGTACCTCAAAGTTGGTATCCTGATTTAATACATGTATCCGTTACCTTTGAGTCAAGTTTTAAAAACTTTCGCGACGTCTTTGATTTAAATAACAGTGCTTATTCTGGTAATTTAATTGTTTGTTCTTGTGTTATTTTTTCTTTGTTTGTTTTTTTTGTTTTGTTTTTTGTTTCTTTTGTTTTTTGTTGTTTTTTTAGGGGGGGGGGGCATAACTCGTAATAAATGTTTAAATGCCGGGCTCAGACACAAATTGTACGACTTCATTTCCAAAAAAAAAACAACTTTTCGATCTAGCACAAATTGGCGCGTTTTTCTAAAAAAAACTGCATTGAAACGTCATTTCTTTTCTCCTTTAAAATGTTATAGACTTTAATCAATGTTTTGTCGTTTTACAGTGCGACGCCACATCGTGACAGCTTTGGGTTTTGACTTGAAAATGCATATTGCTATCTACCAATGAAACGATTATCTTCTTTGTAATATACCGATAAAACATTAATATATAACGTTTAGCCGCATTTTATCAATGTTTAATGTTACGGGTTATATAATGGGAAAAAAACCGGGCGGGCGGGCTTTTGAACAATTCAAAATCCCTGGTGTTCAAGTGAGCACGTGTTCCACTTTCCGTACCAAGGCCATCATTCAATTATTTATTGAAAATGCTTTGTGATATGTTTGTGTCTCTCTTTCAGTGTTGTTTAGGCCCTAACCTTGTTACTCCAGCAGAGTATATAGTTCAATTTGTGACTACAAGGGGCTTGTCTCTGTCTAGATGTCTCATAGAAGCCTGAATAATGGTACTGCGCGAACCAATTGTGTAAATTTTATTTTTTTTATCATCGTTGATATATGCCAGTGGTGCGATAAAATGAATTTAACTTGAAAAGTTTAAAGGCCAAATGTCTAGACTAGGGATAGCAATAGCAATAATTTTGCATGCTAATAAGGCTAAGGAAAATTTATTGCATTTGACAACAACTTAATTAGAGACATAAATTTATATTTGCGAGATAAAAACATTTTTTATTAGTTGATTCTTTTTCGGACATTTTATGGCGATAGAAAAAAAATGGCTAGAAATAAAAGCATTACCACAACTTAATATTTGTGCAAAAAATAAATTTATAAATAAGGTACAGGGTAGATGTTTTCCTTTGCGCACAGAAACATGTATGTTTAGTATGATTTGTGCTCCTAAAATGAGAAGAGAGTGCATTCATAGTTTGCAATTGTATGACACTTTACGAGGGTAAATCAAATCCGTATTAATGCTCTTCTGATAAATGCTAAGCAATACAGTCAAGGTTACGTTTATTACAAGCTGTGCAGTTCCGTACAACGGGAACGCTCACAGAAAACTTCAGTCTTCAAAAGTATTCTGTATGAGTTAACCATTGCCCTTTATGCATCCATAGAATGAAATTATCGTTGATGGTTTTCGTCTATTTTTATGTATGAATGATCTACTGGCAATGCGCTTGTGTTAAAATAGCACATCTCTTATTGCCACAAACTAACCAACTTTGTCTTGCTTACTGGAAAACAAAAACAAAGAAGGAAATTTGTTCCTATTAATAATACTTGTTGAGAAATCTCTTAAATTATCTCGCAATGTCACATCACTGATAAACACCGAGACGAATCTAGTCGCCGGTTCAACTCTAAATAGACATTTTGCAAAGGAATGCTGTTGTCTGCATATCAGATGCAATGCTAACGGCCTGATTTGCTGCAGTTGACGACATTTGTAGAATGTATTGTTTCCCCTAAGAAAGTATTTGGTGGGGGAAAAGTGATCGTTCTGAAATAAACAACTTTTTAGCCATTTTGATGTGTAAGCTCCCAAGCTGGATTCTTTTAGTGCAATTATATCACACAGATTAAAATGATCAGCTTGTTTCGGTCTGTTAAAAAGGCTGTACTAAAAAGCAAAACAGGGCGTTAAGGAAGAAAATGTGTATCATTTTGTATGTTCAAGTGCCGATAACAGCCGCGTTTTTTACATGCGTATGATTTAATCCCCTGTGTTATTTACTTAATACTGTGATGGAAGCAGTAACATCGTGAAGAATAAAGTAAGACATTGTGAAATTTCAAAGGTCATCTTGAAATATGAAATCATAAAATATTAAATTTTGAAACGTGAAATTGTGGACCCTTACCCTAAACCCTTATTATGAATTGTTATAATATGAAGTCACCACAGGTCTTTCGTAGAAATGTTAAATACTGCACAACATGATATCGATTCTTTTAAAAAATTGATAAGCCATTTTTTCAAACTTCAGCAGTGCTAAACTTATGTTCGTGTTATGGTACAAACTGTGCTCAATAGGTAGTCACCTTGTCACGGACAATCACCGAAGATCTAAGATCAAGGCAACAGACGTAATTTTATATGGCTTCACCAGACAAGAAGAGGAGTACCTTCCATGTCTGAGAGTATCATCTCTACCGAGGAAACGAGGTTTACCGAGTCTCTACAGAACTCCCTGTGCGAAGGTTACCTCACTTTAACACAATATGGTAAAAAATACATACAGGTACTTTTTAAATCTCTGGTCATGGGCAAGATAAGGATTTCCAGCATAAAGATTTTTGGCTTAACTTATCAAAGAAGAGGAAAATGTAAATCTTTGCAGTGTGAAAACGGCGTTTTGTTCAAATACGTTTTAAAATCAGTCTAATGGAAGATGAATAAAATAACATTTGTCATGATGTCGATTACATAGTGGCATGTCTCGTTGATAAAGTACTTTTTTATGATAGTTGTGTGTGAGATGAATTTGCGAGCTGAGGCAGTCGGATGTCAATAATAAGTCAGCAACGATATATCGATATATATCTGAACTCTATATGACGATAAGGTATGGCAAGACGATTTCCATCATATATCACACTCTTTTTTTCTAAACATGATTTTCCCTCTCAGGCAGCCAATCTTATAAAATGCCTATGTAGTTGATAAAATTGCTTTCACAACGACCAGATTATGGAGGGTTTAAAAGTGCGTATTACTATTAGTTTTTTTTGTATTTCATTATTCTAAGATATAACAAACAATAAGTATACATTCATATTTTGTCTATTTTCAGCCAATCGTTTTGGATTGTTTTTAAGCGTCATTATTTAAAAACAGTTAATGTCTTAGAATAACTATTTCTTGATAATATATTTTGCGGGACACAGATACATTTCCGTTTAAATACCTAATACAATATATTACATTACGGTATTGTTGCAGTCCTAGTCCTAAGGACATAATTACGTTAAGCTACCCGTCCATCTTAAAATTATAGCAACTTTTCCAAGGTTCTATTTGCCTTAGTATGTTATTGTCATGGCTGGTGGGTGACCCTGTCGCGAATTGTCATGGCTGGTGGATGACCCTGTCGCGAATTGTCGCGAGAGTGACATTGACTATAACATTGACATAAATGTTGTACTTGTTTAGTCATATGTTTTATTTGCCATATACATTGTTATTTTCTTAATGTTAGTATTTTATACAATTAAAATTGTTAAGAGTGTGTATTTAACTCTTTACTCGCTTCGTTATCATGTACTATATTTTCACATGTTAAATCTTGACTATACGTCATTGCATCACTAAAGTTTACATTTTGGATTAGCACCGCCGGTGTGTTTTAACGGTGCCTTTGCCCCGCCGGTGTCTTTGCACCGCCGGTGTATGCTCCGTTGAAACGGGATATCATGTAACTCGGCATTGTCGCGCATTTCAAGCTCTTATTCTTAGTATATAAAGCTGTGTGATTTATTTTAGGACAAAGATACATTAAGATTGGATCTTTCTGGACTAACATTATATCAGGTTGTTTTGGAGATAGCATTTGTGAACCATTTTTGTTTAATATGAAACGAAATTGGATTATTGACTACTATCTGGATTTGTGAATGAATTTAAATCATACATTTATGGTGACTTTGTGTTAATGAAAAAATTACATAAAAGGTTGAAAAAAATATGTCTTTGTATCTCACATCTCCAGTGTGGCAAGTTTGGGGCCAAATCAATAAGTCGAAAATAAACTTCGCCAAAGACCTCATCATACATTTATTAAACATAGTTTTATTGTACCAAAAAGGATATATAAGATATCCAAAGTATATGGGTTACCTAGCTAATAATTTTAGTGTAAGACTACTAGAATGGTGGCTAGTATATTTAAGTATGAAAAAGAACATAAAGTTGTGGGAGTGTCTTTGTTTTGATTTTCAAAGCCATGCCAGCTATGAATGCTGCCTTTGGTACAATCGATTTCAAAAAAGGTATTTGCGTTTGTAAGACGGATTTGTTTCATATAGTTATTGAATTACTTCCTCGTAATATAACTGGTTCCTCTGTCTTGTTTCGTTAATGCTTCATAATTTTTTTTGATAACATGAATGAAATCTGCATCCAAATAGAAATTAAATTTAGTTTTTTTAAACATCTCTGACCAAAACAAGCAATTTTACAAGTAAATACCGAGCACAACTATATATCCAAAATATATTGATCTAACATGCCTTTTTGACGTTTAATTAACATTGTGTCGGGTCCTGAGGCATATAAATGGAGTTAAAGGTGTTGTATGGTGTTTGAACAAAACCGTAGCTTTTTAATTAAATAATTTCCTTTACCGTTTCGTTTCATTTTAAGCCTGATAACGACACATATACATGTAAACCTTGATTATATACCTACTACGTCGTGACATATTGACTATCTATTGACAACATTATTACTAAGTGACATGAACAATAGTTGAAATGTTTCACCCTTCATGATTCTATTCTACAGAATATTTCTTCATACTAAAATGATTTAACTTTAAGATTTCGACTTCAAATATTAGGAGGCGACTCTTCACAACTTTTCGTCAAAATGTCAATACATCAGGTGATATACATAAGTAAGATAAACAACGATTCTTTCCAGCAGACTCGTCCTTTAGGGATAGCTAACGTTCAAAGGAAATTATTTCGGTCGTTTTTTTTCAACTGCAACGGGTAACGCCGTAAGCATTGCGTCTGAAAAGCTGACAGGTGATTCATTATACTTATAAAGGTCAATTAAGTATTGAATCGGAAGACTTTTCCGCCACGGAATTTATGGATATTATGACATTGCGTGATATTTAGAATAATTCTTAGTATCATAAATAGGAGCAAAGATCTTTTTGCCTGTTATTCATAAGTAGGCAAGAACAAATGTGGAAGCTTGTTTCCGTAATGATATTTTTTTAGACATAACCTACACTTAAGATATGCGTACATACAGCAATTTTATCTAGACTGGAGAGAATAAAGTTAACGCAAAAGTAAATGATAAATAGACAACAGGTATGTATGTTTACAGTACATACTTAGTAAGAGTGAATATCTGATGAAAATTAAAACACGATTTTCATTTATTGAAGTAACTGTTTTCTTTTAATTTTACAGATGTTTATGTCTAACGTAAGGTTTTACATCAAGATGCAATACAAAACTTTTCATGCTTAAGGTGAGTACACGAACTATTTATACCACTTAAT